>NC_051183.1:44398927-44717677 GCF_013339695.2 Rhipicephalus sanguineus | reverse complement strand
ATCCGTCTCGTTGTGGTCGTTCTTTAGTCCGCCAGAATAATCTGTGTCGTCAGGCGTGATTGCAAGTGATTGTTTTGCGTGACTTTCTTCGTGCTATGCATTCATGGCGTAGTATCGTATCGTCGGCTCGCTCTTGCCGTGTCTGGCTGATCGTTTTGCGTGACTTTCCTTCCGTGCTATGCATTCGTGGCGTAGTGTCGTGTCGTCGGCTCACGCTTGCCGTGACTGGCTGAAGCAGTGTCACTCAGTGTTTGGGAAAAGCAGCCTCCGGACGGAGAAGTCCCTGCAGTAAGCTTCGTTTCGTCGTGAACTTGCCTGAGCAAGATGGCAGCGCATGACGGATCCCAGTGGCACTGACAGACGAAGCCTGTGGACGACGCTCCTACGGTCGTTATAGATTTCAGGTGAGTTCTGCCGGCTTCTGCCTACAACTCTTTTATTCGCTTCACACGTAGCTTTGCCACTTGTCTTTTTGATGTTCCAGTTGCACGGATTTTGCTATCGTGTTTCAATGGCTTGGCAACGACGAAAACCGCACTGGACTATCCAGTAGCAGGTAAAACGGAGTGGTGCGCGCCAATATCGTGTTTCCTTATTCCATACATGCCAGAAAAACATGAAATTGCGAGTTGAAATCTCGGTTGCAAGTCGAGTGTGGTGACACGTAGAGCAATGTTGCACCGATATATATTCGAAGGGTAGGTAAGATCAGCTGATCAAAATCAATCTAATGCACCTGGCCCGAACATGCCTGATATCCAGATCATGATTTTGGCTCGTGAAACTCTAGAATTTAGTGTTTCTTTCCTTTGCTACCCAGACGTTGAAACACGTTTAATACGTATTTATTCGCTGCATATTCGAACTTCTCGCCGTGTTTGCTTGTTTGTTTGTGTGTGTGTGTGTGTGTGTGTGTGCGCGCGCGCGCGCGCGCGCGCGCACGCGTGCGTCCGTGCGTGCGTGCGTGCGTAACTGCTATAAAACTTTGATGCAATAGCTTTTGTAGCACGGTTTCATTTAATTGAAACAGTGGTGACTTGATCTTATGATGCTAAAAATTATCATGCAACAAAGGTAAATGTGAGTTCACTTCAAAGTTGTAGTTTTTTTTTTTGTCCACAAACTGCATACGAGCATAACCTCATCCTCCTGTGATACTTGCTTTGTCTAATGTGGTGTGGTGCTAGTACCTAATAGTAAACACAACACCGGCTAGTAATAATGGCAGTAAACATACTGCTCAAACGCTGTGTTGCGTGGATATTGGATGCCTTTGTTACACCAGCCGTGGTTCAGTTCGTTATTATTTTCAACACAAAGATACAGTCTACAGTGATGTTGTGGGCAGTGGACAAAAATCCTTTAAAATGGACTTGGAAGCGTTACGCTGCGAAGCCCAAGGACGCGGGTTCTATTCCTGACCCCGGCAGCTGCATTTAGAAGGGGGCGAGATACAGAAACTCCCATGCCCTCTGATTTGTGCACGTTGAAGAACTCCAGGTAGTTGAAATTATTCCGTGATCTCCCACTATGTAGCACCGCTTAATAGCATTGTGCTTTTCGCTCATAAATCTCTAGCAATTATTACTTCGTCATTATACCTCGAAACACTCGCTGTATCCTATTTGAATTCTATTCGCCATAGTCTGCAATGAATATTTAGCACTTTTTACAGCAGGGTACCTCATTTGACATTCTTTTACAATGCACCTTAATTGTCCCAATTTCGTGCCATAATCAGCTGTTGTTTTTAGTATGTATATAAGTCACTTCAGCACTGTACCTTTTTGTTTGACCGCTTCTCATCACCTCAATTGTTTGAGGTTTGAGGTGATGTTTGTGCTGCACAGTTTGCCCGAGTTTGCTCCGAACCCTCTATGCTGGTCAACGCTGGCTGGTGGGTTGTCCTTCCAGACAAATGGAAAAACGAGACCTTTGCCTGTTGATATAGATCTGAAGAAAAAATGGCACATTAGGCCTTTAGAATAGCTGCACCTTCGTGCAGCTGTTCTGAAGCCAGGCACTAGGAGGGCACGCTCACAATGATGCGACAGAAAGAAGGCAAGCCTAGTCTTGTCGTACATTCGCCATATTTCGTGTAGCTGTATACACATTTTGCCGTTTTCTTCGTTAAACTAATAATAACATTTGGCGTTTAACATCCCAAAACCACGATATGATTGAGAGACGCCGTAGTAGAGGGCTCTGGAAATTTCGACTACCTGGGGTTCTTTAACGTGCAGCTAAATCTAAGTACACGGGCCTCAAACATTTTCGCCTCCAACGAAAATGCAGCCGCCGAGGCCGGGACTCGATACCGCGACCTACAGGTCTTCGTTAAAATACTGCTAGTCTAGTGGTTATGGTGCTCTACTGCTGACCCGCAGGTTGCGGGATCGAATCCTGGCCGCCGCGGCCGCATTTTCGATGGAGGCGAAAATGGTTTAGACCCGTGTGCTTAGATTTAGGTGCACGTTAAAGAACTCCAGGTGGTCGAAACTTCCGAAGCCCTCCACTACGGCTTCTCTCAATCTTATCGTGGTTTTGGGACGTCAAACCCCAGCAATTATTATTATTATTAAAATACTGCTGCCATGCTATACAGGGTGATTTTTTTTTCAGACAGTACATATCTTTTATAAAAAAATTCTATGACAGTCACGCTCCAGTAGTACTCTAGTTCGAGGCGGAAATATTCTGCCGCAACAAAAAATGCATTGACGGGACTAATTAACAAAAACCCGTTAACTAATTTTTATTTATTGACTTGAGGGCAGTTGTTTATATTAGAAATTTGTAGTGCGTGCCACTTTATGGTATACCCATTTTTCAGAAATCATGAAAGTTTTACGTAACTCGAGATATTTATTGTGAAATTTTAAGGGCCAAATCAAAACTGATCGTGTCCGGCACACAGAAAACGCGGTTTTTCTGTTACGTCAGACCGGAGCTGCCCGCGACAAGGGAGTGACGAAATTTGAATGAAGGCACGTCGTGGTCGTACCTTTTCGTGAAAACTGGCAAGTCATCTAACTTGCGTCAGCGGATCGCCTTACCTTTGCATGTGGCGTTTGGTGCTCATTTGTTTCTTTCGAGATGCGCGCATCCGAAACGGCAGTAATATCAACCTTTTCTTTCTATGTTTACAGATAAGTACCACACATCGCGCCCAAATAATAAGCTGTTTACTTGTGTATTTCTGAATGCTTGCAGATTTTCCTGATCACATTCTGCTTCGGCCCACCTTCATTAAACTATCATCACCTTCTTTTCACGTGTAGCTCCGAGCTTACGTAACAGAGAAGCGACGTTTCCTGCACGTCAGGCGCTATCAGTTTCGATTTCGTCCTTGAAATTCAAGGATGAATATCACGAATTACGTGTAACTTTGGCGATCAAAAAAAAAATGTGTATGCCATAAATTGGCACGCGATACAACTTTCTAATATAAACAACTACCTCCAGGTCAGGAATTAAAAGTTAATTAATGAGTTTTTGTTAATTAATCTCTTCATTGCCATTTTAGTTGCAGCAAACTATTTCCTTCTTGACATAGAGTGTGTGCGCGAAAACATCTTGAGCGTGACTATTATACAATTTTGATAAGAAATATGCGTTCTCTAAAAAAACATCCTTCTAATTGTACGGAGGTCATGCAGCGGAAACAGTTGCAGCTGGCTAAGGGAGTAACAGACCCTCAAAGTACAGCAAAGTTAATGAGTATCCCTGGTTTTGTTCATTGCCATGACACTTCATGGAATCTGGTGTGTGAGCGCTGCCCTTGTCAGATTAAAAGGTGATCGATCTGTCTGTCATCGTGTGTTTATTTTTGTGCACTTGACTATTTCAGGTTGCTTCAAGACTGCACATTGAAGCTCTACAGCTGCATTTGACCAGGAAGCCTCCTTGGAAACTTCGTGTCTCGAGGTAGTCAAGACGTGTCCAAGAATTCGGAATAGCCACGCTTAAAGGGGCCCTGCAACACCTTTCTTAGTTATATTGGAATTGTCTCATTATTGACGTATGACTCTTCACGAGTCATATGCCGCAAAAATTTTTCGAATCCGTCAAGTCTAAGTGGTGTTACCAAATTATAGAGATCACGTTCCGCAGCTTTCTCCCTCAACTCAACGCAGCGAGCGCGCGGAGGGCTAGGCAGCGAGTCGAGGGAGGGAGCGCAGACGAGCGAGGCTCCGCCCAAGAGCGCCGGCGGAAATTTTTTCTTCATTTTTTTCTCTCTGACGTCTGCGCGCAACCACGTGGTCTGTGCCGCCACTTCCGGTCGGCTTGCGTCGTTCTCGTCGAGCGGAGCCGTATCGCGCGTGCTTGAAAACTGCGCGTCGGTTTGGTAATGTTGGGTGTGCACCTCGAACGCCGTAGTGTTTTCATGGCTTTGCCAACCATGGAAGCAAACCTGCGCGCTCGTTTGGAATGAATGACGGCTGAGATCGGTTTCGGCCCATACTCCGATACACCGCCTCGTAAGACGGCACTGGCAGACGACCCCGAAGCGCCGCCATTACCGGACGCCAGCATTGTTATCGGAGACATGCTGCACGGCTGCCTCGGTCGGTCGTGAGAACGTGCCGACGATGCAGTTCCCAGCTGACGAGGCAACACTCGAACGGCTGCCACTCTCAACAGCAACCGGCGATGGTCAAAAGCACAGAAATATTAATGTTTTCGGCACTGCGCATGGCGAAGAAAACGGAACCACGCAACTACGAGCAGACGAGCTGTCGGTGAGACCGGAAGTGCTAATATTAATGTTTGTTCGGTGTTTTTAACGCGATAACAGAATATAAACATACATATTATCTACTTATTGAACTCAAAATTAACAACGAAAGTAATAATGAGGGTGTTATCGTGATTATAACATCAGCCAATGGTCGAACTGCCGACAATCGCGTCATATTTTACGGACTAATACATCATTTGTCGAGAGAAGAGGGAGCGATTTTCAGCTGACTTTGAGAATTTATTGTAAATTCCAGGCCGTGCGCATCGCTATAATATTTGGCTCGCGTGTTCTCGGGAGCCTCGACTACCGATCGGCAGCGCTTTTTGAGCATGCTCGAAAAGTGTTGCAGGGCCCCTTTAAGGTCTGGCCGTGAGTGGTCTCGAATCAGTGCAACCTGCTGTCCTTTTCGCCAGAATGCGACCTGACCCTGACATGGTCTGGGAACACGACACTGCCAAGCTCATGCACGCAAGCTGTGTCACCTATTGGGGTCCTGTATCTCAGATGACTACATGAGAATCCTGTACTACATGAGAACTACACATGTTGCATGTTTTGCGCTGTATGCCACATAAAATATTGAAACGCGCGAGGGAAGATTCGACGAAGAGGAGAACGAGGCTGGACTGGCTCGCGAGCGACGCCGTTGACTCTTGGCCGAGCTACACCTCTGCATTTTCCCATCTTGTAAATAAACGCTTTCCATCGTCACAATTGTGGTGGAAGGTGCGGGGTAAGCCAGCTACTACCAAGTGATACCGGAGAGACACCGTCCCCTAACGACGGAACCGCAACAATACGAGCTTCGCCGCAGCCGTCGACTAGCGGGCTTGGCACCACTACCTCAAGAAATGAGCTCTGACGGAGACAACCAGCAACCATCCGCAAGGACGTCGCCCTACCACTACGGGGAGCCGCGGACCTTCACAGGGAAACCCGGCGATGACGTGGACGAATGGCTAAGCCACTATCAGCGGGTGAGCCGATCGAATGGTTGGAATGCGGCTAGCCAGCTGTCTCACGTGGGGCTCTTCCTAGATTTCACGGCGCTGGTCTGGTTTGAGGACCACAAAGACACTTTGACAACCTGGGACCACTTTGTAGAGGAGATTAAGAAATGCTTTAGAGACCCAGCAACGAAGAAGAAACGCGCCGAGCAGACGTTGTCGCAGAGGGCTCAAGTCACCGGTGAGACATGGAGAACCTACATTGAAGAGATCCTGAAGTTGTGCAAGTCGGTGGATGCCCACATGACGGAAGAAGACAAAGTGGGCCATATACTCAAGGGCATCGCCGATGACGTCTACCACTTCCTCATTGGCAAGGAGAGCCTGGAATGTGTGGCCGACGTGATTAACCACTGCCGAACTTTCGAGGCCCTTAAAACTCGTCGCATCACATCGAAGTTCGGACGTCTGACCAACGTCACGACTGTTGCCACCGTCGATGTCTGCCAAAATTCCCTGCCTGCCGACCTTTCCTCCACCATTCGTCAGATTGTACGGGAGGAACTGCGTCGCCATGTCTCTGCTCCCATGCAAGCTGGAGACCCGCAGTGTAGTGCACCGTCCGCAAGCATCAATGCTGCGAGTTTCGACGAGCGCAGCTACTCCAACCGCAGTCCACGGCTGAGGGCTCCGCCACCAACGCCTACTTACGTCGAGTCGTCTTATGCGCCCCGCAGCAGTTATAGCTACGACAGCCAACCACCTTCGTTTGTGTCCGAGTGGCAACAGTTCCCTGAGTATCCTCATCACGCCGCGGCATTCAGTGTGCCTCGGGAACGCCCCGTGTGCTACTAGTGCGGCGTTCGCGGACATATCGCCCGGTTTTGCCCATCGCGACGTCGCCCACGCACGACGTTTTCTGACCGACCAGCGATGCTTCCACGGCGAAGCCAACAGCCGGATTACACCTACTGGCCTTCGGATTCAACTGCCCAGAAGCACGGGTACCGGCCGATCATCCGCAGCGACTCGCCTGCCTCTGTGAGGAGCTTGACTCCACCTACTACGCGCCAGCGACGGTCACCATCCCCCCGACCCCGGCCGCGGCTTTCATCTCCGCCACCGGGAAACTAGCCGGCGCGGCCGATGGAGGCGAGGTCGCTGGACGTACCGCTTTGCACACAAGTATGCCTCCTTTAGTTTCAATGCTTCATAACAAGGTTCACGTACCCATTGACGATATTCCCACGATGGCTCTGGTAGACACCGGTGCAACTGTTTCTGTAATGAGTTTAGTTTTCAAGGAAAGACTTGGCCGCAAGGTTATGTTTTATTGGGATAAATCTGCTACCTTTCGAGCAATGAGCGGCACGGCTTTGTGTCCAGTAGGTGTGTGCACTGTGTCAGTCTGTGTTGCTGGCAAGGCGTTCAAGGCAGAATTCGCAGTGCTCGCTCATTCCACGCATGACGTCATCCTTGGAATTGACTTCTTGCAAGAGTGCCGTGCGACTGTGGACTGCGGGGCAGGCGAGGTCCTGTTGTCTGCCCTCGCCCAGCAGCCTCAGCGTAGCAGAGACGACAACCTCGTTGTAGTTAAAGACGCTATTCTACCGGCATGGTCTACGGCCAGCGTGCTCGTTGCTGCTTCGAATGCCGACTCGAGTTTCAGTTCTCCTGGCATTGTGATTGAGCCGTTGCCTTTACCTTGCGTGAAGAAAAACGTCTTTCTGCCGCACTGCGTTGTGTCTCTTACCGAGGGAAAAGCTAAATTATGGATAGTGAACTGCTCGTCTGAGTCTGTTGTACTACCAGAGGGAATGCGCCTTGCCATGTTTGAAAGGCAGTGCAGTATCTGCATAGGAGCTCTCAGCAGTGCGGCAAATTCAGACTATGCTGATGTCTCCGGCACGGAAAAAGAATTTTATAAAATGGTTAGCAAGTCTATTCCCTCGCATAAGCGCAAAGTGTTGGTTACACTGCTGGCCAGGCACGCTAAAGTATTTGATTTTGCACAGAAGGCGCGTAGACCTGAGGCGCCCAGCACACGCACTCGTCACAAGATCGACACCGGATCTGCGCACCCCCTCCGACAGAAGCCTTATCGAGTTTCTGCGTCAGAGCGCAAGGTAATTTCACAGCAAGTCAGCGAGATGCTAACCTCCGGCGTAATCCAAGAATCGTCAAGTCCCTGGGCCGCGCCTGTTATCTTGGTCAAGAAAAAAGATGGGTCCTGGAGGTTCTGCGTGGACTACCGACGTCTCAACTCTATAACCAAGAAGGACGTGTACCCGCTTCCACGCATCGATGATGTCATCGACTGCCTGCATTCAGCGTCCTATTTTTCATCGGTGGACTTGCGATCCGGGTATTGGCAGATTCCCATGGATCCGGATGACAAAGAAAAGACGGCTTTTGTTACACCCGACGGTCTGTTTGAATTTAATGTTATGCCATTCGGCTTGTGTAATGTCCCCGCCACATTTGAAAGATATATGGACACCGTTTTGCGGGGCCTCAAATGGGTAATCTGCCTGTGTCACCTGGATGATGTGGTGATTTTTGGCCGAACATTTGAAGAACATAATCATCGCCTTGACCTCGTTCTAACATGTCTGGAGGAAGCTGCGCTTACACTGAACTCAAAGAAATGTCGCTTTGGAGAACGTGAAACCTTGGTTCTGGGACACCTGGTGGATAAAAATGGCGTGAGACCGGACCCGCAGAAAGTCGCCGCTGTCAGCAACTTCAAGCAGCCGCAGTCCCTCAGGGAGCTGCGAAGCTTCCTGGGCCTGTGTTCTTACTTTCGCCGCTTTGTCCCGAATTTCGCTGATAAAGCACAACCACTGACTGACTTGCTGCAAAAGGACGTCCCTTTCCACTGGACACCGGATTGCGAAGCAGCCTTTCAGCAGCTTCGGTTCATACTGACTTCAGGACCGGTACTACGCCATTTCGATCCTTCTGCTGAAACGGAAATTCACACAGATGCCAGTGGAATCGGCCTTGGTGCTGTGCTCGTTCAACGCCATGACAATGCTGAACACGTGGTAGCTTATGCGAGTCGTTCGTTGAGCAAGGCAGAGCGAAATTACACAGTCACAGAACAGGAGTGCCTCGCCGTCGTTTTCGCCGTGCACAAGTTTCGCCCATACATCTACGGCCGTCGCTTCTCGGTAATCACCGACCATCATTCTCTATGCTGGTTGGTAGGTCTCCGACACCCATCTGGACGACTGGCGCGATGGGCGTTGCGCTTACAGGAGTTCGACTTCACTGTACGCTACAAGAACGGTAACCGGCACGCACACGCCGACTGCCTATCGCGCCTTCCTCTACCGACGACTGAGTGCGACGCTGACAACTTCGACCAGTATATCGACGCTATTACCTCCGAGTTCCCTGACCTCGCGACTTTCCGGACAGCCCAACACGAGGACCGTTCCCTAGATTCTCTGTTCGCCTCCGCGAATGAACACGCAAATCCAAGCTGTTTCGTGGTTCATGAAGGCGTCCTTTACAAGAAGAATTATTCCGGACAAGGCGCCCGTCTGCTTCTAGTTGTTCCACGCACTTTACGGGCTCACGTCTTCCAGTCCTTACACGACGACGCAACCTGCGGCCACATGGGCTTCGCCAGAACGCTTCAACGAATCCAGCAAAGGTTCTATTGGCCCAAGATGCGACACGACACGGAAAAATACGTTGCTGGATGCGAACAATGCCAACGACACAAGCGTCCCACGGCTACACCGCCAGGACTTCTCCATCCTGTGCCACCTCCTAACTCTCCCTTCGAGACAGTTGGTGTCGATCTTCTCGGTCCGTTTCCACGATCGAGCAGTAACAATCGATGGATCGTCGTCTGTGTTGACCACCTGACGCGCTACGCAGAAACTGCTGCAATACCTGCTGCAACGGCCATGCACGTGTCGCAGTTTATGCTTCGCTTTATAATTCTCCGCCATGGTCCTCCACGCGTTGTCATTAGCGACCGCGGACGACAGTTCGTTGCCGACGTCTTTGAAGAGATCCTACATCTGTCTGCCTGCCATTTCCGCCATGCCACGCCATATCACCCGCAGACCAATGGCCTCGTAGAGCGCACAAACCGGACTCTCACGAACATGCTGTCTATTTATGTCGATTCCAAGCACAAAAACTGGGACGAAGTGCTACCTTACATCACATACGCGTACAATACCGCGAAGCATGAGACTACAGGTTACTCTCCATTTTACCTGTTGTACGCTCGTTCCCCACGATGTTGTCTCGACACTATACTACCTTTCACGCTAGACGTGGAAACCTCGGTAGCCGAGACGCTCTGCCGCGCAGAAGAAGCCCGTCGCATCGCACGCCTTCGAACTTTGGCATCCCAACAGCGTTCTAAGAAACGTTACGACGCCTGCCATCGCTCCGTATCTTATACTAAGGGCGATCTTGTGTGGTTATGGACACCAGTCCGCAAACGTGGTTTGTGCCAGAAGTTCTTGGCCCACTATTCAGGTCCATTCGTCATTCTTGACCGCCTCAGCGACGTCACGTACGTAATCTCAAGCGTCACAAGCAATGGTCGCCGCTCTAGCAAAACACAGCTGGCACACGTTGCGCGCCTTAAGCCGTGCTACCATCAACCATCTGAGTGACTCGCCCAGAGGGCATCGTCTGCGAACCGGGAAGTGAAACGCGCGAGGGAAGATTCGACGAAGAGGAGAACGAGGCTGGACTGGCTCGCGAGCGACGCCGTTGACTCTTGGCCGAGCTACACCTCTGCATTTTCCCATCTTGTAAATAAACGCTTTCCATCGTCACAATATGTAATGGATGTCGCAAAGAAGTGCTTGATGGCTGGCCATTGATTCCTATTCATAAAAACTGACTGCTGGCTATGCTAATGTTTATGCCAGGTCTAGTATATTGCCGCATTTGACAGTAATGAACGATGTTAGCGAAACTATTGCTTTTCATATCTCACTCATTATGACAGTAATGTGTCTCGCTGTATTTCTGGACGGTGTTTCTGTATTTCAGTTCTGTACAGAACTCTCCATACCACCGCTAAATATATATATTTATATATATCATACCTTATATATTAGCATAGTGCTAAAACGTACGTCGTGTGTCAAATGCCTTCCTACAATATCAGGACCTCCGTGATCTTTCTGTAGCTCTTTTATTTAAGGGTCATTCCATGCCAAGTGTCCCAGACGTGGCGCTCGCACATCGCAGATTTTGCTGATAAAATTTGTGCCTTTTTCCTGTGCCACATGGAGTATTGTGGCAAAACTTTCTTGCTCGAAAAAATTTTTGACGGTCCTGGCACCCCCTCGAATTTCGCTTCTTTTTATTAAACTGTACCTAATAGAAAAATGTGTATAAAATCTACTTTTGTGTGTTGAGCTTCTAAACTGCGCTTGCGCTATCGCAGAGGTTCTGTTTAGTTGTCCCAATCATTATTTCCGAAGTTTTGTGTTTCACTACCAGCTATGTAGCTTCAAAAACTACAAAAATCTTCAAAGTTCGTGAATTTTTCTTGAGCTATCTGGAACTCACCCTAACCAATATTAATAATAACCTGATTTCCAGGAAAGTGTATTTTAGTACAGAAATGTTTAGGGGTAAAATAGACTTCAAATCTTTCCGAAAAAAAATTGTGAAATTAGAGAAAATGTACGATTTGTTGCATGTTTGACCATATTTTTCATACTGATGCGGTCAAAGTAAAAATCCTCGTCATGCGGCGTTCGATAAAAGACTTCATCGTTAAGTGATGAAAAAAGTCTTATCAAATCATTTTTTTTGTTTTAAGGAAGAAAATAATTTTTGAACTTGGCCCTCCGAACGCGCAGTGCATTTCATTTTGTTGCCACTTCGCCGCAAAGCACGTGGTAGCCCTTGCAACTGACACTCGTCACAGGCAACGGCCAGATGCGAGATGTATGTCAGTGGCTCGTGAGCGGTCGAAAGTCTTGTCACGTTGATGTCAGGGCGACGAGTAATGAATTCGCGTTACAATGTGAGCTTGCTTGACGGGCCCAATGGGAAGTATGGACGCCCGAGAGCAGCCTATGGCGTCGTTGGCACAATGTGCTAGAGGCCGTCTGTACAACACGTATACCCTGAGAAAGAAGTGTGTACAGTGTGCATTATTTCTTTCAGTATGTGTATGCTAGTTGTGCAGACGTCCCTCTAGCACATTGTGCCAACGACTCCACATGCTGCTCTCGGGCGTCCATACTTCCCATTGGGCCCGCCTAGCAAATGCTCATTGTAACGCAAATTCATTACTCGTCGCCCTGACAGCGCGACAAGACTTTCGACCACTCACGAGCCGCTGACATACATCTTGCATCTGGCCGCTGCCTGTGACGAGTGTCAGCTGTAAGGGCGACCACGTGCTTTGCGGCGAAGTGGCAGCAAAATGAAATGCACTGCGCGATCGGAGGGCCAAATTCAAAAATTATTTTTTTCCTTAAAACAAAAAAATGATTTGATTAGACTTTCTTCGTTACTTAACGATGAAGTCTTCTATCAAACGCCACATGACGAGGATTTTTACTTTGACCGCATCAGTATGAAAAATACGGTCAAACATGTGACAAATCGTACATTTTCTCAAATATCACAATTTTTTCGGAAAGGTTTGAAGTCTATTTTACCCCTAAACATTTCTGTACTAAAATACACTTTCCTGGAAATCAGGCTATGATTAATATTGGTTAGGGTGAGTTGCAAATAGCTCGAGAAAAATTCACGAACATTGAAGATTTTTGTAGTTTTTGAAGCTACGTAGCTGGTAGTGAAACACAAAAAAAAATCGGAAATAATGAATGGGACAACTAAACAGAACCTCTGCGATAGCGCAAGCGCGGTTTCGTAGCTCAACACACAAAAATAGATTTTATACACATTTTTCTATTAGGTACAGTTTAATAAATAGAAGCGAATTTCGAGGGGGTGCCATGATTGTCAAAATTTTTTTCGAGCAAAAGTGTTTTGCCACAATACTCCATGTGGCACAGGAAAAAGGCATAAATTTTATCAGCAAAATCTGTGGTGTGCGAGCGCCACGTCTGGGACACTTGGCATGGAATGACACGCGCACGCACGCACGCACGCACGCACGCACGCACGCACACACACACACACACACACACACACACACACACACACACACACACACACACACACACACACACACACACACACACACACACACACACACACACACACACACACACACACACACACACACACACACACACACACACACACACACACACACACACACACACACACACACACACACACACACACACACACACACACACACACACACACACACACACACACACACACACTAGAAACAGGGCTAACAGGCACAAATGTAAAGAAGGTGTTTAGATATGTAGACGACTACGTTGTCTTTCTAGAATCAAGTCCAGGCGAATTTGGCAATGATTCTTCAAACGTACTTGATCTGTTCACGCGTTTCCTGCAACCGCTCGCAGTCACGCATGAAATGCCGCAAAACAACGCCTTGCGTTTTCTTGACTTACGAATGTTCTTCGAGCGAGACCAGGTCTGCTGGTCGTACGAGCCTAGGGCCAATAAGCCGCTTCTGCCGTTTTCTTCGGGCCACTCCAAGCTAGTTAAAAGGGGTATTGCAAAATTAACCCTAATGAATGCGCTTCGCCGCTCATGTCCTCACAAGTGTTCGTGTAGTTTCCAGGCGCAAGCTGACCGCCTGAAAAAGGCGGGGTTTCCTCAGTATGTCGTCACATCTGTGGCGGAGGGTCTTCTCAAGACTGTCAAACATGCTCGCGAGGGTGAGGAGCAGGCTTCACCAGAAACGGAGCCTGTCAAGCAGAAATGCGCCGTCATACCGTACCTTCACGATGTCTCACATAGGCTGAAAAAGATAGGAAACAACGCCAACGTAAGAGTCGTCCTTTCAGCACGAAACAAGCTTTATAATCTGTGCAAGGCCTCCTACGGTGGTTCTGAAAAACCCAGGTGCCAAAAAAAGCACAAAGAAAGCTTTGTTAAATGTGAGAACAACATCGTTTATGAGTTACCGCTGTCCTGTGGCAAGAAATACATAGGGCAGACGGGACGGTGTGCCAATGACAGGCTGCGTGAGCACGCAAATAACGTGCGAACTGGAAGGGTGGGACATTTGGCTTTCCACTGCAGGAAGTGTGGGTGCGATCCCATGTATTCGCAGTGCACTGCGACAGGAAGGAGCCAGGCACAAACAACACGTGAGATAATTGAAGCGGCGAAGATTGCAAGTTTGGGAGACATGTGCATTAGTGCACCTTCAATTGACCTATCCAAAAAAGAACTAGACTTTCTAAGCAAGGCCCACAGGGTGACTAGACGATAGTGGTAGTCAGGAATGACCGCTTGATCTCTTAAAGAAGAAAAAAATCCGGTATCAGGTTGTTTGATTGCTTATCATGCATACTTATTTGTGGTTTTACATGAAGCCTTCCTGTACAATGCGCCTGCGTGCGTTGCTTTTTGTTGTCTATATATATATATGTACCACTGTAGAAAATAAAGTATATGTTGGAAGTCAGCGCTGTGTCCGCGTCGTTTTTCGTCCCTGTTCTTTTGCGCGCTCAAAAATGTCAAACACACACACACACACACACACACACACACACACACACACACACACACACACACACACACACACACACACACACACTATATATATATATATATATATATATATATATATATATATATATATATATATATATATATATATATATATAAAATGCTTAACAATGGTGGTGACGTGGCTAAGGACTACGCATTATTCGCAGGATGTTGTGCCTATAGTTTAGGTGCTTACTGATAAAACAGTAGGTTGTCATTACAATGTAAACATGTATGAAATGGCATGAAGTGTTTAAAACCGATTCAGAGAATAATTTTACGAATCGCAGAAATTTCAGTTTGTTTATAGGATGAAGGCATGCAGACGTGAAAGAGAAAAGACACAGACAAACCAAACGCTAGCGTTTGAGCTGTCCGCATCTCTTCTGTTTCCGTGCTGCATGGCTTACTTTCTTCTAGAATCAACATTTTTTGTTTTTACGCGAGCGGAAATTGTTCTGAGACTCATCTATATAAACTTCGAGTAGTATTTTATTTCCCCCAGAGGAATCGAGTGCAGCACTGTAAAGTTGCTACAAAAACTTGTTGCGGCTGTCATGCATCCACCACAGTGTTCCTGTTTGAGTAAACCCGGTGGAAGTGCCTTGTTGAGTAACAAGAGGTAGCGGCACCAACTTTCGTCGATTGTCAGATAAAAACCCTAATGGTGTTCGCTCTGATTTGAAGTTCTTTTGAAATTCTTGATCAATCTCTATAAAACTTGTTTAGTTTATGTGTATTTGTACGCTGATTTTGAAAATGCAAATATCTTTTTACTATTATATGTCGTGTTAATGAAGTATATCAAACATTTCATGTGCCATGTTAGGCCTGCACGAGTTACAAAGTAAGCATATCACAATAATATGAAATGGGAACTGTATGCAACATAACCAGAATGCATGTCCTAAACCCACTTAACAATAGTCATAGTATGCTGAACATTGACCAGTAAGTGTATGTCTAGCTGGTGATTCGCTCACGAGAGTTCAATATTACGTAACTTTTAACTCAAATGGGTTTAAAACGCGAGTTCGTATGTGGGCTAGTGGGTTCATGAACATTATGCCAGAACAGCGCAGTAAACTCCTTTAAGACTATTGCATACAGTTTTTATCCCCTAACTATAGCGATATGTCGATTTACTTTGTAACTGCAAGTTTGGAAAGGCTTGCTCATCAAGACACATGAAATTTTTGTGTCGTTTTCTTCCAGATAATTGCATATTTGAAATCGCCACATAAGTAAACCTAAACTCGGGAAGTTTCATCAATATCGACCAAGAAGAAAAATAAACGCATTATTTGTTGCAGAGTGTCTCATTGAGTACCACTAAGTGGTCACACTGACTCTTGCCAGGGGAGTCATGTACACCACTGTCCTTAAGGACAACGGAGTCAAAGGAACGCTCCAGTGGGGGTCAGCGTTACCATGGCAAAGGGGTCACCCTGACTACCTATAGGTACTAGCGGGAAATAAAAGGTAGTCGCGTAGACTCCTGCGTTGGGAGTAATACATACTCTCTCTCTGCTTGCGAAGAAGGGAGTCGTTGGTCTGAAGAACGAAGGGAGTCGTTTGAGACCCCAAATTGTGAAGAAGGGAGTCGTTGGTCTGAAGAACGATGGGAGTCGTTTGACACCCCAAAAGGTCATCATATGTGTAGCGAGGCGATTACCACCCAAAGGTAGTCAGTACAGACACCCTTTTTTTAAGAGTGTAAAGGATTATTCTTAGCTTATTTTATCCCTTTAATGCCTGAATTATGAAAGCGCTGAAGAAAAAATTTGTTTTTCATTTTTCAGCTTTAAATAGCACCCTTAACCCAAATCAGCAGTTGTATTATCCAAAATGCAACGTTAATGCATACTTTTAGGTATGTCGCGAATTCGCGACAACCGGCACTTAAGCCAATAGTAGCTCAATATGTTGAATGCAACGCAAGTACGGCATCGCCGCATCAACGAAGCGGATCTCTTCAGGGCGACGTAACTTGGCGTCGTCATTTTCGGAAAATGCAAGTTTGACATTATTTCCTCCTACCAATTACGTGACATCGTGTCGGCCACCCTGTGTGCCCTAGACTCCGCCGCCCGGTATAGCCGACTTCTTGGAAGCCGACAGAATGACATGAAGGTTACGGCACCGAGAAATAGATCTAGCTCACGACGAGACAGAGCCACTCCTTCGTTCGGATTTTTCTGCATCGCAAACAGATTGCTCTGCTGAACGATGTGTTCCGTGAAGGTGTCATAAAAATTCCTTGAAATATTCAATAGGAGCTCGGACAGTGTCACATTGAGGATGAGCTGTTTTCTAGTGTGGCACTTCCCCCTGTTCTTGACAGTCTTTTTTTTTCACCGCACTGCATGTTTTGGAGAGGCACTAGCTTGGCTGGTCTACCACATCTTCGTCTTCATCCTCACTGCTCGATGAAGACACTCGTGCTTGTGCATGAGGATCAACATCGTCGTCTTCGCTGCCATTGAGACAGCTGTCGTCACTTTTATCTTCAGGTGGCAAGCGCCTGCGAAGCCTTTTTTCCCCATAAAATGAGCGGAAGTCCACCATGAACTTGTCATACCAGCAGTCATCACTGACTGACTCAAATGCCGGATGTCGCGAATTCGCGACATACCACAGAAGCGAGGATTGCGCAGGAAATAACGCACTTCAAAACAACGTGACATGTCGTGTGCAACCTCTTGTAGGCGTGCGCATCGCAAAAATTTTATAGGAGATGGGACTTACGTTCTCGCGCAGAAAACAACGAAGAAGTGAGAGCTGTTGCACGTGCTTCGCGCTCTCCGGCAACTGATACATAACACTAGGTTCCACCTTGCATTACCTTACATGCAATGGCGCTAGATGTCTCGTGCTGAAAGCTACGTTCGCCGCAAATACGTGACAGCCGCCGGTGAAGGCATCAACGCGTTTCGTCTGTTAATTAATCGGCGTTTTTCGGTATGTCGCGAATTCGCGACAACCGGCAGTAAAGGGTTATGGATATGGATAGATTTTTTTAGTGGATTGTTGGCAAGAAGCACCCACTTCTAGAGGGTCGTCACCGTTTCCTTGTTTGTGACATCTGTTGAATGCCTTTAAAATGTTTCTCTTAAACCACAGTTAAGTACGACGGCTGTTAAGTCTGACGGCTGTTATACCTTGTCACAAGACAACCCTAACCGTAGTTAACCCGCTAACGATCGTTTTCGTAAACGGAGGTAGGCAACCCCTGTTAGCGCCGTAAACTGACAACATGGCGGCCCCCATGTCGGACGCGAGGAGCTCGGCTCCTAGCGAAATATCGAGCCAAAAGCGTGTCAACTGGACCGTTGCGACGATGGAGGCATTGATAAGCATTTGGGAAGATAAATTACCGGCTTTGAGGTACAAGTCTGTCCGTACTGCAAAAATCTCGTGTGCATTTCACGAGATTGATACACGGCTGCGTTCGTTCACTGAACAGGGCTTCACGCTCTTTGATAGACGCGCATCAAAACACGCTGCTGACGCGTCCATAATCGAGCGTGAAGCCCTGTACAAGGCGGTGTTATAGCGGTGTTGCACGAACGCAGCCATGTATCCACTAAAGAACGCTTGGAAGTGCTGCAAACGTGTGACAGCGCCTTTGTCTGGTTCACGGTAACTGTGGTTACGTCCGCTAACTCTTGTTGGGTATAACAGCGGTTAAGCTTACCGGTGTGACAAGGGTATTAGCTGGCTTTATGCGGTGCCCCTTGCAATCACTCCTTCTAGTAAAAGATGGGTAACCGATATCATTATTTCCGTAGTACTCCATTTCAAGTATACTTCGTAGGAGCGAAAGAAGCACGTGTTATATTAGACCAAAACTCGAACACAAAGTCAAAGAAGCAGGCAGGAGTGGGAAAGTACGCCTCTTAGTCTTTCTACTGTGTCCTTCAGTAAGTACCTTCTCGCTCAAGGAAAAAGTTATCGTCAAGCGAAAGTACGACAGCAAAGTAACTGGGTCACACACGCTGCCATATTGGATGTCTTAGAAACGGGGTGTTGGTGCAGAAATAGATTAATACATCTGACTCAGTTTGATTCAAACAGACGCAGCAGTTGGCTCTTTTTATTTGAAACTGCTTCTTTTTGTCCCCGTTACATCCCGGAATTCGGCTCCTTGGATTACAAAGAGAGAAAGATCTTTAGAGAGAAATATTTTTAAAGATCGCAATTACGTCGACATTGCGTAATTACTCCCTAACTGTGCTAACTGGCTAAAATAAGGCGAACGTCACTTTAAACCTCACGGAGCGGCTTCACACATTTTAAGACGTTTATTTGTTACAAGCAATTTTTTGCAGGGAGCAATAAATCCCGCCACAAGTAGATCGACACAACGGATACTCATTGCGTAGGACGGGGTTATTGTTCTTCGGAACTGTCCATTTCTTGCTCCTCGACATGACATTTTCTGGAATGTGAACCAAAAACACACATTTTGAGAACTGCAGAAGATACCACACGGAGAAAAAATTCGGCAGATCCCCCGCCTTGTGAGAATCGGTTTCATGTGAAGCATTCGGCGAGTAATTGCCTATGCATATTTTTGCATTAAAAGTCAAGCGTTACGAGGTTGATCGATGTATATTTGTAAGTGAAGTAGGTGTGTGCCCATCGTGGCTTTACCAGGAATGTCGACTCCGCTGGTGTTTAACGCGTAAGTTATGGTCTGACGGAACGTCAGCACTCATGTTAGAGCACAGATGTCAGTTTTATCGAAACGAAGTGCACTTTGCTGTGCGATGATGCGAGCACCACGTAACCTTCCTCAGCCTATTCCTTCGTGGTCGAGCAACGCCTGAACATGGCTTGCTGAATCGTAAGAATATGAATGTAATATTTAGTAGACTGCTCTGAAATCAGAGCCAATACTGGAACCACAGTTGAAGTTAACCCGACATGACGCTTGTATCATAGGAGTAGATACGTTGTGTTTATTGCCTTGATATAAAATTAGATAACCAGCACTGCCACCGCTATTAACGTTCTACCGACATTAGGCCTGCATAGCGTCTTCTCCCAAAGCAGATTCAAGAGCTGGCGTGGCTCTGTGGTACAATACCACACTAGCACGTGGAATGCTTCGGTTCCGTTCCTGCCGGGGTCCCGATTTTTAAATGCGAAGCATTTCTTAGTGAACCTCAGGCACCATGTCCGTATCTATCTATCTATCTATCTATCTATCTATCTATCTATCTATCTATCTATCTATCTATCTATCTATCTATCTATCTATCTATCTATCTATCTATCTATCTATCTATCTATCTATCTATCTATCTATCTATCTATCTATCTATCTATCTATCTATCTATCTATCTATCTATCTATCTATCTATCTATCTATCTATCTATCTATCTATCTATCTATCTATCTATCTGTCTGTCTGTCTGTCTGTCTGTCTGTCTGTCTGTCTGTCTGTCTGTCTGTCTGTCTGTCTGTCTGTCTATCTATCTATCTATCTATCTATCTATCTATCTATCTATCTATCTATCTATCTATCTATCTATCTATCTATCTATCTATCTATCTATCTATGTAGCCGTCTACGGTCGTCTCCATAACCTGTAATATACCAAAATTAGCATAGCAGGGGATCAGTGTATGACGAACAGAATTCACTGGTTACGACATAAATAACGCAAAACGCCTGTCGCTTACGTCATGACATCCTTTCCCTCAGTTATGTGTGGCACATACCGCATAACAGAGTTCATGTTATGCGGGAATGTGCCACAGGTGATTCACAGTCTCAATCAACACAGTAACTGCAAATGTGCATGTCGAGACGCATGACAAGTGATTGAGCTGAAGACGGAGCAGCCCTCGAAGACGCTCGACTGCCATCCACTCGTCCACGTGGTCCGACAGAATGACGCAGTGCTCTCTTCATTTCATATGGGGCCACGCGATGGCCTCGTGCTGACCGATCATAACGTCAGATTGACTTCGACACGCTCTGTGACATGCAAAGAAGCCGCCGCTAAGTTTCCTGACGGTATACAGCTACACTAAAGCATTGCGGACGTCGACCTCTATAACGCACGTTGCGTTGATGCAGCGGATAGCGTGTTATGTCATCACGCATGCGATAACATAACTGGCTCTTAGGGATGCCCTGACCCTTAGGGATGCCCTGACAGGGATGCCCTGACCAAGGTGGCCAACATGAACGCAAGCGACAGAGGTAGCCTGCGGGCCTCATATTGGCCTCAGCATCGGCAAGCCGTTCATGATCACGGCCGACATCGACGTAAGCGACGGTCTCGTTAACAGAAATATGAGCACCTTGTGGTACATCGAGCGTGACGAACACGACAACCTCTCGCGACTGTGGCTTGTATTTCCAACGTACACCGTAGACATTGTCGTCCCAGTGAGGACGAAGCGCCTCACTACCGCACACCCTCAATAGAATTGAAATTAGTGCCCGTGCGGCTGCGAACCACCAAAACCCCGACATACGCCAGAAAAATATCTCGTGTAAGAGGGTACAGTTTCCCCTTGCGCATGCAAATGCCATAGCTATATATAAGTCACAAAGGACCACATACGACCAGGTAGTCCTTGTATACTATTAGCACCATCCACAGAAGTTGGTCTACGTAGCACTTTCCAGGATTACCAGCCTCGACGGCCTATACCTCACCAACGCTAGAGATGACTTCAGGTTCCGACATGTCACCGGCTCTATCGACACAGTCTGTCGACGACATGACCCGGCTAGCAAACAGGCTACTAGACATTGGCTTAGACCGTGCTACCACCTTCATTCGGTGCCACATCCACAATAGTCTCCCCACGCTCGCCGCCCTCAACGTACAGTCTGTGCACGCGTACGTGCACGACTTCAAAAAACGCTCTGCTCGCAGAAATTGGCGCGTTAGCACTCTCTGAAACCTGGAGTGATGAGTCCACTGCAACGACGAGATTTCAATGTGTTCTCCACAGCAAGCGCCTTCGTTGCAGGTTTGTCGGCGTGGGCACATATAAGAACACAGCGATGCGCAACTTCAACGTACGCCGAAACCCACTTCGCCGGCCGCCAGACACCGAACACAGACAGACAAGCAGCGGAATCAGTGAGGTCTCAATTACAATAACAAAGACATTGCACATCAATCACAATAACAAAGACAGTGTGCTCGTCGCCGTCTAAGTGAGAACTGTCAGGAACCTTTTCCACACATGCACACGGGTTCGTGAAATAAGCGTGCGTTGGCCACCATAACGGAGAAGTACAAGTACTATATATTAGCTTACCACTTCTGGTGTTGGTACTACCTGTGTTGCTGTTGGCATTTTTACGTAACTGTAAACAACTGGTTATATAACACACGTGGGACTCTTCAACATATGTGTGTGCGTATACCATTAGCGCCTATCTTTAGCGTCGTGTTGTAACGTTTCGTTCAATGTAAAAAATTACGCCACAGTCACTTCCCGCCACACGCTTCGCATTACATCGATTCCCACGGTACGTGGGATATGTCGAATTTTTATTCTTTGCATTCGTCGTGTCCACGCATCCGGTGCTGATTTTTCTTTACACACTTGCATTTAAATTACCAATGTCTCTTCTCGCCGTTCCTGGGTAGATATAAACTGTCAATCAGCTGTGGCGCATACCCGCATACCGCGGCTGGCGGTATACGGGTATGTGCCATACGTGCAGAATGATACAGAATGGTTGGACTGTGATTTCGCACGAGCCAGTTCATAATGACTATAATTTCCTATCTACGACACACGAGAAACCTCTACCATAAGAGCACTTCTGTAATCAACCAACATTTGTAATGAAGTTTGCTGCAAGCATAGTTGGTAAAATTGAGTTACTGAAAAAGTAGGAAGTTCCAGCGACTTGAGTCACTGTTGCATAAACGTACCGATACCCTATAACAGCCAATAACCACATTTGAGAAGATCTTGATTTACAGGAATGGCTACTCGATTGCATTCTTGTAAAGACTCGCAGCACTACCCCTCATGTGGTGCACAAAACCTAATGCTGTACAGTTCGCAGTGCTTCCAGTGGTACTACCCGAGCCCAATAGAGTTGGCGCGGAAGGTTGAGTGTGTGCCTCTTCCTCGATTCTGCCCCTGGGGTGGCATGGCTCGCGGCGCGGCCGAGGGCATAAGCATGGCACGAGCCGTATCGTAGATGTTGTGTCGGCTAAGGCAAAGGTCAAACTCGAGCTGGGATGGTTGGCAGCTTCATTCGGGCTGCGTTGACAAAATTTAGTGTACGAAGTTGCGCAAGATAAAGTTTCTGTGATGCAGCAAAGTCAAAGGCAGTCAGTACGAAGCATTTGATCCTCACTGTTGGTGCTCTTCATGATGCCATCTTTGCGACACCGAGTTTCAACTTTTATTGAGAGAGATAGTTCCTCTGTGGGAGTAGCACCATGTTTGTGAGTTTATTAATGATGCGAATTCTCGCAGCGATATGTTCGACGAATAAATACCGAAAATATTTTTTGGATTAGTCAAATGTTACTCTGCCACACAGAATGCTATAGCGTTCAGGCAGAGGTGTGAATTTTTGTGGCATGCAGCAAGGAGTGGTTTCGAGTTCAGTCTTTTCTTTTATGACCTTTCAATTCCCTACTACATGTAAGGGTCGTACTGAAATTGTAACGCCTGAAATCGCAAGCTCAGAATAGAGCTTTCACTATTACGCCGTTTAGGGCGGACACTGAATACCCGGTTTAGCGGCTAACGGCGTTTTATGAAAACGCTTTCTTGAATAGTAATGAGGAAGCACTGGATGAAGAGCTGGCTGTTCGGCGGAACGAGTCAGATCAAAACAGGAAAGGTAGATTAGGTTTGGGGCCTTCGAAATGAGCCAGATACGTAGGGATGATGCAAGTCGCAGTGACCGGTCGTTTAGCAAACCAGCTGCTACTTGCAGACGGTATAGTAGTTAGCCCTATCTAAATGTTTAACCACGGAAAGCACGAAGTGCTGAGCTCTAAAAAACGCATGAAAAGTCGAATTTTCGCCCGTATGCTGCAGAATTTTCAGTGGTAAATAATAACTCAATAAATTCATAAAAGTGATAAATCATTCAAATATTAGGCGAGACAGCTTGCAACCTATTTCTGGCGATCCTATACAACAGCTGGTTGATAACACTCCTTTTTTGAAAGATCAGGGTCGTTGTCAGAAAATCGATGTGTTTTCACACATAACTGCATCATATTCACTTGCGAATTCGACGCTATCGCATGAAAGGCAAATTACATGAAAGGTATTGTAGGTATAGTTGATGTACAGCCTGTGTTTATTTTCCTGAAAGCTTTTTAAAATGTTCATGCACGCATCATCGAGAACATTAGCCAGTGGACAAACTCCCCTGTGACTGCATAAGAAGGCGCAAAGTTAAGCTTTACTACAGGACCCAACGAAGCTGTCGGCACTGTCCCTATTGCTGCAGTGACAGTGCGTCGAATGAGTTGCGGTAAAACTAATTAAAAAGGTGGCGGGAAATCAAAATTGGATCCTCACGTTCTTTTTTCTCGAAAGTGGTAGTATAGCCTAAAAGCTAGATGTACGAAAAGAGGAATAATGCTACGGATGCATGAAGGAAAAGAAAAAAACTTGTTCATACGAGAATGTCTTGTTCATTTTTTTAATATCTTGCAATGTAAAGTTTATAAAATTTCTCGTTCCAAACCTGGAATGGAGAAAAGTAAGATTAGATATGCTGATAAACAGCAAAATGCAAAGATTAGATAACGAAAAAAATATTGTGAGTGATTCTTTCATTAAACAGGAAAGAACGAGGAAGACCGTAGGAAAGAGGGGAGGAGTGCACGGAACCCTTCCCTTTGGCAATGTGTGGGCAAGGGAAGCTTGGCGTTTGCTTGCCTAACATGCTGTTTTCCTCTCTTTCTATCGCCTTGCGCAATGCTGACTCGGCGTTGTCTTTCTGCTTCAGTATGGGCTGCCCTCCCCTGAGGATTAGCCTGTCGGTGGCCTGCTCGATATCCGGCTGCTGAAGCTGCATATTCACTCAGCGAGCACGCGCCGGTTCACGGGCACGCTCCCACTGCCGTTCCTTCAAGGCCCCCTGCTCTTCGACGGAGCTAACCAAATGCGGCCTACACATCTCACAGCCGGCCTTGAACTGGCGAGAAACGGCGCGCGTGGATCTAGCGAACATGCGATCACTCCATTTACCGCCTCGGGCGTGAGAAGTAGTAGGTAGGAGGGGGGGGGTAGGTTGTCGTGTGTAGGGGAGGTTTCTTCAAGTGAGGAGAAAGACCTGCCAAGCGCCGGCGCAGGCACGCAGCCCACAGATTTGCAATGTGAGCCCATGCATAATTTCTCAGCTAGTTTCTGTAGCTTTCGAACCTCTGAGCAAGACTTGGTTCTTTGCGAACACGCACAACACCGACGCCAACACGAGTCAGGCAATACAAGCTTCGCTTGAAAACCAGTCCACTAAAATTTTAGCAACATAAAGCTTTCGTGTCTATACCGCGGATCTGTGGATTTTCAACAAAGAATGTTTTGTAGACTTGGCCATATTGATTTAATCCCGTTGTAGCTCACTTGTGGCACCTAGTAGAACGCTAAGCCTTCGGCCGATTTCCTTAGTACTTGGGGAACATTACCACGAAAATTAAAAGCGTATCTTTGAATATGCTGTAAAATATCCTAATTGATATTCCTTTCTTGTAGCCATGCGGTTTATATTGCAACTTAGTAATTCCAGCATTGCGTTCATACTCCATTCACATCCAGACATGTTTGATATTCGCAATGCCCATAGACTGTCGCGCCGCCAAGCGGAATTCAGGAGCGTCCTCTCGAGGAGGGTTAGTAGACGACAAAGGAAGGAGGAAGGAACAAACAAGCGGAAAGACAGGGAGGTTAGCCAGTTCTTAGACCGGCTGGCTACCCTGTGCTGGGGGAAGGGGTAAGGGGGATAAAAGATGATAGAAGAGAGATGTTAGAAAAAAGGAGAGCCAGAAAAGGAAAAAGAAAAAAAAGGAAACGAGAATATGTCACTTCTTAGAGTCTGTCTCTAAGACCAGTTGTCCGCAAGAAGCGCAATAATGCTTTTAAAGCCTTCTGTGCTGACGATGGACTCGGCCAGGGTCCCAAAACCCTTTGTTCCGACAAAGGGCGATTATCAAGTTTATCTAGCGCATTGGAAAGTTCTTGTCTTGGCGCACTGAAACGGGGACACTCACACAGAAGATGGGAGATCGTTTCTTCGCAGCTGCAGTAATTGCATGTGGAGTTGTTGGCCATTCCAATCAGACAGGAGTAGGCATTCGTGAAGGCCACGCCAAGCCACAGGCGGCACAGAAGCGTCTCCTCAGCTCGCGATATTCCTGACGGAAGACGGAGCTGGAGATTGGGATCCAAGCTGTGTAGACGAGCGTTGGTGAATTCAGCCGAGTTCCACTGGGCAAGTGTGAGTTCACGTGCCAGCGAACGAAGTCTTGTAGCTGCGTCGGTTCTGGAGAACGGTATATCTGCGTAGTGGTCACTGTCATGTGCAGATCGGGCGGCCTCATCCGCACGGTCGTTACCGTATATACCACAATGACCCGGTATCCACTGATACGCTATGTTGTGTTGTTTCTCGACTGCGTGGTGGTGGAGAAGCCTTATAGCAGCGACTAACTGCTCATTAGGTCCATAACGAAATGGCGACATAAGACATTGAAAGGCTGCCTTGGAGTCAGAGAAGATGGACCAAGCTTGCGAAGGTTCTTCAATTACAAATTCTAGTGCTGCACGGATGGCGGCGAGTTCTGCGGTCGTTGATGATGTCAAATGCGTTGTTTTGAATTTTATGGTGATTGACTTCGCGGGAATAAACACTGCCCCTGCTGAGCTTTCAGAAGAGACAGAACCGTCCGTGTAAATGTGAAGGCGTCCGCTGTGTTTCTCGTGCAGGTACAGTAGTGTGGCTTGTTGTAGGGCTAAATATGACGACTGTTTCTTCTTTTGGATTCCGGGAATGGTGAGTAGGGCTTCGAGTGGGTGTAGACACCACAATGGTAACGGCGGTCTTTCTGCATGCTTGAAGGTCGAGGGAATCACTGTTCGATGTGATGCTACAGTACCGCTGAACGCAGAGTGCGGCCTAGATGTAGGAAGTGAGGCGAGGTGGTGCGACGGAATCCGAGCAAAATGTCTGATGTGCATTCTCAAAGCATCGACGCGTATGTATGTAGTGAGTGGATGGTCACGCGCGATGACGACAGTCGCTGCTGTAGATGTGCATCTCGGAAGGCCAAGGCATATTTTCAGTGCTTGAGCTTGAAGCGACTGGAGGACACGTACGTTCGTTCTTCGGGTTTTACAAAGCACAGGTAGGCTGTAGCGCATGAAACCGAGGAACAGAACGGTGTAAAGTTGAAGCATCGCTCGCACAGATGCACCCCACGATTTTCCAGCAAGAAACCTTAAGACGTGGGTGATCATGGTCAGTTTCTTCTTCATGTAGGCGATGTGAGGGCTCCAGGACAGGTCGCGATCGATTATGACCCAGTAAAGTTCAGGTTCTTTTGAAGACGAGAAACCACACTCCACACTCGGCGCCCGAGACGCACCACCCGAGGTGATATAAACGAAGTGGGAGGTGAAATTAAGTTTGAAGGAAAAAAAAAACAACGCTCCACACTCGGCGCCCGAGACGCACCACCCGAGGTGGTATAAACGAAGTGGGAGAAATTAACGTTGGATTCGCTGGTCGCTTGAAGAATGAGATACGCTGGAGAAGTTTAGAGGAAAATCAAGACAACTTATATTTACAGACTTACAAGAAGAGTTACAAGCATAAATGTTACAAAGAAATAAAGAAAAACAAGTACTGGAAATGAACCGTCTGTAGGGCGACCCTACGAATTCGGCAGAGCCGACGGTGCCGAACACCTTAAGCCCGGTTCAGAACGTCAGACGAAACACCAGGGCCGCTTTTTATCACCCTGATGCTCCGCCTTTACATTACTGCCAGCGAATAGCCGACTGTTTGCCCTGTAATTGGGCAGTGCATGCAGCAAATCAACAAACTCGCGAAAAGGTCACCGCCTCCTTACATCTGCGCGGGCTCATGCTTCTCGCCCCAAGCAACACACAAACAAGAGGCAAATAAAAACAAAGTAAACTAGAGTTGTTGTGGCCAGGGCAGGCTCAGCTGACGCTACACGTGTCTAGAGCTAAGTGTACGCGTGCGGTGACGAGCAAAGAAAAGAAAGACGGGCCTGAGAAAAACGACCCTGGTGGTATGTCAAACACATTTGCCGAAGAGACACTCCACTTCGACCACCCTCGGGCCACTTAGCTTCTCCCCCCCCGCGCACAACGTCGCACGTGGCCCCACTTACAAGCTCGTTACCTCAGCTCCCGCTCCAGCTAGTCTGCCGAACCAGACTGTAAGCAAAGTGCGGAAATGGATGCCACGCCGAAGGGCGGGCCAGCGTGCAAACAATTGTCAAAGGTGCCGACCGAGCGCTCGACGCCCCACGACGGGGGCCCGCTCCTCGTTGTTCACGTATTCGAGCGTCAAGGGCCTGTACGTCGTCTGCTCCACCTGATGCACGCCACACATGACGAATGCCTCCGGCGACCGCGTGGTGCCCAAAAAGCAGGCCGCTTGGTCCGCTACCACCATGGGTGGCGCCCGCGAAGCGTGTGAACGGCAACGACGAGGCCTCGAGGCGGCCCATTCATCCGCCGCCAAAAGGCGTCGCTGAGCAAACAGGGAGGTCATTACGACAACGTTTCCAACCCTTCCTGCCGCCGCCCGCGAGCGGGGCCGGGCACCTTTGTCCCGGCAGCGACAAGGAATCCGATGGGCTCACCCATCTGCAGCGTCTAAGTGCTCTTCGGGGCGATGCACAGGCACCTCGAAGCACCCCCACCGGCGTGACCGCCCAAGTTGGCCGCACCAAGTAAACAAAAAAAAAGAACCGTGCGTCCGGTTTTGACGGCGGTCCTACACCCCCCACCCAAGACTTCGCAACAACTTGTATACAGTGTTGCCGAAGTAAACACAGCAAAAGGCGGACCGCGCTCGACCTGAGGGCGCACGGTAGGTTAATAGCCGTAGCTAAACTGTACCCTCGAAGGGGGCCGTAACTGGACATGCAACAACGAGTGCATATGCCAACTTGAAAGAGAAGCGCGGAAAAATGTCCTCGTTCTTTACGGCAATAAAAAAAAAGAAATAGAACACGAACAAAAGAATGATCTAAACTAGCTTATCGCGCCAGCCTACATACTGAGCTGCCCTGCTCACTAGATACAGCACATGTATGCGAAACGCGATGCAAACTAAACGCTATATCTAGCAAATAATCAAAAACATGTCAAACAACTCACTCAGCATGCTTGCTCGACAAACGCTTAATGCGTAATAAATGTGACACCTTACGCAAATGGGGACTCATAATAATAAATAAAACAAATGCATGCTGCGGACAGTTATTCGGAAGCAAAGCTAGCGCTTCCCTGAACAATATACACGATCCCCAGCGCTTGTTTATAATGGACTGCGTTTCCCAGCCAAAACAGAACCAACGCGCACACAAAGTACAATGACAGGTAAAAACGAAACATGCAAAAGGCACAGTTTACAATGATACACTTGCAAAAGTCACACACCATGGCGCAATGTTCGGTACTAAAGTTAACCACTGCGACTGTTCATTCACGGATGTCCGCTGAATAGTGATTTTAGTCACAGCACACACTGCACATAACGCACACGGTGTAGCCACTCCGGCCTCACCACTTCCCCCTGGTCGCGGTCGAGCCGTAACATGCAAACTGCACACTAAAGCCTTAAAAACCAACTTGGGTGAATTGTGACGACATAGCTTTCTCGCCATCACCCCAACGGCCGCTGTACAAGTGGCCACCTAGGTTCAATACTTTTATTGGCCCCCAGGATTAAAAGTGCGCACGCAAAGTTTAGTGGAAATAGCGTGACCGTGGGACACGCTCTGGCAAGCGCCTGTCACCCTCACTGGGCAATCTCCCGGTGCGCTGACAATTCTACCACCGAGTCTATCTACAATAGGACCGCAGGTGCCTCTATGGAATGACGGCGCTGGTAGATTGCAACACTCCTCAAATGCTAGTATTACAGTAGCAACCCTGCCCCGCGAGCATCCCTTGTCTTTTGCGAACTCCTCATACTCAAGATTCAAAGCCATTCGGTGCCTCCGGAACGCCTGAATATTGCTAAGAGGGTTATCTTCCCGGCAGCGCGCCGGCGATTCAGTACGCGGGAACGCCACTGTAACGTCACGCGCGACTCCTGTCGCCGCTGCGAAAGATTTCTTTCTAGAACCGCACGGTCGCCCTTCCTCCCCGCGCATGTGCTCCTCACCTGAGTTAGACAAGCCACACGCAACGGATTCCGGCGCCGCGACATCTGTGCTAGCCGACTGCTCGAATTGAGCCGCACTATCCTGCCTGGGCACGCGCGTAGTGTCATGACTCGCGACACACAACTGCGCCGCTGGGCTTACTCGAACTACCTCTGAGCTCGGTGATGACGCCGTCATCGCCCGTTCGCCGCCGCAAAGGATATTGTGTAGCGGAAGGATGCCTTGGCCCCCGCTCTGAAATTTGGTTGCTGCATCCGCGTCCTGCGGTTGCCTACGAGCGTCGGTATTACACTGAAAACTCTTCTCCGATCCGAGATCGGTATCAGAGACATCTTTAAACTCGACAACCCGTGTTGCCGCCACCGCATCCTTCGCCTCTGCCTCGAGTTCGAACTCGGCGGTACCCTCACACTCTGTCGGGAGCATGCTAACCGACTCGGCGCGTTCCTCAACCGGAAGCACACCAATGTTATTAGAGGCATCCGCGTGCGGTTCAACGTCAGCCACCTCCTCGATAGTGCTCACTAGTGACGAGAGCTCATCGCTCACCGATTCGTGCACTAACCTTTTGGGTTCGGAGGGATTTGCTGTTTCCGAAACATGTGGCACATAGCCTCTTCCTAGTGCCTCGCCCTCAGCATGGTGTCTCTTACGCAAAGGTCTGGCCCGCCGTAACTTTGCCAACTCTAACTCCGCCTCAAGCAGCCGGCGGCGCTCTACTGCCAACTCGAGATTAAGCTCTGTTTTCTCTCTCGACCAGCCGCGCTTTAACGCTGTGTCGTAGACCGCAGGCGTTGAATACGCCCATGCGGCATACCGATGTAATGCTGCTTCCGACACATGCAGCACAAAATCTGTTCCTAGTGCCTTCCCCTCGGCACTCTGACTTTCCCGCAAAGCTCTGGCCCGCTCAAACTTTGCCAACTCCAGCACCGCTTCGAGCAGCTTGCGGCGCTCATCTGCCAAACGGAAATTCAGGTCTACTCTATCTGTCGACCAACCGCGCGTAACGCTGTGTCGTAGACCACAGGCATTGAATACGCCCACGCGGCATACTCATCTAATTCTGCCATACCAAGCGACATTTCCCTCGGCTCGAACACGAACACAGGAGCGAAAGAAAATGAGGCCGAAGCAACTCACTCTGTTTTGTTGCCGGCTCCCGTCTCCGATGAAAGTGATTCGACCATGTCCGATGATGGATGGGGCCTGGGTCGCTGGTGGTGACTCGTTGAGGGCTGCCTTGAACCAGCCGCTCCTCGTTGTCTTCCGAGAAGACAAGGCTATCTGCAGCGTCCAGCTGCTACAGCTACCTGCTGCAGGGTCCGTTGATACGGTGCCGATCAGAAATCGGTATCTTCCTCTGTAACTTCTTCGTCCGTATAGTGATGTCTTGCTCCACTTCTCCGTCACTCTTCTTTAACTCAGCGAGCCCAATCCTGTCGACTGCGCCAGTAAAGTTCAGGTTCTTTTGAAGACGAGAAACCACACTCCACACTCGGCGCCCGAGACGCACCACCCGAGGTGATATAAACGAAGTGGGAGGTGAAATTAAGTTTGAAGGAAAAAAAAAAACAACGCTCCACACTCGGCGCCCGAGACGCACCACCCGAGGTGGTATAAACGAAGTGGGAGAAATTAACGTTGGATTCGCTGGTCGCTTGAAGAATGAGATACGCTGGAGAAGTTTAGAGGAAAATCAAGACAACTTATATTTACAGACTTACAAGAAGAGTTACAAGCATAAATGTTACAAAGAAATAAAGAAAAACAAGTACTGGAAATGAACCGTCTGTAGGGCGACCCTACGAATTCGGCAGAGCCGACGGTGCCGAACACCTTAAGCCCGGTTCAGAACGTCAGACGAAACACCAGGGCCGCTTTTTATCACCCTGATGCTCCGCCTTTACATTACTGCCGGCGAATAGCCGACTGTTTGCCCTGTAATTGGGCAGTGCATGCAGCAAATCAACAAACTCGCGAAAAGGTCACCGCCTCCTTACATCTGCGCGGGCTCATGCTTCTCGCCCCAAGCAACACACAAACAAGAGGCAAATAAAAACAAAGTAAACTAGAGTTGTTGTGGCCAGGGCAGGCTCAGCTGACGCTACACGTGTCTAGAGCTAAGTGTACGCGTGCGGTGACGAGCAAAGAAAAGAAAGACGGGCCTGAGAAAAACGACCCTGGTGGTATGTCAAACACATTTGCCGAAGAGACACTCCACTTCGACCACCCTCGGGCCACTTAGCTTCTCCCCCCCCGCGCACAACGTCGCACGTGGCCCTACTTACAAGCTCGTTACCTCAGCTCCCGCTCCAGCTAGTCTGCCGAACCAGACTGTAAGCAAAGTGCGGAAATGGATGCCACGCCGAAGGGCGGGCCAGCGTGCAAACAATTGTCAAAGGTGCCGACCGAGCGCTCGACGCCCCACGACGGGGGCCCGCTCCTCGTTGTTCACGTATTCGAGCGTCAAGGGCCTGTACGTCGTCTGCTCCACCTGATGCACGCCACACATGACGAATGCCTCCGGCGACCGCGTGGTGCCCAAAAAGCAGGCCGCTTGGTCCGCTACCACCATGGGTGGCGCCCGCGAAGCGTGTGAACGGCAACGACGAGGCCTCGAGGCGGCCCATTCATCCGCCGCCAAAAGGCGTCGCTGAGCAAACAGGGAGGTCATTACGACAACGTTTCCAACCCTTCCTGCCGCCGCCCGCGAGCGGGGCCGGGCACCTTTGTCCCGGCAGCGACAAGGAATCCGATGGGCTCACCCATCTGCAGCGTCTAAGTGCTCTTCGGGGCGATGCACAGGCACCTCGAAGCACCCCCACCGGCGTGACCGCCCAAGTTGGCCGCACCAAGTAAACAAAAAAAAGAACCGTGCGTCCGGTTTTGACGGCGGTCCTACAGACCCCCAGAAAGCGGTGGGTCTTCTCATACGTGATAGCATGGCCGTTGATTTTAATTACATACGGGCCCATCGCCTTGCGTGTGAAGGCAACAAGTGAGCACTTTTCTGATGACAGCTCCAGCCCCCGTCCTTGAAGGTACTTTGTCGTCAGTGTAGCCGCTCTCTGAAGCCTGGCACGTACGTGAAGACGCGTCACCCCCGAAGCCCAGATGCAGATGTCATCGGCATATATTGATAGATGAACAGACCGTGGAAGTGCGTCAACCAGGCCGAGAAGCGCTAAGTTAAAAAGTGTGGGGCTCAGAACTCCACCTTGAGGCACGCCGCGACAGGTGTAATGGTGCGTGGTTGTACCATCTTCAGTCTGTACAAAGAAGGTCCTGGCCTTCAAATAGCTGTCAATCCATTGGTAAACACGGCCTCCTAATCCAATACTTGCCAAGACATCCAGAATGGCTTCATGCGATACGTTGTCGTAGGCGCCTTTAACGTCCAAGAACATCGCCGCAGTTAATCTTTTTAGGCTCTTTTGCTGTTGCACCGACGAAACCAGGTCGATAACGTTATCGATGGACGACCGTCCACGCCGAAAGCCGGTCATAGCCTCAGGGTATATCTTATAGTGCTCCAAGTACCACTCTAGGCGAGTCAATACCATCCTCTCCATCACTTTTACAAAACAGCTGGCAAGTGCGATGGCAAGTGCGATGGCAAGTACGACAAAATGGCAGCACTACGCTGTTGCTCCCTTGTTCGGCTGTGCTAGCCTCAGTGTTAACGCGTTGGCAAGAAACGAACACTGCGACTTTGCATGTTCCCTGCATCAGTGAACAAACCGGGCCCTCCGTGACACGAGAAATCTGATTCGTTCTTGCGAGACGCGAAGTTTTAGTGAAAATACGTGGCAACTCGCGCTTTCAAGGCTAGCCCAGAGCGTAAACATATTATCAGCTTCGCGAGGCTTTCTGTAGCCACGTAGGTTAGTTAAATGTTATCGTCTGACATATTCAGTTGAAGCTCACCCTGTTTTACTTGCATATAGCATTGGTCAGTGCAGGCACGTAGGCAAGGGGAAGAGGGTGGGGCGGGGGGCCCACCCCCTTCCCCCGAAATTCGTGCAGCCTTTTATATTCCCGGGCAACTTTTTTTTTCTTTTTGCCATGAAAAGACTTTCTTTCGAATAATTAGGCCTCGCCCCCCCCCCCCCCCGAAAAAAACTTCTGGCTACGTGCCTGGGTCAGTGTTTCTTGTAGTGCATCAGTCCCATAACACTGTACGCGGGAGGTCGCGCGGGCTCGCGATGTGCCCTTGTATAACTGAACGATCTCAAGTTGGCGATACATTAAAATAGGGCCTCTATCCTTTGTCAGCAAAGCGCTGTTACGAATTGTGCCAGCGACGTTTCAATCATTCGAGGACGCGTCTGCTCGACGCCTTTCGTGGAGCGAACGCCTTTCCATGCCGTCCTTCGCCAGCGTGTTGGGTTTCATAGCCACCGCTGCGCCGCTTGTTTTTGTACGTTTGTTCATAGGTGGCAGCACACTGCAAGCGATTGGCTTGTTGGCCGGTCTGAGAGCAAAATGTTCTCCGCGCCCAGACGTCTCTCTAATTGTAAACGTGGTGACGCGGAGTGGTCGAAGTCGATCGGCGGAAGAAATTCTTCAGATTGCTTTCAGCAGTGATGTTGAAAGGAACTATCTTGACGACGAGGATTTTTCACTGGCCGTAGAAGACTGAAAGCACCGACAGTGACAGCGACGATGAACCATCAGCTGCTAACTCACGAGGAGCGAGTTGCACTTCACGTCCTTTCGTGCGTTAATGTTCTTTCACGCTCGTAAGTCACTTTAATTGTATTTAATGGATAATATCCTTGAGCGAGATCAAAATAAAAGCATAGTTCCTCTTGTGCATTGCGTGTATCACAATTATTGTGGATATTATGGAGCGCTGCATGCCGCCAACACGCTCGAGCTCTACCAGCGAAGCGAAATTGTTAGAGCGATGGAACGTGCAATCACGGTCACAACCCACGCCTCTCAGCTAACCTCTTCGACGTTGCGGAAAGCATACGTGTGCATTCTTTTCGATATTCATGTTTCGATCGTGCTGATCGAACCTGCAACATGCGAGTGACGTGAATTGCACACGGCTAGAGTCTCAACATGGCTGTGACACAAGTGCTACTGAATGGGATGTTAAATGCTTGTGTTCCGTTGAAGACGAAACTCCGCGTTCCCAACTGCGCAAGTAATGACGACGGCGTATTATGTTTGCAAACCATCACCACGTTAAACGTGTGGTCCCGTGCAGCAGCGATGGCGCTACTCGCTGGCGGCCTACTACTGCCGCAAATCCGTCAGGCAGGCTCGTTACGTGCTACCTCGGAGTGCCGTTCAGCTGATACGTAAATTCTAGTTCATGCAGTTTTATGTAGCACGCACAGGATTTCGCAAAGCATCGTTATGCACGGTAACGGAGGTGAAATATAACCTTTCACACCGCAGCAAATATTTAGGTGGTGAGTACTTAGCATTTTCCATGGCTTGGGAAAGTATTTTAGTCTCATATCCATTTCAGCGCAGCTCATGGCTTCATCCGGTGAAAGTGGCACGGGCCGAACGTCCGCACGTCCTATCTGTTCCTATGCTAGCAAACGGGTTTACCCTCCTCCTGGCGCCATCTTGAAAAGCACGGCGCGCCGCCTATAGTTCGTGGGCATTGCGAATTGAGACTTGCCTGGAGTTACGCAGTCCAGTATTGAGAGGCGAAACCCATTGCTCAGTTATTTCAAACTTTAATTTATACAAAATGCTTTATTGCTATCAATTTTTGTAGAATCCTAAGCAATGTGAAACAACGCCTTCAGGCTCGCTATATTCAATAACTTTTCTCGTCGTCTGTAATGTAATCCGCGTGTTTAGTAATTCTGCCCATACATGACTATCGTGGTTGACATATGGTGCGCTTTAAATGCATTGGATGTATTTAAAAATTACCTTCCACAGCTTTCGAGAAACTTTGAGGCCAGGTGGTTCTTTTCAAACAAGGGAAGCTTAATATGGATGGCAATGTCCTCTTTTTTTTTTCATAAGTGTAGTCTTTCCTCTCTAATTCTTCTATATTTGAGACAGATAATAGCCTAACTCGTTATTTCCCTCAGAAGCGAAATCGCTGCCACTCTTATTCCTGTAAAGATTGCTTGAAAACTTTCTTGGCATTTCGTGGGATGACTGTAAACGGGCTTAAAGGAAAGTATTAGGTATTTTTATTTGGCTCATAAACAGCCCCCGCACCATTTTTATCAAAGCCGTGAAAACATAGTCGTGTCGTCATTTAGCACTTATTCTGCGGTAATAGCTTCACGACGAAAGCCGTTTGGTTAAAAAAGCTGGGAATTGTATACGAGTGTAATTTTTTTCCAAAATGGAAGACGTTTATCTCAAATTTGATGTTTTCTGAATCAATTTCAACTGCATATGGATATAAAACTCACCAGAATGAACTTTGAATGACACCTTGAATTGGACGCGTTGGTACATACTGAATTTGATCAAACAACGCTAGACCAAGACGAAGACGAGAGGACATAGACAGGGCGCTTAACACAGACGCTGCACAGTGTTTGGGTCCTCTTGTCTTCGTCTTGTTCTAGCGCTATTTCTTTGTTCAAATTCGAATTACATGCGTACTTTATGTGCTAAGATGTCATATATACGAGTCTGGTTTAAAGTACAAATTATTAGTGCTACGGGCACGAGGGAGAACATATTTCCTTGCCTTTAAAAGACACCGAATAAAACCAAAGCCCACCTGTACTGCCGCTCAGTTCTAATGATTGATTCTATACATCGGGCAATTTAGTGTCTGGAAATAAGAGGCATACGTCGGCTGTAACTGTAGGAGATTTCGCATCTACACTGTTGTAAGCAATACAAGCTATCTGTGTAAAAGCAAAGTGGCAAGAGAAAAACGTGAAATTTCGTTGATGAGTACGTTGTCAACACCGTGTATACGCACTTTCTTATAATGCTCAGTGCACCTTGCTAAGAAAACAATAAGCTTTTAACCTGCTCATGTAACAAAATGCTCTCTGTTTTAAATAAGGAAGAATACGACGAAATTGGAGGCTGCTGATGCTAAAGTTCAGCAGGTGTTACGCTCTCGTAACACAAGAAGGCGAAAGCCTGGCTGCAATTACGAAAGACAAATGAGCCGCAACGAGCAAGTAAATACAATTTGCACTAACTCGAACCTTGAGCGCCGCGGGCGAGCACTTTTGTCTTTGTATGTATATTTGAAGGATGTGGAGACTTTTGCACAGCATACATTACGCGTCTCTAGGGCAATAGCACACCTAGGTAGCTGCGCAGTTTCTTGAATCAGTGGCTGCTGCTGATGATGGTATCGAATATTAATTAAAGCTTAGCCTTTTGTAAAGGGTATGGAGCTTTACGCTACTCACTTGCTGCACAGTCCACATTATGTGATGGCTGGTGCGACTTCACACTTCTGCGACGCAATATTACGTCTGCTAACGTCCCTTATCGCCATTCATGACGAATCTAGAAGACGACTCCCCTAAGCAGTTTCAAACACTGGCGCGTGAAATCAAGTCTTTGGATCACTGACTTCAAACACTTGATTGCCAAAAGAATAGCTGCTTTGTATTGACTTCAGAGAGAAAAATTAAGGCAACGTGGGCGTTTCGTACCGCATGCCAGGTTTATCTAGGCCAGCGCATGACGACTCGCTTAGGCTTTCGCCTTCATTTAAACTGAAAGAGCACTACTTTTGCCTGTGAACTTCTTACTATATTCACACTGTATGACACACCCCAGTTATCTTCAGTCAAAATAACAAAATTATTAGATGTATGCTTACAGTTGAGCCGTCGCCTCCACAGTAGACCAATAACTAATGCTTCCTGGTGGCAGCACTACAATTGCAGCGCTACTGCAGTTAGAACAAAAACTTCCAAATGTTGCGAAAACTGAAAACAAAGAATCACATTTTTGTTTGTTACTAAGCCATTAACATCTCCTATTTGTCCTAAATATAGACACACGCAGTTGCTATGCACATATATTTTTTACGAATGAGTATGCCCTCCAGTTTAACCGAGATATAGCATGTTTAAAAACTGTGGTACAAATATTGTGACGCGGGGCTGTTGCGATAACCCGGTGATTTCTTTTTCCTTGCTTTGACCACAGGCTGATTTATATGAAAATGTCCCAAGGCTAGATAAAAGTTAAGTTAGAACGCATGAAATACACTCATATTCAGTCGAACAGTACGCGTAGATGACGCATTTTAATGACTCCCTGTCTGCTCAAGCAAGCCAAATGATGTTTATTTTGACATAGTAGTTACATTTTCTTCGCATGCGCTTATCTCATACATCATAAATGATCCAAACCGACCCTAGCTTAGCAGTGGTACATGTTTGCCGGGTGACTCACGTTGCAGAATCATCTGCATTGCTTAGGACTTGAGGGGGGACCGCTCCTTGCTGCGATACTTGGGCATATTGAATAAAGAAATAGACATCAGTTAGTAGGATACGTAAGTTCATTTAAAAAATGCTCAAGCGCAAAACTGGACTTTGCAAACAACACCATAAATCTCCCATGATGAAAACGATCTGTAACCACAGTCTTCTATAACACCTAGGTTTACAACAGTTGTCCTAACTTAGGCAAGGGTGGCGGCCATCCATCCTACAGCCCAGCAAGCGGACGCTACAAGATTCAAGATGTTGAAAGCTTGCAGTTGTCAGCTGTTAAGTATAGTCCTTTATGAAAAGGAACACGCGAGCGCATGGCCTGCACACAGCGGTGGCTGGTTACAGCGCATTTAAGCGGGAGCGAGAGGAAGCTCGGCCGCTCTTCGCGTCATCTATTGGCGAGCAAAAGAACCATGCATGGTTGATATGAAAGTAATTGCAAGATTACGTCCTCCTCGCCATTTCAGAAAACGGCGCAAGTGGCCGGGCCTGCGGCAGGTCGTTAGGCTGCTCGCAAATCATGCTTGGGACGCGCACGCAAGGGAAGCAAGTAAGCCCTGTCACTTTGTTTACACGTGTAATACTTCACGAGATTTAGCGAGTGCAATCCAGAAGACGCGCGCGCACGCGGCTTCCCATTTCGGTCATGATACGCCGCGCTACGTTAATTTGCTCGCCAGTAAGTGATGCCAGAAGCGGAGGTTTTCCGCTTTCCTACCATTCGATGGCGCTGTAAGCAGCTGCCGCATAGAGTTCCTGTATATGCTATTTTTAGGTAGCAGAGTTGTGCATTGGTATGGCTAGCAACCACAGCTATGCGGTGAAGTCGCACTCCGTTTTTGCAGGCGAGGTGCCTACAGTGTCGCCCATTAACATGTCTGGCGTGTCGAAGACCGGCGATAAACATTGACTATTGGTGACTAGTGTTCATTCAGTTCACTGCAGCGGCGGCGTTGAGAAATAAGAAAATGGTCCCGAGTGTCAGCTTCTCTGTAATGCATGGTTACTAGGGGCGTTTGGAAGACAGACGCGGAACTCTGCTTATTAAAGGTAGCATATACAGTAACTCTACTGCCGCATAAATTCACCGAAATGGGAAAACTACCGCTTTTGTGTTCTCTTCTCCGCCGCACGCTCCCCGCACCACACAGCAGTGGCGTAGCCAGGGGGTGGGAGGGCGCACACCAAGCCCGTGCCCCCGCCCCCCCCTCCCCGAATTTAATTTTGCCATGGCATACAGAGCTCAAAATGACACTCGATCACATCTGCCTGCCCGACCCCTATCTCGCTGCTATCGCGTGAAGCGCGTATGTCAAGGCTGGCTATTTGAACAACGTCGACCCCAGCTGCCAGGAAAATCGAAGGTAAAAGAAATGAAGAGGAAACAGCGCAGGCGAGAAGTAAGAGGGAAAGGCGAAGGTGTGAGGAGGGAGAAAGAAACAGGAAAAGCAGACTGCCGATTTTCCTTCGGCGGGTCAATCCGGGGGACCATTTACGTGAAACCGGGGTCAAAGGGGCGTGTAGCCTCAGCCAGCGGGCCCTAATAGTCCTAACACGCCGCATCGGATCATACCCCACTATCCGCTTTTCCTTATAGACCCGGCTACGGGGGAGCATTCACGAGCTGTTAAGAGCGGGGGTACTAATATGGCTGAGATGTGCGCAAGGTGCGGGGCGCGTGTGCCGAAACTGAATGTGACAAATGTACTGAGGAGAGGTAGGAACAAGATAGCACCAGAACTATTAGAGGCGTGTCATATCAGGAAGAGAGGGGTTATGTGCGTCAGTGACACATTGGTGAAGCTTTCGAAGGCAGAGACTGAGTATCTCATCATTCGTTCTGAAGCGATACTCCTCTGTGACAATGCATTTGACTTTCTGCGCATGTGTCTTTTTCTGCATATATTTGCTGGCGAAGCATCAAATGTAGGTACATGAAAGTAGCGCCCGTCCTCCCTCTCTTGTCTTGTGAATGTCTGGTCTTGCGCTGTAATGTTCCCGAAAGCTATGCAAGAACTCCCCGAATTTCAAGTTTTGTTAATGCGCTGGTTTTTGTAGCACTGAACACGTTTCAGCCGAAAAATTCAACGTAAGCGAAACACGACAATACGGAGTGATTAACTCAACTTCTCGCAAAACTTGCCAGTGCACTTGAGATTTTATTGATTTTTTGCAGTCACTTCGTACTTAGTAATATTACATTGACTCACTTAGCAGCCAGACGCCTCTACCTTTGAGCTGTAGTCAATTCTTTTTTTAACGCGATAGTGTTTTATGCCGGGGTCCCCTACGTCTCCTCTGACGTATTTCCGTCACGGATAGGGTGTTGCAAAGTATATAGACTAACAGATAGCAAAGAAAAAAGAAGAAGGAAAAGTTCTGTCGCCAGGAGTCGAACTTATGACCCATCGCCTCGCAGCGCGAAACGACTTGGCCATAGGCGGCACGTTCTTCACCGTACTAATGGCGAGCTATTTATATACACAATTTGCCGGTGGTGGTACTCAGAGATCGGTGGCAGTTCAGCGTGTTTTCTGTATCACTAGCGAGATGGCGCGAAGAGCTCGAAGGGCACGCTTCAAAGGTCGTCTCCCCACACGTTGCGATGAGCGCGCTTCTTTACAGGGCGTGGTAGCTCGTGCGCGCGCGCTGATTTCGTGATAGCGGTGGCTTGTACGTCTTGTGCTCTCACCGCAAGTTTGCGTTGAAGTTACAGAGAACACGAAGGTCACTTCGGTCACTGCAGCGGCCGCTTTTGCGAAAGGAGCACGCTGCTAACGCATAAAAAAGCTACAACTGCTATAGTTCGCGCTCATCTTGTGTATACTTGTGCGTTCGCTTAGTGCGTCCTCCTTTGTGTGTGCGCAGCGCGATTTAACTGTGGAGTTGTGACAGTTGTTTTTTCGCGCTCACCCTGTGCATGTTCTTTCCGTGCGTCCTTTCTGCTTGAGCAGCGAGTTGCAAGTTTCGAGCTGCTTACCGTTCTTCGCGTAACATTACAATTTGTTACTATAGCATTCATTGCTTCGCCCTTGTGTCGAAACAATTCACAACAAACGCTCAACTATGTCTGTGAAGACACGTTTTACTTTCGTGTAATACCGATTCCTGTGAGAGAGGGATCAGCCATGCTTTTTTGCCATATGTATTCTTTACATCTAAACTGTGTTTTCGCTCTATAAAAGTATACGTTGTCTTGGTGCAATGGTATATGTAGCGAAGGTATCGAAAATTCGTAAACAATAGGTGTCCCTGGAGCCGACGTTTTGACAAGCGGACTTGCCTTCGTCAAGGCTGCAAGTGTTTTTCTTGGCGCCTGTATGTATATCTTTCGTACCCTCTCCTTCAACAAAAGAAAACAAAGAGAAAAGGAACCCACGCAACAGAACCGACACAACAAGCAGAGGCAACAAATAAGCGCTCCTGCCTTACCGAGACAATTGCTAACTCTAGCAAACAAAGAGATGCGCAAACACACATCGAGTCAGGTCTCACCACTAACACAAAAGAAGTAAGAAAAAAGTCACAAATAGATAGAGCGAATTTATTAGAAGGCAGAGAGGTCGGCCTGAGCTTGAGCGCTCTAGCCTGCTACTCTGCACAGTGGAAAGGGGAAAAGAGTAATGAAGATGATGATGCGATTAGGACGAGGTAATGCGTATGTACAATAACCCCGTAACAGAGCGGTCTTCTTAAAGTAAAAGAAAAGTCACAGTTTCGCCGCAAGGCCGCAGCAGTGAATGCGATAGCAAGAAATTGGAATGTCACACGAAGAAGAACAAGCAGTTCGATACTTGCAGCGCGCCGCTGAAGCACAAAGAAGGACGTCCGAAAAGAACGCACAGGTATACACAAGACAAGCGTGAACTTACAACTGTCACAGTTGTTACGTCTTTGTGCTTGAGCAACGCGCTGCAGTTGTCGACAATAGAGAATCAGACGCTCTTAGATGTTTCTTTTAGATGCGAAGCATCTCTTGCTCGAGGATATGTCCCGCGGCCTGGTAGTCCGCACTCACATTACGCATGCGCTAATCTCCTCCTTCCCTCTCTACAACAGCTGCGCGTTACTCTCTCCACTTCTCTACCAGCACCTGCTTGTGCTTCTCCTGCGTTCTCGCTTCTGCTCTCGCGGTGCTTGCGCTACTCACCTCTTCTAGTCTCCTCTCCTTCAAGTGGTAGAGCGCTGCGCGCGCTCCAGCGCTTGCTTCGGTTGACTCCTGAAATGCGGGCTCGGCATGCCGAAATTCTCTCCTGCGCAGCGTCGCGATAAGCGCCAGTGCGTGCGCGTCCTCTCCCCCTCTCTCTCCTCTCCTACGCTGCCTCCTTCTCGCGCGCCTATCGACCGCGCTCGAAATTTTCTCCAGCGCAGCGCCGCGATAAGCGCCAGCGCATGCGCGTCCCCTACCCCACTCTCTCCTCTGCTACGCTTCCCCGCTCGCCCTGTGAGAATTAACGGCCACGCTAGAGGGAAGACACGACGCGCGTAGTGTTCATCTTCGCGTTCCACGACGCGAGGTTGGTAGCAAGCCCGAGGTCGGTAGCATGCCCAACGAACGCCAACGGAACGCGATCGTGCAAGTGCTCCGGCTTCGCATCGCCTCATGGTCCCCTTTAGCGGGAGATGGTGTAATTTTTTTCTTTTATACTGCGGCGCGTGGAATGACCTATCTGCGTCTCCTGCCACACGGGGGCATCTGACGAATGTTGTTCCCGGTGTTCTTTCTTTTTTTCCGTTCCACATCACGAGTGGGTACAGAAAAGGGCCACTTCATCGTGTGCATCTCAAGGGCAGTTTTCAAATTGAAAGAAAATGTAGGAGCGCTGCGTTACAGAAAACACACTCAAACCCCTCTGACATTTGCGGACCACCCGCGGTAAATGGTGAATATCACCGAGCTCGCCTTTATTTCGTTGGCGCATGCATGGCGTGTGGTTGAGTTGTCTAACGCAGCCTGCTGGGAAGCGCGGGGTCGCTGATTCGAATCCCCAGTCGGCTACTAGCAGTTTTTTGCCTCTGCTCTATTTTTTTGCACGTTTTCATATATACACGTACATATATATATCCGGGGCATGGCGGCGAGGGCAAAACTCCGCAGAGAGTGCCCATATAATTGCTACCGCAATGATACCACCTGAAAGCGTCATTCTCTGGAGGTCTGCCCGACTCAAGGACAAATGGTTAACAACCGCCAAAGGCAGTACAGGCAAAAGTAAATTTCATTCTACCTATTTTAAAGCGTTGTCCTTTTCCTAGATTGTTGCACATTACTTTAGTTTTATGCATATTAATTTTGAGACCTACCGTTCAGCTTTCCATGTCCAATTTAGTAATCATGATTTGCAATTCGTCTCCTGTGTTCCTCTTCAATGCAATTTGATCAGCGAATCGCAGGTTACTAAGGTACCCTCCATTAACTCGTATCCCTGACTATTCCCAATCTAGGGCCCTGAAAACCACCTGCAAGTACGCGGTGAATAACATTAGGAAGATTGTGTCTGCCCGACGTACACCCTCCTTCATTAGAATACTGTCGTTTTCTTTATGGCAGACTATATTTGCCGTGGAGCTGCTGTAGACTCCTGCCAGTGTTTGTATATGCCGTTCGTCGACACCCTGATTCCGCAGTGCCTGCATGACTGCTGATATCTCGACCGAATCAAATACCTTCTCGTAATCTATGAAGGCCATATAAACGGGTTGGTTATATCCCGCGCATTTCCCTACCACCTGATAACGTAAGAGTATACTTATCACTGAAGTGATGGAAGCGGTCCCAAAGTCGCTCTTTAAAAGCAAGAAAACACGTAATGCTGAAGTTTACCCCTGGTTGCTAAAATTAGTCCTCACGATTAAAAATTTTAAATTTGATTCGTCCTACTACCTACAAATTTTATGTGCTAGTATAGGAACATATTTTGCAGCAACGTACGTCAGCATTTGTAGGAGATAGTAAAAAGAGAGCTTCCGAAATCATCTCCCGTAACGCTTTGCACCAACTCCACTATGCAGATTACATATTTATTATATGCGAACTTACCATGTCCGCACTAAACACATTCATCGGCAATTGTAACAAGTTTCATGTTACTATTAAATGGACGATGCACCATTCTTCGTGTGAAATTAACAACCTAGGCACGGCAGTGCTTATTGAAAGGTTAAAGCTAAAGACGGCGCTCTACAGAAAACCAACAGATAGCCAACAATACCTTGATCACAGTAGTCGCCACCCCCGACACTGCAAACAAGATATATTTGTCGGACAGGCGAGACGTATAAGAAGGATCTGTAGTGACGACGATGGCTACGTTCACCACTTAACGAACCTGATCAAAACATTAGTTGAAAGAAATTACCCATACGGCGCTGTAAACAATGTCTGCAATGAAGCATGTATATTGGGTAGAAAATCAGCACTAGAAGGACAGTCTTTAAAGCGGAGACCACCTTGCCACTAACATTTACCAAGTACTGAAATGCGCTCTCAACCATAAATACTATCCTTCGCAAGTACTATCTAATATTAGGAAGCAACGAGTGCCTTAGAAAAGCATTTCACGATGTACCAAGGGTCGGGAATCGCCGCAATAGGAACTTAACGGACACGTCTGTGCATGCCAAAGCGAACCCTGATTCTACTGCTCACATAATACTTTGTTCTCGTCCAAGATGCGAGGCTTGCAAACACCTTCAATAGGACGTTATTACTAAAACCGCCGGAAGTATTTACGTCCATCATACAACATCTAGCTTTACCTGCCGTAGTTCAGACGTTATCTAAATGATCGAATGTTGATATTGTCACAACACTAAATTGGTGAAACAGGAGAGCCTGTTATTAGATTAAACGGGCAACGCGTGGTCGCGAAGAAGTTACCGAAAGCAGTGGTGCAGCATTTTAATCTAGCCGGTCACTACTTCGTCGATCTCAAACTTTGCATACTTCAGACAAATTTTTGGTCCCCGAGAGGCAGAAATTATAGAGTCCTACCTTATTCACACCTAATACACTCCAGCCATGTATACACATTTCTAATGGGGCTCTTGAATCCACCGTTATGTTACATACGCGACAAAAACCAATGAGAATTGAATCTTTCTTCTAGGAATTTCATATCCTGCTTATCCTCGTGAAATTATCATTATCAGGTAGTGCTTTATTGTGACAATCATAATTCAGTGAAACGTCTACCACCCTTTCTAACCTTGGACGCCGGCGCTTTACCACAACCATACACTCTCCTTTACACTGTCTATGCCCTTTCCTTGTGAATCTCTGAAGTCGGCACGGCGGCCCCTCCTTTCTTCTCCATCCGCACTCCCGTCTTCGTCGTTGCCCTTTCCTCCTCCTTTTTTTGGGCAGGAGGAGAAGTTACCAAGCATGCACATGCACGGGCTATGTAAAGCAGTTGCAGCCTTGCAGAAGACAGTCCGCTTGTCGAAACGGCTCCAGCTGGGGGAGTTCGACCCTCCCCCCCGAAAATTTTGAATTTTGCTTGCGTATACATACACGTACACATACAAACACACGTACGAACATATATGAAGTATGGTTAACCCCCCCCCCCCCCGTATACCCCCGCCGAAAAATATTGCTGGCTACGCTCCTGGCTCCAGCGATGTTCTGTGTTCAAGAATTCTTTGTCTTCAAGCTTCGACCTTCCCTTGAATTTCTGCCTTATTTGTAGCGAAGGCACTCAAGTGGTTTCACCAAAGGTTTCCAAAAAAGTCCATTTGATTTCGCTTACCTGACATAGAGCTTGGAATGGCCGAAAAAGAAATTAGATCAACTGGTGTTTTGCTGCAAGGAATCAAATAACGAAGTTTATTTATTTAAGAGTCATAGTTCCTCCGTAACTCGCTCTTGTGAAATATGGGTTACGAGTGAATGCAACGTTTTTTATGAGCTCTGTATGCCAAATCTACGAAACAGTTCATAAAACAATGATTTTTTTTGTTCCCAAGAAAAACCCAGTAGTTTCTGTGGCTTGCGCGTAAGTACATTGAATGGCCCAAACCTTGGCGCACGCAAAATGATGATGATAATGTGATAATTCGAAAATGCGCATAGCCAAATGGAAGCATGGCCTGTAGACCGAGTGCTTGAGTTCACAAAATTGACAGCACAATAATATTACGTGTTACTTCTTAATTCTTATACTGAACCTACACATCCGCTCATCGGAAGAGCTGCACGACATCGAGAAACATCGGGTGTAGTTCATTTGGCTGACGTGCATTTGTTTGAAAAGTGGTTTTATCTATGCGTTTCCGGTACTGGCTTTTATATCTATTAAGATGCTGCCGTGGGAATGCCTTGAACATCAGAATTGTCCGCCCTATAGCTCTCGAAGGATGGCCGTGCGAATTTTCAGGGCGTAGCAGGCGTCGCACAAATTATGCTTTGGAGACAGGCAAAATCACCGACGAAATAGGACCGAGACTTTGGAGTGCCTTCACTATCTTTGAAAGCATGGGTGGGGATTTTTTTTGCAAACCTCGGGCAAGTTATGGGTGACATCTGTTGCTGATATATTACGGAGAAACACGTTGACTTGCTCATCGTTCTGATATAGCTGAGTACGAAGCTGTAGTCACGTGGTAATTCCGGAAGTCAACAGATTGTTTATAAATCAATGAAGTCAATTCGACAGGATGTCATCTGAGGATCGAACGCGACGTTCGATCGTTCTCCATTCGGCAACGTGCACTGCGCATCACCATCAACAATTATTACGTGGGTAGCAAATATAGAGGATTACGTGTCCGTTTTGATGAGGAATGAAAAAAAAAATAACCCAAATAAAGCGCGTTGGTCAGCAAGTTTGTGCGATATATTGGCAAAGATAACTTTACTGATAATATAGGCACTGCGGCTCATTGCTGTAACGAAGGAGTGGCCCATTACCAGTCACAGAAGTCTCTGCCGAGGAGGGCGAGGGGACGATGATCAATATGCCGACTGTCAAGCAAAAGTAGGTTTTCGCCTTCCAGTCGTCTTAGGCAAAACCACAACGCACCTTGTCACTTTCGGTCTCTAGTATGTTTCAGGGCACCAAGCTCATTTACTTATAGTTTGGGAAAAATTTATTCACATTATATGTAATGAAAAAAAAATGTTGCAGTGGCTTAGCTCGGCTATGCCAGGATATGTAGCGTTAGCAAAGGTTCAGCTGATTGTTCTTAGCTATCCTGATTGTCTAGGATTAGCTTGATTATCATGCTTATTGCTGCTCCAATGACACACACATGGTATACATATTATGTGGCACATGCATATTTATTTTGCCAGGCAACTTCTTCGGGATCCGATGAGTTAAGCTTCTCCGCTCTTTTGCGCCGTTGAGCAGCATTTGCGCTCTCCTTCTCCATGGCTAAACCACACTGGCAAACGCCAGTCAGGGGCGCTATCAAGCGGCTCCAGCGCAGTGTCAGATGGCGACTGCACAGCGAAGGCGAACAGTTGCGCGCGCGCCGGCGCCAGTGCGTCTACCTCGGCTACGACGTCAGTCCTCTGGAAAGCGCAGACCGGCGGCAGCGAGTCGCGCGCGTCAGCGGTGGAGTGCGCGGGAGGAGCCGGCTGATCCATCACTGATCAGCCGTTACTGATCAGCCTGATCACTGATCGTTACTGATCAGCCTGATCCATCACTGATCAGCCGTCACTGATCCTCGCGCATGCACAGCAGGGCTATTGAGGAGCCACGCGAAGCTGGCTCGGCTAGGCCAGTGTAGCTAACGCTACAAAAAATTCTCCATCGAATGGCTCGTGCTTAAATCAAAGGTACAATATAAGAAATCATAATTGTGAATTTTTAAGTTATAAGCTCATTGACAAAAACGGTTTTTTGAGCATTATTTTGAGCGAAAGTAATGTCATGTGTTTATGTGCTGTATTGTAGGCCCTATTGCCTTATTATTTGACGTGACTAAACTAAAACAGCTTGTATGTATATGTATAAAAACTCACAGGGTCTATTATTCGCTCACCTAAGATGACTGGAGAGCGAAAGCCATCTTGTTTTTTTTTTGTGAGCCGATGTATTTACTGTTCCTGCACCGTCACCCTCCAAAAGCTTTCTCCACCAAACGAGGTTTTCCGTTGCCTCCAGAATCGGAGGCACCTCACCGGCTTTTTCACTGCCTCCGTGATCGGCCCACCGTTGACCAAGCTACGATATTCTGTACATGCACTGCTCAAATGTTGCAATGCTACAAACGCAGTGTGAACAAAGGAGATCATACATGCCAATACGTTGAGCACGTGTGCACGCAAGAAGATTTCAAAGTTTATTTAAATTATTCCCAAATTGTTTTGCACTGGTGCTTTGTCCCGTTGACACCGGCAGTTCATTCCACCCAATAATGATTCTTGCGGAGAAAGTAAATGCGCAAGCGTGTATGTGCATCTGAGGTATCTGAAAATTACTGCCCTTGTTTCTTTGTATTGTTCTCTCTTTTCGTGCTATGGAATAACGTTTACTGTTGATGTTAAGTGGTGTTTTAGTGAGAAGTATAAAATACTTTTGAAGCAAGGAAGCTTGGCAAATGTTTCAGCTCCAGTAACGTCAAACCTGGGGAGGGACGAAGCAGCCAGTGTACGCCTAGCCTCATCGGCCCTGCGTCGGCGTTGTCTTTCGCGGGTGAGCGCGCGTTCTCGCTCCTTGCAAGCTTACAGTTCAGCGCCCATAGCAGAAAGAGCGCTTCCGGAGCCAACGCGCGCCCTTCGCTCTCTCTCGCCACACGGCACGCACTGATTGAGCGCCGGGGAACCGCCGGTGGTAGGAGGAATCGCGCCCTTGCTGAGGCGTTGGCGCCCTCTATTGCGCTGAACCGGTTTTAATAATTTAAATGAGAGGCGGACTTGCCGGAAGTTGTCTTCGTGTTACGCGCCGCAACATGCTACGAAGTATGCTTTACAGGAGAAAACTTGGCATTTGAAACTAATTTCGAGACAGGATTTAACAAATTTCTGTTAATTAATGCAAATAAATCCTCAATATTCCTCTCTTTGAAATTAGTTTAAATCATGTTAGTTTATTCTGAACCGCTTTTGACTAAGTATACACCGGTTTTGACCATGGATTGACAACTTGATTTACTGTGACGACGACATGAGACGCAAACAAACCGAGACCCTGAGGTGCTAAGCCCCTAAAAGAAGTTTAGCCTAGCTACGTGCGTGCGCCAAGCGAGCTAGATAAGATCAACAAACTGAGAATTTCGAAGACAGAATTTGTGCAGGGATATCGGAATGTCATAAACCTCGCCGCTCGACGTTAATCTCTTTTTAGTCTCTCAATTAACCTGGGCTGATAAGGGTCCGGGTTTATGCTGACAAGCTCTAGCGGAGGCCAAAGGTTAGTTAAATGTACTATTAGTTTTACTGTAAGGAACTGCAATGTCCCTCACAAAAACCAGAGCTTCTTTTCTGTATATTTGTTACATATTTCTTTGACAAGATTTGACCAGCTTAAATTCGCGGATATATTTGCGGCTGCATACTTCAGAAGGCCAAACGTAGAAAACACCGAATAATTCACCATGCAATTCAAATCGAAGATGTGATTTTTTTATGCTCAGTGCACCACTTTTATTCTCACTTATTTGCATTTTCCGTTTGCAGCACCATTTTTCTATAGCCCAAAGAGCGTAACTGAGTAATTGCTTCTCTCCCATGCTAATGTTTTTTAGAGTGTACAATCATCGTCGACATTTTATACCATAATTACTTTGTCACTTGCAGAGGGAATGCCGTTAATGTAGACTAAAAAGCTCAGGAAGCTTGCACTAAGTCAGGCAAAGCTTGGCACAGTGAATGACGAGCCCGTCGTCGCTGGTACTCCCCGTCGACCGTCACGTCTAGATTCGAGATGCGTGGTTTCCTCCCCGGGTGTACGCACTTTCTTAGGACACCCCATCGCAGTCTCGGCGCGATCGGGTGCAGCCAGGCTATGCACCGTACAGCGGAGGTTGCTAGCAGTCACCGTCGATGGGCGTGGCTTAGCCACCGCGCATGCGCGGCTTGGCCATGTGGTGCGGTGTCTGGTCGCAATGATTGCTTGATTTTTCTTTGTATCCTACTTCATCTCTCTTTGCCCCAAGGCTTTAAGCTGTCATGGCACGCTAGGCGCGGCAGTCTTCATCGCAGAGCGTGGCTTTGCATGACGTCACACCAGCTGTGCTGTTTGCATCCATGGCTTTAGACTGCCATAAGACGCTAAGTGCGGCGTCTCCATCGGTCGCTCTGCGAGGCTGTCTCCATCGGAGAAGAGCGGCATTGCATGACGTCACACCAGCTCCTGCTCTTTGCGTGCCAAGGCTTTAAAGGGGCCCTGCAACACTTTCTGTTAGCAGGGTCCAAAAGCGCTGCTGATCGTAGTCGAAGCTCCTGACAACACGCGAGCCAAACCTTGTAGCGCAGCACACGGCCTGGAATTTACAATTGATTCTCAATATCGGCTACACATCATACCCTCTTCTCTCGACAAATAATGTCATAAACCCCAATGACCATGTCATAAACCCAATGACCATGCCATAAACCCAATGTCCATGGCCATTGGCTTATTTGAGCATCGTAAGCTGCTACCTTGGCTGCCACGAGATGCCGCTACGCATCCGCGCGCACGCTCACGATCACACTGAAAATACACCGCGCGTTCGAAGAAAAAAAAAAAAAAACAAAGTGCTCAACGACATGACGCGCGCTGACGAACGAACGCATCATCTTGCCCCTTGTCATCTCGCCCCTACCGCCCCCCCCCCTTGCGTAGATTTCAGCGCGCTCGCTGGTACGGAGGAGCGAGAGAGCGCTTGAGCGTGCGACAAATCCCCGTAAGTCCGCTCGTACTTGACGTACTCTAAAAACTTTTGCGGCAGTGGAATTGAGAGTCAAGGAGCTCTTTTAATGAAGTCATTCTCTGATTACTTGGAAAAGTGTTGCAGGACCCCATTCAACGGCCATGGTACGCTATGTGCGGTGGTCTCCATCGCAGAGCGCGTGCCGTGCTCGATTGTTGCTAGGCAACGGCGCGGCGAGCTTTTTCTTTTTTCTTTTTTTGCAGCTTTTATGATTTGAAGGTCTCTATTGCAGAGCGCTTCCTAACAGCGTCGCAGTTAAAAATAATAACAGCTTCGCAGTTAAAAATAAGGCACCTGTGGGCCACCTCATGTCATGTTGAACGACATTGATTTGATATATTTAACTTCTACATATTAGATTCTGCCTCGAAGGTACGCTTTTCTCCATTTTACTATTTTCGGTTTATTCCCATGTCAGTCAGTTTCACAATCAATTCTACATGTACTACTATGTCGAATGCTTTCGATAGATCAGACAGATGGCATTTACCTGTTCCTTAATGTTTAACGTGCCGGCAAACTCATTACCTCTTTCAAGAAGCTTTGTTGTGGTGGAAAGGCACTGTCGGAATCAGTTTTGGTTGGGAAAAAGTGTGCTGGCATTTGTTTATGTACTTGTAAATCGAATTGGCTGTAAGTTCTAGGAGATTGCAGCGAACGCAGGTCAGCAACATTGGACGAGAATTTTCAGTTTTCTGTCTGTCCCAAGACTTCTGCAAAGTTATAACCTTTTCGTTAAGTCAGTCATCAGGGACTCGGCATTCTGTGAATGATGAGTCAAGTAGAATCACTCAGTAATGAGCAACTCATTCCGCAAACCTGCGCAGGACAGCGATCGGTATCTCGTCGGCGCCTACCTATTTTTTAGTCAATATGCAGTAGTAGAACCACAATGCCCTCACACGATACTTCAACATCTGGCATTTCTTTTCGATTGAATCAATGCAGACGGTGCGAATTGCACACTAGATAGTATTACTCCAGTGTCGATACTAGATTCGGTACTGGAAAACACCAACTGAAAGAACTCGTAAGAAGAAGCAGTCAGTGCAAGATCAGTTTTTTCCACTACAATCCAAAGTGACTCGTTTTCTTTTTTTCGAAATGTGCTGCCAAAATTAATCAAATTTAAGCACTGTTCTCACAAAAATATGTAATTGTTTCGTTATAATACATATTCTTTGCTTCTATAATTACAGAACGCAATTGTACAGAAAGCGTAGTTATTTGGCGATGTTTTTTGTTAATTTCCGTTTCCGGCTGCTTATTACACGTATGAGTTGGAAGAATTGTACGCTTATCCAAGTGTCCCGCTTAGTTTTCATTCGTTCATGCGCCACAGCCATGAAATATGATGCCTGATCTACTAAGAGAGATATCATGCGTCGTAAAGTAACCCCAATGTCGTGAAGTTTGCAGCTCATTTGACGTTAATTTTGCTGGTAAGCAATGCCTGAAATCTGAAAAATCGGGACGTTCAGGTAACATGACTACATTATCCAGCCTTGGTCATCTCGAACTGCGCTAAAATGCAAACTGAAACATTGTTCGGTAACTTGTAATCCATTATAAAATATACTGTATAATCACAAAGGGATCTGTTCGAAATGAAGTACTTACTTTGTGAATAGATAAATAATACTGTCATTAGATAAACTATACGCCTTTGAGTGGTTCTGTAGCTTCTGAAGGGTAGCATTGCCGTCCAATAGCCTATTTTTTGCTTTATTTTTCGTAGTTGTACCTTTCTTGACCTCCAGATCCTTATTCTGTAAAACAGTTCGACTGTTGTCAGGTGCTTTCTTGTGGGCAGCACTGATATATTTTGAATACATTAACCTGGAAAAGGTATTGTACTACAGAAGAGTATATATTTCATCTTTGCTACCTGCGTCTACGTTCGTAGACATCATTTCTTATATTCAACAGAGAACTGAACAGTATCGTTGAAAGCGCTTGCCTTTGTCGCCTAGAGTGTCCTTTACCACTTTCTCCACTAGTGAGCAGGAGAAGCCAATATTAGCCGCTCTTCTTTAGATAAAGCAAAATGGTCGTGCGCAGACCACACAGCGCGCGGCTACGTTGGCCTAACCGCTTAAAATTTAGCTCTAAATATGTTTATTGCCATAGAAATTATATGGACACTCTAGACTGATTTTTGCCGTCAGCGTCGCCGTCGACGCCATGCCTAGTATGTATATGTCTACACACATATATACATACATATACATGTAGAAAAATACTTCAGAAAAAGGTCACAGCTTCGCCGCTAGGGCGAAGAAATGAATGCGATAGCAGCAAATTGGAATGTCACGCGAACGGCAAGCACCTCGAAAGGCGCAGCGCGCTGCTCAAGCACAAAGGACGCACGAAAAGATCACACAAAGGGCGAGCACGAAAATCCAACGCGCACAGCTCGCCACTTAAAGCGCGCTGCTCAAGCACAAAGAAGGACACACGAAACGAACGCAAAGATATTCGCAATGCGCACGAACTATAGGTGGCGCGCCGTGCTTTTCAAGATGGCGCCAGGAGGAGGGCCAACCCGTTTGTTAGCATAGGAACAGATAGTACGTGCGGACGTACGGCCCGTGCCACTTTCACCGGATGAAGTCATGAGCAGTGCTGAATTGGATATATGAGACTAAACTACTTTCCCAAACCATGAAAAGTGCTAAGTACTCGCCACCTAATTATTTGCTGTGGTGTGAAATGTTATATTTCAGTTCCGTTACCGTGCATAACGATGCTTTGCGAAATCCTGTGCGTGCTACATAAAACTGCATCAACTAAAATTGACGTATGAGCAGAACGGCACTCCGAGGTAGTACGTACCGAGCCAACGTTTATAGATACGTTGTACCGAGCCTGCCTTACGGATTTGCCGCAGTAGTAGGCCGCCAGCGAGTAGCGCCATCGCTGCTGCACGGGACCGCACGTTTAACGTGGTGATGGTTTGCAAACATAATACGCCGTCGTCATTACTTGTGCAGTTGGGAACGCGGAGTTACGTCTTCAACGGAACACAAGCATTTAACTTCCCATTCAGTAGCGCTTGTGCCACAACCATGCTGAAACACTAGCCGTGTGCAATTCACTTCACTCGCATGTTGCAGGCTCGATCAGCACGATCGAAACACGAATATCGAAAAGAATGCACACGTATCCTTTTCGCAACGTCGAAGAAGTTAGCCGAGAGGCGTGGATTGCGGCTGTGACTGCACGTTCCAACGCTCTAACCATTTCGCTTCTCTGGTCGAGCTCGAGCGTGTTGGCGGCATGCGGCGCTCTATAATATCCACAATAATTGATACATTTCCTCCAACATGCAAAGCACAAGAGGAACTATGCTTTTATTTTGATCTCGCTCAAGGATATTATACATTAAATACAATCAAAGTGACTTACGAGCGTGAAAGAACAACAACGCACTAGGGGACGTGAAGTGCAACTCGCTCCTCGTGAGTTAGCAGCTGATCGTTCACCATCGCTGTCACTCTCGGTGCCTTCACAGTCTTCTACGTCCAGTGAAAAATCCTCGTCGTCAAGATGGTTTCTTTCAACATCACTGTTGAAAGCAATCTGAAGAATTTCCTCCGCCGAACAACTTCGACCACTCCGCGTCACCACGTTTACAATTACAGAGACGTCTGGGCGCGGAGAACATTTCGCTCTCAGATCGGTCAACGAGCAAATCGCTTGCAGTGTGCTGCCACCTATCAACAAACGTACAAAAACAAGCGGCGCAGCTCACTGGCTATGAAACCAACACACTGGCGAAGGACGGCGTGGTAAGCGTTCGCTCCACGAAAGGCGTGGAGCGGACGCGTCCTCGAATGATTGAAACGTCGCTCGCACGATTAGTAACAGCGCTTTGCTGACAAAGGATAGAGGCATATTTTAATGTATCGACAACTTGAGATCGCTCAGTTTTACAAGAGCACATTGAGAGCCGGCGCGACCTCCCGCGTACAGTGTTATGGGATTCATGCACAACAAGAAACACTGACCAATGCTATATACAAGTAAAACAGGGTGAGCTTCAACTGAATATGTCAGACGATAACATTTAACTAACCTACGTGGCTACAGAAAGCCTCGCAAAGCTGACAGTATGCGTACGCTGTGGGCTAGCATTGAAAGCGCGAATCGCCACGTATTTTCACGAAAACTTCGCGCCTCGCAAGAACGAATCAGATTTCTCGCCTCACGGAGGGCCCGGTTTGTTCACTGATGCAGGGAACATGCCAAGTCGTAGTGTTCCTTCCTTGCCAACGCGTTAACACTGAGGTTAGCACAGCCGAACAAGGGAGCGACTGCGTAGTGCTGCCATTTTGTCGTCTACTAACCCTCCTCGAGAGGACGCTCCTGAATTCCGCTTGGCGGCGCGACAGTCTATGGGCATTGCGAATACATAGGACGAGCATGAAATATCAACTTTCACAGTTTTTAATTTATTGTGTTTTAGCAGCGTCCTCCTTTTGCAAACGCTGCCGCTGCAGCGAGCGAAGTGATCACCGTGCGCTCTGTTATTTCAACGTAAACTTCCTGTGAAAGCACAAGAAGTACAAACCGACCCCATCACCAATTAAGCGCGCTCACTCGGGCGACCAGACCCTGCAGGGCAAAGTAAACTTGGTAGAAGAGGGCGCTCATTGCATCGAGTGGAGCGACGCCCATTAAAACGCGCCCTTCGCGCCATCTCGTTGGTGATCAAGAGAACACGCTGAAGCGCTTCCGAGCTCTGCGTACCGCCAGCGGTAAATGATGCATATAAATAGCTCGCCATTTGTATGCTGAATGGCATATGCTTCGTGCCCGAACTTCCTTTAGAGAAAACAATGGTCTCCCCAAGAAACAAATAAGCCCTTTTCTTGCATCGATGCTTTGACCGGCAATGTTATTTGAAGAAAAAGATTTTTACTCCTGGTTTTACCATTTTTTTACTCGGCTAAAGATATTCTGACCTTGGCCTACACGTTACATTGCTCTATAAAGAGGAACAGGAAGAATTTCATCGACCAGATATTTGTAGAACTTTTTACGGGAAACAGTACAGACATATTCCAAATAAAAACGCGTTTTTGAAAAAGAGACACGAGTTAGCTACTTCTTTCATGTAACATTTAACGTTTGTTTCATGTTGCCAAATGCCACCACCAATTCTGGGCAAGCCTTAGCTCTATAACAGTATGTATAAACGGGTCTCGATCATTTCGGAAGAACATGAACCGGCTAACAAACTGATGCAGATAAATGACGCAGACCAAGGCCACCAGAGCGAACTCGTCAGAAAAGGTTAGTTCTACTTATTCGCTCCCAAGAAGAACCCCACAAGAAAACAGCAAATATTCGGCGAAGATTTTGCGTAATCACACGCGAGCAATACAGCATGTCAAGAACGCACCAGAGCTTAGTAACCAAAAACATGTTACCAAAAGTTGCTCTGGTGGAAATGAATAGATGCAAACTTTTGAATTTCTGAGTTTTTTCTCGCAGTTCAGCGTCCTGACCGCGCCAGTATGGTCGTCATGTGTTTCTTGACTTCTGGGAAGCGTTCTTTTTGGGACGTTATTCAATGCACTCGAAAAAAAGAATTTGCCCTTTAATGCGTATGACGTCAGACTCCTCCCAGTCGAACATATGGAAGGGGTACCGTTCGATCTTGTTACGCTTCTGGGCCTGCACAGCCTATGGCAGGTTAGAAAGGCGGTGCACCATGCTGATATTATGCAGGTGCGGATCGGCACTATTTCTTTGAATCTATATGTTGACTTGTGGAAACCCCAAACGACTAACAAGAAGTACCTGGATGGTTTTATGAGTAGAAGCCTTCTATAGATGAAGCAATTTTAAGAAGCCTGTTAAGTCTGATACTTGTGTAGCTTTTATTTTATTTTGTTTGTTGTTCGGTATGTATATGTCTGTCACTGCTGTATGTACGTACAAGGCAATAGAGAAAAAAAAACGCTCCGTGGCCGAGCCGTGTAACGCCGCGCTCTGTGGAGCGAGACTTCCGCACTTCGGAAAATATTCTACTGAATTGTTTTTCTTTCTGTCTTTTGTGTATATATATATATATATATATATATATACATATATATATATTTGTATGTACACCCGAGCTTTGGTGGCGTATCTTTGCTGGCGTGAAAAATACACAACCTCCTTTTACAAGTGTATATATATATACATATATATATATATATATATATATATATATATATATATATATATATATATATATATATATATATATATATATATATATATATATATATATATATATATATATATATATATATGGTACATGACGGCGATGCCGACGGCAAAAACCATCGGGGAGTGTCCATGTAATTTCTATCGCAATAAATTATTTTCCGAAGCTCGGATTCCAACCTATGACCCCTCGCTCCGCAGCGTTCGGCATTACACGACTTGGCCACGTAGAGTACAACCTTCAGCGTAGTATCGGCGAAGTATTTATATACACCATGTACCGCTGGCGGTACGCAGAGCTCGGAAGTGTTTCAGCGTGTTCTCTTGATCACCAGCGAGATGGCGCGAAGGGCGCGCTTTAAAGGTCGTCGCTCTTCTCGTAGCGATGCGCGCACTCGTGCTACCTTTACAACCTGTACTTTACCGTACCCAGCGTGGTCGCCCGTCTGCGCGCTTATCTATTGATGGGGCGGTTTACACGTCTTGTGCTTTCACCGCGCAGTTTGCGTTGAAGCTACAGAGCGCATGAAGGTGTTGTGTGTTAGGTTCGAACGTTAAATACTGTCACTGAAATAATTGTTTCACTAGCATAGTAAACGACAGCATGTAGTGGAAAAATATTCCTTTCAATATTTCTAAAAATAAATTAAAGAAAGAAAGTACAATGAATAAAAAAACGGTGTCTATACAAAAAGAATGTATAAGAGTCCAAATTTAACTACAAAAGTTAATGTTCTGCAAATTAGCAACGTTCCTCTCACAGTTCTGGTAGAAGTAGTCGTCGGGGTGTTGTGGTGATGCTGCGGCGACACGTCAGTGATGTAGGCGTCGGTAGGACAAGAGAGAACAGATGCTTCCTGGAGACTCGGTCAACGGGTCAATGGAAAACCTGCCAAGTGCACCGTGGAGACCATTACCACAGCCACGTGGTACAGCAGGCGTCGTCCTTGCCCGTTGAAGAGGATGCCATTGAGTCTGCTGGCTCGGTTCCGGAAACCAACTGCCTTGAAACCACCTCGAACAGAAAGCAACGCACGTCTTCCCTTCGACGTTGTTGTTGTCCTCTGTGCATGGCTCATACCCAATGCAGGGGATTGGCCGAGTAGAGGGTGAATTTTGCTAATATTATCTTATTGACTAATATAATGAATTGATGTTTCAATTATTGGTAATGAAATATTTAACTCAGGCAGAATTTAGATAGATATTCTTTTTAGACTGTCGAATGAATTCCTCAATGGCGAAGAAAACATCCCTCTGGCTGTATCCCAGAGTGGGGGCCCCAAAAGAAAGTATAACCAACTCTGACACTTCCAGGCCCAGCTTTCGAAGAGGTGGTTCTACGATTCTTTTCCTCAATGTCGTGAACCGGCGATAGGATAAAAAGAAATGACCGATTGTTCCCTCCTCATTGCAGAAGAGGCACAGTGGGGAAATCGTTCCAAAGGCCAGCAACCTCGTCCTCCTCTTTCTTCGCCGTCTTCCCCCGTCCCCAGCAATTTCTTTGTGTTCTCTTCTTTTTCTTTGCTCTGATGCGCTTCATGTGCTTTCGATTTCGACGTCTCACCGATATAAATAAACACCGCACTTTAAGTCCAACAGTTACAGTCCAAGTCACAGTCCAATACTCATCACAGAAGATCGCTTCGCTCGCGATAGCGGCCGCATTTGTGAAAGGAGCGCGCCTCTCAAACACAAAGAAGTAACAATTGTGTGTGAGAGTTGTTAATTCGAGCTCGTCCGGTGTTTACCTATGCGTTTGTTTCGTGCGTCCTTCTTTCTGTTTTAGAAGCGTGCTTTAAGTGTCGAGCTGCGACAGTTGTTCGTTCGTGCTCGTCCTGTGTGCGCTCTTTTCGTGCGACCTTTGTGCTTGAATGCGCGCTGCAAATTTCGAGCTGCGTGATGTTTATCGCGTGACATTCCAATTTATTGCTGTCCCATTTATTGCTTCGCCCTTGCGGCGAAACTGGGACTTTTTTTGCATACAAAGTAGTGTGAATAAAATAAATTTTATTCATCTTTGGGAATCATTCCAAACATGTGGATCACTGAAAATGAGAATTGACATTCTTTGGCGTTGTTTTGCCTTATTCGCAATTTAAGTTCCCGTTTGTGACCACACATTTACAGTGACATTTTAGTGCAATGTCTTTTCTTCATCTTTTCCACCTGCGGAACCGCGTGAAAGAAACTTTTGAAAGCTCCATCTCTTTCTCTTACCTACATTTTTTTTTGTAATGAAGAGACAAATTTAGCACGGCCCCGCGTAAGGCTATCATATATCCTTAATACTGCAACTCGTCCTATTGCTAATTGCTGCCATTATTTCATGGAAATCGAGGACAAAAAACAGACTATTCCACGCACTGAAGGAGCTGCTATAAGGAATGTGCTTTACCAGTGTAGAAATTTGAGCCAGTTGCTATTGCTAAGTGCTGTGGAGAATTGGCAGCGGAACGCGAAGAGAGGTTGAAGATTCGCTTTTCCGTCTCGGTTCCATCATAAGTGTCTCTTATCCTGGCACTACCAATTCTTCACATGATGGTGCAGCCAATAGAAGGCAAACCGAAAAAAAGAATGCGAGACGCGAATAGCGCTTTTTGGTAACGAACGTTTCATGTAGAACCAAAAGTACTCAGCAAAAATGTGCTTTATTCTGGGGAAATATTTTGTTTTGGTGATATATGAGATTCTAGAGATGGGAATGGTCCATTAAGCGAATGTTTCCGGAGAAATGAACGAAAACAATCCTACACGCGCAAAGAACGGAGGTTGCTGGAAATACACTCTGCGTTTGTTGGAAACTAGAACGTAATGTGGCGCCCGCTGCTTAGAATTCAGTGGCTAGGGCCTCGTTTACTATCACTTTGGGTAGAAGGAAAGATTATTGCTAGTCATCGGACTGTCGGATGTCGGCTGTCGAGGTGCTGAACTGCGTTGCTGACTGTGGATATGCGTTGCTGTTCCACCAAGAAGTTTGCAGGCGAATGTTTGCTAAAGCAAGCTTCGTTTTCAAACTAATTGTGCTTCTTCCCGAGCACGCGTGTCTCCCCATGATTATTGTGCACGTGCGCTTGTCTCAATTAACATAGTTGCCCGCTAAAACCGACTAGCACGCAAAAAGCTTGAGTTCTGTATCGAACTGTGGGGAGTTTTTCTGCGTCATATATAAATATTTGTTCAATAAAAGAAATTAACGGCTACCCCCCGAGAGTTGTTTGAAAACACCCCATAATCATTCGCGCTCACGTAGAGACGCTAGGAGAAGTGTTGGAACAGTGGAAACAGCAAAAAGTAATAACCTCCTCTGGCATAGCTCTACAGCGTAGAATTCGATTAAGTCGAACTTGCGCATTTAGTCATTCCAGCTCGAGCAGAAGCAATATGCTCATGCTCCAGAGAAAACACATTCTTTCCACTACCAGTTGGTGCCAAAGATACTGCTCGTGACAGTACATTCCCGAATGTACACTGCTAATGTCTTCGCGCGTGGAGCCTGATGACACACAAGCTTATGAAGCAATAAAGTCGGCAATAACGTTCTGAGGCAGAGACAGGACTGGCGCAACGCGATACCATCGTAACTCTAATAAGATAACATAGCTAACCCAGGTAATATTACTCATGTCTAGTGTTTACATGTAAAAACCACGCTATGATTATGAGGCACGCTGTAGCGGAGTGCTGCGGTAATTACTAACATATGGTATTCTTTAACGTGCGCTGACATCGTACACTAGACCTGCTTCAAGCTTTTCGCCTCCATAGAATTGCGGCAGCCGCGACTTTCGAGTCAGCAGCCAAACATCGTAACTACAGTTGCTCAAGTGCAAATATTTGTTTGGTGTGTATGCAGATAGCTCTCAGGTTATTATATACAGGATTATTTACTCACCAAACTGATGTTACGAACTGCTATAGATATCATTACTGAGTGATTGTTGAAATGTTGCTGTGTCTGGAAGATAAAATGATAATGTAAGAAGTAGTTGCATTCGTGTGAACGAAAGAAGGGCAATTTTAAGCGCTTGTTTTTCTTTGCTAGACACAATATTATTTATATCTAACAGACAATAATGCGAAGGAAAGTATAAGGGATGTTATTTTATAGTAATTATGATGTAAATGCGAAGACAGTGAAGTGGACGAAAAGGTAACTTGCCGCTGGCAGTGATCGATCCTGCGACCTTCGAATAAAGCGTCCGATGCTCTATCAACAGAGCTACAGCGGCGGTCCTCCTCGTTCCATATTATGTGGTATCTATGTGCGTTTTTAAGCATGGAAGTGTGAGCACTGGTAGTAGCCATGACGGCGAGTGTGGAACGCTCCTTTTCTGCGTGATGCGTCACGAAACACATGATCTTTTAACGTCATGACTACTAGCGGCGCTGACTATCACACCCAAGTTTAAAAATGCCCATCGGGCGCCTTATTAGAACGTCGCAAGTTCGGTGCCTGCCAGCGGAAAGTCATCTTTTAGTCCAGCTTACTTTCATCAGATTTATATCATATTTACTACAAAATAACATCCCCTATACTTTCCTTGGCTTTCTTGCATTCGTGTAGAAACTTTTGCAGGTTGGTGGAGACCCATACTCAGAAATGTACGTGCTTTGTGATCGTATTGAGCCACGCTGAGTAATAATTAATTTACTTCCACATGTAAAAGGTAATGAACTTTAATCAAAAAGATAATATTTTGGGGGGGTTGCACACGAATAAGCACGACATGTTAGCTCATCTATCTTTCTGTTTTCCAATTAACCCTAGTTGGAAGTTTGCGCCTGTCCCATCTACAGCTTTTCCTCTTTGTCAAAAAGATTGTACAGGGCACACATTTTAATATAGCGAAAATAGTTATTTATTATGCAGAAAGTGCAATAGGAGGGATGTGGCCCCATAATGACATAGAAAATGACTTATATGACGTCAAATTAATGACAAAAATGACGTCAACAAATGCGGATGATGAGATAGCAAAGAAACGTTTTTTACTTGACTGGAGTCGAACCCACAACCTCTCAGCCCGCAACAATGCATGCTGCGCCCGCTATCCACAACGCCACGTGCTTTTTTAAAGACGATAGTCTTTCTTGGGGAATTAAACGCAGAAATTTTGGTCTGTCTGTCTGTCTGTCTGTCTGTCTGTCTGTCTGTCTGTCTGTCTGTCTGTCTGTCTGTCTGTCTGTCTGTCTGTCTGTCTGTCTGTCACCCGATTCAGCGACCCGTCCAACGTTGAACCACTTGCTTACCGCCCACCCATCTTGAACTCGTACGGCTGTTCGTACTTGTGAACGTTGTCGATCAAAAAGTAAATATTACGCATACCTGAGGCGCAGCATTACTAGGTAAGTACTAGGTGGTGTGTTCCTTTAATAGAATATACATAGATACGCAATTTTAAAGACCCTAGTTTCTTAAGCTGTGCTGAAAATGCGGCTGCGCTGAAAATGCCTCTGCGCGCCGACGAACGCCCTCTGCCACGGAGGAAGGAAACCCTCTGCACAAGCTCATGTTTCCCGACGTATTGCCAGATGGCGTCCATATCTCACGCAGCGCCTCCTCTATCGTCTTTACACGGCATTTGCAGCGGAGCACCCAAATACGCGGCCAATTTTTTTGCTTTATTTCCTTATTTTACCTCCTTATTTCCTTATTTTAAAAGGGTTTACCTTTTTTCCAATCTTTCTTGTAATAAATTTCAGTTTCAAGTTAGCGCTCGTCGTGTCCACTCTTTTTCTTCTGTCCCTGTTTTTTAGCGCTTTGAAGTTGTGCCTTGATGTCTTACAACCTCGCCCAAGGTTCCGTGCTTCTAAGCTTAATTTCTTGTACAAAGGGCTCTTTTACTTGTTCTAATGTACCTCTGAATAACCCCGCGTACCTGTCATCTTTAATTGCGCTGTACGTCTGTCGAGCGTGGTACGCCAGGATTTCTACGTGCCCACCAGAACTTCAAGTTTCGTGCGGGATTCTACAGCCATCTCCAGGCCACGCGAGAAGACTGTGTAAGGTGCTAAATTCCGAGTGGTGTAACCAAGTGCGTTTTTTCAAAGACTGCCTGTGAGTGTCTTGTACCCTTCAAGCAGATGACCGGCGCTCTTCGCACCAGAGGTTTAATGAATGGATCAAGGTGTCTCGACAGCTTACGGAATGGCTCTGGAGCCAGATGCGCCTCAAGCTACCAGTTAAGAGGAAATCACGCTTCGAAGAAGGCACTTTGATGAACTTGACCAACTTGTGCATTCCTCCTCACCATGAGTCAATGCTACGTAAAGGTCCGAAGTTCAATGTGGCAGCGTCTCCACCAGCCACTGAGCTGCTGACGATGTCCAGGAGGATAGCTAGCCGTGTCCAGGAGGAAGCAAAGCCCGTGTGTGTGGACGAATGCGTGGAAGCCTTGTCGAAAGGTACGATTAGCCGCTTCGGCTATAGGCAAATTGGACGGGTTGTGGACTTTCTTTCTTCGTCGGGGCTCACGGCTGTTGTGTCCGATAAGGAGGGCTTTTTTGTGATCATGAGCGAAGGCATGTTTTCTGAGATAGGCGGGTCTGCGCTTGATAAGAATTTTCGTCGTGTAGGGCTTAAGGATGAGCAAGTGAGAGCCGATGGGGTCAAGTTGCTGAGGAAACATAACCTAGACAAGCTAGCAGGCGAAGTGAAAAGTAGTAAGGGTCTTCTTTTGAGTGTGTTTTTTTATTGCAAAAACGCACAAGGATGGTATTCCTTTCCGTACAATCGTTTCAGAAAGGAAGACATGGCTGCACCTATTGTCAGATTATCTCCAGTCGCACCTTCAAGGGCTGGATGTACACGACCCTTTCGTTATACCCAGCTCATACAGTGTTGTTAACTTCCTAACAAATGAAAATCCAGTGGGATGCAAGGCCTTCAGCATAGACGTTGATGATTTGTATTACGCGATGCCTCAAGACGTGTTGCTACGATGCGTTAAGGAGTGTATTTGTGACCTAAATGACGAGGTTGCCTTCACAACACGCTGTGGTGTTTCGGTTGAAGGCTTTTCGGAGCTGCTGAACTGTTACCTTCGTTCGACCTTCATTTGCTGGGAATGCAAGGTTTATGCGCAACGTTCAGGAGTGTGCATTGGGTCGCGAGTGGCTCCTATTTTGAGCAGTATTTTCTTGGGTAGCGTCGACCGGGCCTTACAAAAGCAACTATGTGGCCTTGCCACTAAGATTGTGCGCTACGTAGACGATTACCTGGTGTTTGTAAATAGCGACAATTTCAACGGCAGTGTTGTGAATGTCCTGAAGCTATTTAGGGAGCAAGGACTAGGACTGAACTTTACATTTTAGATGCCACAGGATAACTTGATTCACTACCTTGATCTGCAAATGTCTTTTCATGACTCCCACATATGCTGGATGTATCTTCCCCGGTCCATAAAAAGTCTGCTCAATTTTAATTTCTCGCATTCTAAACTCGTCAAAAATGGCATCGCTCTGTCTTGTGTACGATCCGCCATTAACAGATCCTGCGAGCACCTCATGCAACAGAATGTTCAGAACCAGGTTCACAAGTTGCGAAGCGCAGGGTATCCTAATTCAGTGATTGCCTCCGCTGCCCAGAAGGCTCTCAGGTTAGCCAAGTTGGAAGGCAAAAATAAGCAGGCGAATGAGCCGCTCAAACAACGGCCCTCTGTGATTATTCCGTATTTTCACGGATTTTCGCACCGCTTGAAGAAAGTGGCCGCCCGGCACGACGTTGATGTCGTTTTTTCTGCAAAGAACAAGCTAAGTGCTATATGTCCTGCTTTGCAGAAGCGCCTTGGCACTAAGGAGCGTGCCAGAAGTAATCGATGCAAGGTGAAACATGGCTTGCAGTTTGTGCCCTGTAAACAGGGGGCTGTGTACCACATTCCTTTCGCGTGTGGACGTTGCTATGTTGGACAGTCGGGCCGATGCGTGAATGTTAGGCTTAGAGAGCACCACAGCTCCCTCAAAGGAACGGCCTATTCGCACCTGGCGATGCATTGCCGTGATTGCGGATGTGAACCTGGTTTATCTGACACTTCAGTAATTTTCAGACACGATAATAAACTAACAAGGGAGATAGTCGAAGCCTATCTGATTAAAGAGAAAGGCGACGGGTGTGTCAGCCAGCCTTCACTGAGTCTGTTGGAATGCGAATATAATCTACTGCAGAAATCTGGCGTCATACCAAAGTGATTTTGTGGTGTTTTTCTTCGGCTTTTGTAAGCAGTCTGCGCAAGTGTGCACGCATGTGCGCCATCTAATAGGGTTTACTTTTTTCCAGTCTTTCTTGTAATAAATTTCAGTTTCAAGTTAGCGCTCGTCGTGTCCACTCTTTTTCTTCTGTCCCTGTTTTTTAGCGCTCTGAAGTTTTGCCAGATGGAAAAGCCCTACATCTTTGACGGAGAATGCTCAAGCCCAGAAATTTGATACAGATATATGAACTAGCGTGTGGGAACAACTCCTGGTATGAACACTACGAGCTCATTAGGACCATGCGTCGGTTTCTCAGCGGACATGCGAAAAAGTGGTACGATATCCACTGCGCTGGACATATGACGGATACATGGAACCAGTGGAGAGCGAACGTTTTGGCAGCCTTTGACGAAAATCCGGTTGAAAGGTGGGACCGAGCTATTTTTCTATAATTTTAGCTTAGGAATGCCCTTAGGATATTATTACGAGAAAAAGCGGCTTCTTCACATGGCAAAATGCAGAACTACCGGAGTCCGCACTAGTGCCACTGATTGTTTATGACTACCTAAGGAACTGCAGAGGTAGGTCCAAGTAGTCTCATAAAACCATCCAGAAGCTATTGGAATGTTTCAGAAAAAAAAGGGTGAAGCAATGAATGCGATAGCAAGAAAGGCCACAAGGGCGAAGCAATGAATGCGATAGCAAGAAATTAATGCTATACGAAGTGAGGCTCGCCAATAGATACTTTCAGTTTGAACAGCGCTCCTGTTGCAAAGGCGGCCGAAGCAGCGAAGGAAACTAGCGTGCTTCATGTGTCGACCTGTGACACTTGATAGTTCGCGCTCATCTTCTGTTTCTCCGTTTAGCGGTGTCCCTTGAGCTCGAGTGACTTTCGTACGCTCCGTAACATGAGCGCGGACATCACGGTGAAAACTTGAAACATTCCTCTTCCCCTCACCACGAGAAAACCGCGCGAGCAGACAGCGGAAGGGCAAGGTTCTCCCTGCGCAAATATAAGAAGAAGCGAGCGAGCTCGCCAACGAATTTTAAATGCGCCCGTCGCACTCCTAGCGCCATCTCGCTGGGAACGAAGAAACGCTTATTATCGCCTGCTGTCTCTGAGTCCGTCCAGCGGTAAAGGGTGTGTATATAACGCTCACAGTTAGCTACTTGGAGGATCTGCGTTTCGTGACGTAGTGGTTAGCGCCACTCGCTGCGGAGCAAGAAGTCCCTAGTTCGATTCCGCGCTTCGGAAGCGTTTTTCTGAAATATTTTTCTTTGGGGTTTTTATATATGTATACACACCTATATATATACGGTGCATGACGGCAGCGACGGCGACGGCAATATCCAGCGGAGACTGTCCACATAATCGCTATCGCAATAAAATATTTGAACCAGCACTACACTATAAATGTGCGTCGTAAAGATCAGACTTTAAAAAGGGCACCACTAAGGTCTCAAGAGCTCGAACATATTTGTGGCAGGAATCGAGTCTTCAACATAATGACTGCTACCAGCAATGTCGCAGAACAAGCCGCCTCGCAAACTAATTAAACAGGGTGTCCAGCTCCGGTCCCACCTGACTACGAAAATTGAGGCTGTTTTTCTAACCACACTTAACCTTGTTTATATTAAACTCAATATGGTGACGATGTTCATGCGTTCATTGACAGTGGTGCATCTGTACTTATAATAAATGAGGCTCTTCTTAAAAGTGGCGAAATAATTAGAGAAAGACACGTGCAAGTACAGAGTTTTGATAGTAAAAGACAAATATCTGACGAATGGGCGAAAACTAATGTATCCTATCAAGGCCGGAGGGCTAATATAGATGTCCTTGCAGTGAAGGGGTGCGATTGCCATTCCCAGTTTCGAGACCAGATATGAAGACATTGAAGTTAAACCTTTATTGGAACGATGAAGTAACTGTGGCGCAAGAGACGCGCGCGTCTTTCAACGTTGCAGACCACCTTGTGAAGTGCAAAAAAGACGTTCGTGAAAAATTCCCTGAACTTGGCTGTCTAGGCCGGCTACACCGGCTACAATTAAATTTACTGTTCCCTTTAGCTCAGAGATGTTACGTCGGTCAGAAAAAAACTGACAGATGGCCCCGCAGAACGAAACTGTGGTTGAAAAATTAGATCCAAAGTGTGTTGCAATCTGGAATAATACGGCCTTCCGTGTCCACGTTCACCTCGCCTATTAGCCGGGCTCCGAAAGAAGACGGATCTTTGCGAATGTACACTCATTACCGGACCTTAAATAGCCAAACAGAGATATTTCCGTTTCCAATGCCGAGGATCGATGAAATCAGTGGAGAAACCGGCGGTTGCAAGATATTTTCTCGTATGGAATTCTGCAAAGCGTTTTGGCAGATTCCGCTCAAGAAATATAATATGTACACGGCCTTTGTCACTCCATTTGATGTGTACGAATACAGTCGTTTGCCTTTCGGATAGAAAAACAGTCCAGCATATTTACAAATTACTATAAATACTGTTCTGAAGCCATTCCTTCGGTTATTCTGTAATGTGTATATAGAGGACATCACAGTCTACTGCAATGATGAAACATCACGTGCTGAGCACTTGGCGTCTGTTTTGAGGGCAATAAGTGACGCCAATCTTAAGGTGAAATTTTGGAAAAATGAATTTTTTTAAACACTAGATTGTGTTTCTAGGACGCCTTTTGGACGGATTCACAAAGAGCACGAAAGAATAGTCTGTGGAACGTGTACGACAGATGAAGCCCGACAATGTACGCACAGTCAGTGTTTGTGTCGGCATCAGAGGACATTTTAGAAATGACATAAAAGATTTTGCAGCGCTGACGAAGCCGTTGAACAATATACACATTAAAGACAGATTTTATCCGGACTGAAGATTGTGAGAAGGCATACAACAATTTGGTTTTGGCCATATCACACCCTGTCCTCACACTACCGGACTTCGTGTTCCTTTTCAAGTTACAACGGATGCATCGAACTACGGCGCAGTTGTTGTACTGTGCAAACGAAGAGGCACAAGTGGAAGCGAAAGAGGAAGACACGTGGTTGGGTATTACCCTTATACTTTCACAAAGTCAGAAAAAACTACAGCATGACTGAAAAGGACGCGCTAGCTGTTGTGCTAGCTACAAGGTATTGTCGATCGCAATTAGAGACGCGAAATTCAAACTCTACACTGACCATCCGGCGCTTACTCATTTGCTGAATGGTTCTCTACAGAAATGCAGGGTCGCTCGATGGATAAGTGAAACTTAGCAGTTTGATTTTGAGGTGGCTCACAGAAGCGGGCAAGATATATGACACGCTGATGCACTTTCTCGACTTCCCATTGTTAGTAACCGGAGGAACGAAGAAACGGTGAACTTAATTAAAATGTGGGAAGGCACAGAAGAGCGGATATGTGTATACGGAAAGTTTACGTACCGCATACTCTGAAAACAAGACGCCTTAAGCTTTATCACAACAGTCCAGAGTCCTTAGGTCACGACGGCTTCTGGCGAACATACTACAAAATGAGGAGAAGATTTACGTGGCCCGGCATGAAGAAATATCTTAGTGATTACATTAGCTCTTGTCAGCAATATCAACTGAACAAAGCAAAATATAATCAGAAAACAGGCAGCATGATTATTCCACCACATTCAAATGTCCCGTTTGAAACCCTACATGTTGGTTTCGCTGAATTCAAGAAATAAAGCGAAGGAGTGAGGAAAACGGGATCCTTTTTAGCATGCATTGATAAATGTTCAAGGATTCTAATTGCCAAGCCCGAAAAAGAATACGCTGATGCAGTCACATCTCTGTTTAACAGAGTTATGTTTAAATGATTGAAATGCGTTGCATTGGATAATGGACCCGCATTCAAGAGCCAGGAATTCGCAAAGTGGGCAAAGGAGAGAAGCGTTACCCTGAAGCTGACAGCCCCATACCATCCATCAGCTAATGGACAAACACAGTGTGTCATCCGAGATATAAAGCAATATATATGTACCCAGTGTTCCCATGAGGGTGGAAGTGTTGCTGCAAGCAGCTATGTCGCACCATAATAGATCTCGTACGAGTGCTCTGGGATGCAGTTCTCAATGCGCCGCCTTCGGAGAACCTGCTTATTTGCCAGCGGATGACCGTACTTGGCATATCAGAGTAGCTTCACTTGAAAGAAGCGAAGAAAAATTCAAAAGAGCAAAAGAAGCACAGGGAAGCAATGAAGAGAGCATTTTGCAAACGTTATACCACAAACATTCCTGCAAATACCCTAGGCGATATGGTTCTGGTGCGAAAGGGTTGTGGTGGTCCAAACACAAAACTTGTGGGTCCGTTTAAAGTGCTGAAATTGGCTACAAAAGAAGGAATACTCAAGACCATCGGCTACACGACGGAAAACGGTGCCATAGAAATAGCACCCATTTCTAACGTTATACCTTATTTGCAGCGGATGGAGGAAACAAAGCCCAGGAGAGTGTAGTGGGCCGTGATGACGAAGGGCTGATCTACTGGGAACGGGCCGAAGGCGAAGAAGAATCAACGGATCGTATTTGGGTCTGTGCAGGCTTGTCTTGGAATGTTACATATGCATTGATTCAGATATATTCAGTACACTTCCTTGACTTAATCCCTTAATATGCAGATAATCTAATCAGTAAAAAAAAAAACACACCTGCGCACCTGTTTAGGTGGACATATATATATATATATATATATATATATATATATATATATATATATATATATATATATATATATATATATATATATATATATATATAAATTGTGAAAGACTTCGTACTACAATATAGGAAACAAATATTTATTTTACCCTGACAGTTTCGGCTGGAGGACCAGCCTTCTTCAAAGGATCTAAGTGAAATGAAACGGCCATTGCCGAACCCGCTGCACAAGGGCCGCCCACCCAGTTCGGGGGCCAGACAATACTTTCAAAAAAAAAGACAGAAAATATAGAAAAAGGAAGCGAGACCTCACGAAGGAAGCAACAGTGACAAAACGAGGGAGGGAAAGAACAGCGGCAGGAGAGGCGGCGGGCTATGCCCGTCTTATCTTCGTACGGTAGATAAGAAGCGGCGTGAACAAGGGGAAAAGACAAAAGCGGCATTTGTCTTTTCCCCTTGTTCACGCCTCTTCTTATCTACCGTACGAAGATAAGACGCGCATGGCCCGCCGCCTCTCCTGCCGCTGTTCTTTCCTTCCCTCGTTTTGTCACTGTTGCTTCCTTCGTGAGGTCTCGCTTCCTTTTCTATATTTTCTGTCTTTTTTTTTGAAAGTATTGTCTGGCCCCCGAACTGGGTGGGCGGCCCTTGTGGAACGGGTTCGGCAATGGCCGTTTCATTTCACTTAGAGCCTTTGAAGAAGGCTGGTCCTCCAGCCGAAACTGTCAGGGTAAAATAAATATTTGTTTCCTATATTGTAGTACGAAGTCTTTCACAATTTTTATTACGGTAGCCAGAAGAAGTTCTCCGTTATCCATATATATATATATATATATATATATATATATATATATATATATATATATATATATATATATATATATATATATATACATACAAGCTGATTTCAGTGGTATCGCAAGAGAGTCTGCGAGCGCACTCCTCTTTGTCATAGAAGTTCGAGTTGCGCCGCGTGCTCCTGACGCGTGATGAACATCACAGTACTGTTATGAGGCCTGTGTTAAGTGAAGACACAAAACCTCCTAGATTTGATATGACTGTGTGAGTCACTATGAATGGGTTCTGAAATCACATTTACCATACACTATTTTTACACTTACTACTTCGGCGTGGGAGTTCATGCTCCTAACAGAAATAATGACGTTTGTGATCAATATTTTTTGTTTTCACCTATAAATACTCGATATGTTACATTAACTTCACGCCCGCAACGGACAACAGACGCTGTAGCTTACGATGGTTACATTATATTGCCCGATTTGTGCACCACAGCAGGTTTTAAAAGGCACAAGAAAAACCTAAATTATATACCAGGAACTCGGCAGACATGCGATGCCATGATTGACCTCACGTGACTGGACCTAAACTCTGCAATGTAATATTTTGCATTAACAAGCAGATCACGAGAACACAGAAAATATTAATGATTTAGCGTGTCATTATCCACTCATTACTGTACATTGCGTCTATTTTCTTACCTGGTTGAACAAAGCAAAGAAATACGTTGTTACATTGTGGTCAGGTGTCATGTTTTCATATTTTTTAGTGTCATAGACTATATACGCGTTCAATGTGATGCCTTCTCCAATCCTATGTTCGCCGTTGCCTGTATGTAATAAATAGACAAAAATTGTCAACGTTGTTTCTTTGACAATAAAAGCTGTTGATGAACTCAGGAATCAATTCGAAACTCAGATTTAAATTACTGCAATAAAAGTAAGCAAAATGCGTTTACTTTTACGAACTGTGCTGCTTTAGAAATAATTGGTACACGTATTACTTTAATATATTTAACAGTGTGTTCATTAGGGCTGATTGTTGCACCCTAAAAAATATTAAACAGCATGATACCCACGAAGGAGGACGACAAACGAGCCTATGACAACGACTTTCTGGCTTGCCTTCAACAATCCACCCAAAGAACATTCTGTTTGATTGATAATTTTTCATTCCTTCGCCTTTCACTCTAAGTGAGCTTTTTATACATTTCGGGAAGTATTAAATGACTCTACATTGAAAACATAAACGCCAGTCAAACATTTTTAATGCTTTTTGACAATGAAATTATTTTCAAGTTTGACAGGTAAGAATTGGGAGGCTATCCTACCAACATCTTTTTCAGTGCCGTTTGATTTAGTGAAGAAGATAAAGAATAAGGAATAAATATTTTCGCGCACACAGCCTTCAAGATCTAGGCTTGTTGCAATAACATGCATAGAGCCCGTTTCCCACGCCTAAGCCAGCACTCATTCTTGTCTTTGATACCCCCAAAGCACAGAACAGTCTGTGCAAGGTCATGAATTAATCCTTTGAATGTATCGTATAAAAAACATGCTCACCAGCTCATCAAGCATAAAACATATGTTGTGTATCAATTCGCACTGGCGCGTAACTTTTGCTATATCTGACAAACGGCCGGGTGCCTAATGACACCCACATGCGAAGAAGCACCTTCCCTTAAAAGCATCTGCACAAATATCTTGCGAGCCATTGCAGCAACTGCGGTTGTAGCCGGATCCTGTGTAGGTGCAAACTAGGCGGAAAATTGATATCGAGGAGAGCGTGAGCGTGATATTGTTGATACTGTTGTATCTAATAAAAGGACAAAGGGCTGTGACGTCACTACTGACGCACCGCAACTTGTGTGTATGTATTGCCAAGCAAGATGCTGGGTTATCAGATTAAACTGTTCGCCACGAAACGTGTCACAGCTGCCTTCTTGTTCCCGAGCTACAACAACTGGCGACGAAGATGCTGAAACGAATCTACGACGGGAAGGGGCGGATCCCGTGAAGGACGGAGGCAGGGCAGTGCACGGCATGGCCAAGATGTGGGAATTCGACGCATTCCTGGAGGACGGCGATGAAGACATTGCTTCGTACGTGGAAAGATTCGAGCACTACTGCGAAGTAGTCAACGTACAAGAGGAGGAGCTTAAGAAGTCGGCCTTCATAACGGTCATTGGCAAGAACGCGTACAAGACGATCAAGGATTTGCTTCTACCGGCGACCCCTGCGGAGAAGAGTCTCGAAGACCTGGTCAAGGTACTGAGTGACTATTACGAGCCTGCAAGCCGAATCATCGCAGAGCGATTCAGATTCAACAGGCGGTACCAAGCGGAAGGTGAGACAGTAGCGACGTTTGCAGTTGCACTGAAGCACATGGCCGCTAAATGCAAGTATGGCACATTCCTTGACGACGCACTACGCGACCGGTTCGTCGCTGGACTGCGAAACCCTGCCATTCAGACGGGTCTACTAAAAAAGGAGCTGTCGTTTGAATCTGCTTGTGACTTTGCCAAAAGCGTTGAAATGGCGGAACGGGAGTCCAGGGGGTATCGACCTGGCAGTGGAACGGAAGCCGACGTCCATGCGATAAGGAATACAGGCAGGAAAGCGGCATTTGCGGTCAAGCCAGGCAAGCAATACGAGGCAACCAAGACAAAGTGTCACCGTTGCGGGCAAGAGCACGACGCTAATTCTTGTCGTTATCGGAAAGCAAGGTGCTACAGCTGCAAACGCACGGGTCACTTGGCTCGAGTATGCGGACAACGCCCGCCGGGTGCGAGAAAAATTGATGCAGTTGCCGACCAGCAAGAAGATAATGAGATGATGCTCTACGCCGTACATCACGCCGGCCTTGCGAAGCAGCCGTATCAGGTAGAACTTATGCTCGGAAGGAAGCGCGTGCAGATGCAAGTAGACACAGGAGCCGCTGTTTCTCTGATATCGGAAGACCTATGGAAGCAGCTAGTGAATCCTCCGCCGCTCACACCGTCTACGGTTAAGCTGAAGACTTACGGAGGATCACCGCTGAAAGTGAAGGGGCAAGCCGAAGTTCCGGTCGAGTACAACGGACAGCGCAAGATTCTACCAGTAGTTGTGGTGCCAGGAAACAAGCCTGCGCTACTTGGACGCGATTGGATTGAGAACCTGGACGTCGACTTGAAGGGATTCACACGGTGCAAGCGGAGCTCACGGCGGAGAACCTTGTAAAAAGGTATGCCAGCGTTTTCACTCCTGGGTTAGGACTGATAAAGGGCTTTCAAGCGAAACTTTCCTTAAAAGAAGGTAGCTTGCCAGTGTTCTGCAAGCCACGTCCAGTACCATATGCCATAAGGGAGCGGGTTAAATAAGAGCTAGATAGCCTACAAGCTGATGGGGTACTGGTGGGTGTAACACACAGTGACTGGGCCACGCCGTTGGTGGTAGTCGAAAAACCAGGGAACAGGGTGCGCCTTTGTGGAGTATAAACTGATAGTAAATCCCTGTGTTAAAACTGATCACTACCCGCTGCCAACGGTTGAAGACATGTTCGCGGTCCTAGCAGGAGGCAAAGTGTTTACCGTTTTGGACTTGTCGTCAGCGTACCAGCAAATTGAGCTGCACCCTGACTCGCGGCCCTTGTTGACTATGAATACACACATGGGCTTATTCCAATATGTTCGAATGCCCTACGGCATTTTCAGTGCACCAGCAGTATTCCAAGCAATCATGGTCGAGTTGCTGAAGGGACTAAGTGGAGTAGTTTGTTACGTTGACGATGTGCTTATCACAGGTGCCGACTACAACGAATGCCTGGCACGTGTAGAAGCAGTCCTGCAGCGCTTCTAGAAGCACGGCGTCAAAGTAAGGCACGAAAAGTGCACATCTTTTGTGAAGTCCGTAAGATATCTGGGCCACGTCATTGATGAGAGAGGCGTGCACCCTTGCCTTGAAAAGGTGGAAGCAATTAGAAAGGCTCCAATACCTATAAATTGCATGGAACTAAAGGCCTATCTTGGGATGTTGATATTTTATTCCAGTTTCATGCCGAACATGTCATCGGAACTAAAGCCGCTATACCAGCTTCTTTAAAAAGAGGAACCTTGGGCCTGGCCGGAGGAGACTAAAAAGGCATTTCAGAAAAGCAAGAAAATGCTCACTCAGGATTCAGTACTAACCTTCTACGATCCTAACAAACCAGTAGGTCTGGTTTGCGACGCCTCTCCCTATGGGGTTGGAGCAGTTTTATTTCATGTTGTTTTCGGCCAAAAGAAGCCGATAACATACGCGTCGCGCACGCTAAGCAGCGCCGAGAAAGGCTACGCGCATATCGAGAAGGAGGCGTTGGCCGTGGTGTTTGGGGTAAAGCGCTTTCATAAATACATTTATGGGCGTGAGTTCACAATTTATTCCGATCACCGTCCGCTAGCTAGCCTGTTTGGCCAGACAAAGCCAACTCCACAGATGGCTGCCACGCGCATGCGACGTTGGATGCTGTTACTGGCGGCTTATCAGTACAAGTGGACTTACAGAAAGGGCGCGCAAGTGGCTAACGCTGATGCGTTATCACGATTGCCGCTTCCGAACGAAGCAGACAAGAGCGACTACGTTCTGTTTTTCTCCGCTGTTGAAGCAGTACCGCTTTCAGCAAGCAAGATTCAAGCGGAAACTGAGAAAGACCGCACGTTGTCTAAAGTGAAACTTTTCGTTTTGAATGGCTGGCCTGAAAGACTATCAAATGTTGACATTGCACCCTAGTTTGTCCGGCGAAACGAGCTGTCTCTAGACTCTCGTTGCATAATCTGGGGCACGAGAGTAGTTATTCCCCAATTTTGCAGCCAGAAGTGCTACAGCTTTTGCACGAGGGGCACCCTGGTACCACTCGCATGAAAATGCTATGAAGAAGTCACGTGTGGTGGCCGAAGTTAAATGAGCTGATCGAAGAAACAGTTCGACGCTGTTCAACTTGCCAGCTCAGCCAAAACGCTGCACCCGCCATACCACTTATGTCATGGGGACGGCCCGCCAGGCGGTGGCAACGAGTGCACCTAGACTTTGCATAAACAAGACTGGTTTTTGGTGCTTGTCGATGCCTATTCTAATTGGGTGGACGTTATACACATGAAATCGACCACGGGCGTCGAAGACTATTGAAAAGCTTCGCACCGTTTTTGCAACGTATGGGCTTCCCGAACAGATTGTGACAGATAATGGTCCTCAATTTGTCTGATGAATTTGCAGTTTTCCTCAGATCCAATGCTGTGCAACACGTCAAGACGCCTCCGTACCATCCGGCTTCGAATGGGGCGACAGAGAGGCTCGTCCAGACGGTAAAGAAGAACCTTGTACGCCAACTGCGAGACGAGAGCCGCTCGGGGCAAGCACGGACCATTCAACACCGGGTGGACCAGTTCCTTTTCACATACCGCAACACGCCATGCTCCACGACTGTTAAGACTCCTGCACAGAGTTTCCTGTCTTGGGCACCGCGCACTCGTCTCAGCATTTTGCACCCTGAATTAGCCAAGCGGTCAGAGCCTACCCCATCTAGAGATCAAGACCAGGGACAGAAAAAGAATTGGAGGGAATTTGATGCAGGTGGACGGGTCCGGGTGAGAGGTATCCGACCAGGCGACCCGCACTGGTTAGAAGGAGCGATTGTTCGTCGTGTCAGCGTGGCAACTTACATAGTCAAAGTGGAAGGCCAGGAGCGATTCATGCATGCTGATGACATTTTTAATACAAGTACTCGTCTTATTCTACCCAGTACAGTACGCATCACTGGCACACCTCTAGCGCAACCTGGTCCAGCGACCCCTGAAGAAACAGAGGAAACTCCTACCGAGGCCCAGGAACCAACGTCGGAAGATACAGATTCAACCGCCGCTGAAGAACAACCTCCTGAACCTCTGCCACGCCGAAGCACAAGGGTTCGGCGACAGCCTGAAAGATATGGATACTAAAGAAAATAAGGGAGAAGGAATGTTGTATCTAATAAAAGAACAAAGCGCGGTGACGTCACTACTGACGCACCGCAACTTGTGTGTATATATTGCCAAGCAAGATGCTGGGTTATCAGATTAAACTCTTCGCCACGAAACGTGTCACAGCTGCCTTCTTGTTCCCGAGCTACAACAGATACTTTCGGCATAATTGCAAGCAGAGGAGCGCGCGTCAGTTCGGCGTTCCTATCTACATGAACTAGAATTGAACTATGAGTAATGCTAAGCCCTAGCATCTTTCTTTTATTTTTTTTTGTGTACAACATTAGTGACGTGTTTATGCAACACATTCGGTAACAATTTTCCATTAGTCGTCACTCTTTCCTGCTAGCAGTGCGCAGTGTTTCCGGCTTCATGGTGCGTCACACTCTTCAACATGTTTCCAAATATTACGTTTACCTTATCCATTTATACTTTTGAAAGCCTAGTGCCACCGTAATGTAGAAAGCAATTGTATCATTTCATAAGAACCGTTTTTCAAATGATAACATTGTTTTCTTTGAATTGTTAACAGAAAATGTCTCCGCGCACTAAACTTGCTAATCAAATCAAATCAAATTTCAAATTTATTTCAACATACAAGTGATGTGCACTGCACAGTGCAAACGTGTGCAACTTATGTGTACTCCACAGTGCAAATAATTTTGTTCGGACTGTAGTTATACAGGTGCAAAAGGGTATAAAACTTGAGCTGAGTATTTTTTTCTTTCTTTCCCCATGACCCGTATCCAACTGCCGCAATTCGCAGTTGATATCCATTCTAAACTCATCCTTCCAAAGCCACATTATTGGCAAGCAAGTGCTTCATTTTTTGAGATTTTGACATGGTATCACCGACTAAAATGTACATCTATTGTTTATCTCTTGGCGCATGCAGCACCAGGATGTGTCAGAATATTCTTGGATGTTCACGACTTTTTTAATCAACATGCATGCGCGCCGCGCACAGTCCAGTATATTCTGGCGCTCATGCGGCCACCAGAGGTTGTACTGGAATGTATTGGGGCTCAAGTATATATATCCAGCGAGTCTATTTAGCATATGAAATTATCGCCAACCCACGAAGGCGCTGACCCCTTTATCGTTTTACTGTGAGTGTTACTTCCTTTGCTGGGGCCCATGCTGGAAGGTCCAAGTTTAGCTATGAAAAAAGTAATGGTATCAACCCACAGTTGATGCATTCGGCGCCTACAGTTTCATTTGTTTAACCAAATCAATTTACCATATTGACCGTCACATGCACTGCAAACCGTTTCACACCCTCATAGGTGTATTTGCGATAAAACACCTATCGTACACCCTTTTTTTCTGTCAATATTATCCGAAAGGGTGTAATGTCTTCTTCGCACACCCTTTTTTCATTTTTGGGTGTACAATGGGTGTATGTTCTGTTAAACACCCATGGGTGTTCTTTGGATTTTACACCTATGGGTCAATTCACGCAGTAAATTGACCCATAGGTGTAAACAGGTATCGTTGTACTGCTGAATGCAATTAACTGAGACATTGAACACCACGGGCAACGCCTCCTGAAACCACGGGCCACCACCCTGTTCGACAGAGCGTCTTGGCACAGGATACTGTTTCGCGAGGCACCTGAGTGTGAAGCTACCTGCTCGTGAATCAGTAATGGTTCACCTTGGTCTGCTAAGCTTGCCACTCAATTTTCATTCTTTTAGTTGTGCATCACAAGTCTGCTGTAATTGCAAAGACGCATGTACTTTATTAGGCAAGTGGTAGTGAAAATAAAATATAGTATTGTCGTGCCTGAGGTTCTGAATGCAGTGAGTCAACTGATGTTACTTATTTTGAGCTCACATATATTTAAGCCTTTACATCCAGATTTATTTTTGAGAAATCATTTCCAAAATAATTTCATTTATTGCTTGATTGGATTGACACGTTGAATGAATTCCCGAAATACATTCGGAATAATATATGTATTTGTTTAGCATTCATAAGCATTTGTTCAGTTTAGAGACAGTTGGCTTCACTGCTCTGTGATCATCGCAAACACCTCTCCTAACGCTTAATCTATAGCATACATATACAGTGAAATCTCGTTGACACGATGCTGCATAATACGTTTTTTAGCCTAATACGTTTTCGTTTTTATTTCCTGCCAACATCCCTTGAAAATAATGCATTTTCATGAGTTTAATACCATCACATTTTTGCCAAAACTGGATAATACGACCGCGAAAGTGGATCTTGACCGATATATCGAGAAATCCTGCATTTATTCTTCGCTATGACAGCTCTCACCGCGTTCCAACAAGCCACGATCTGCGCGTAGCAGAGCCGCTGAGACCACAGCAGCACCAGTTTAGCGGCGAAAAGATCGCTGCTAGGCGATCTTTTCTTTGAGATTATATATATACATATATATTGCCGCTTTGTGAGGGCCTCCCCTCCAGTGAAGGGAGACTTTAAGCCTTGCTTGTAGTCAAGCAGCCCTTACTGTGTCGTCGCAATGCTTACTGCGATTCGAATACACTGTGTAAAGCATAACAAAACATAACACTGCCGCAGAAAGAAAGCTGCGCCCACGCGACCCAACAACGGCCGGGGCGCCACGGCGCCACCTCCTCTGCCGGCGCAGCCGCCGCGCGTGCGCAGCGCGCGGAACAGCTCTATCACCACGTGACTTAAGCAACGCGCTCAGACACGCCGCCGGACCAGCCGGACTCCATCGTTTTCTGCGTGTGTTGTGCATTGCCTCCCGATCGGTCGAGTTTTGCAATCGGTGTGTTTCGGTTGTTTGAAGTGTGCGTGCGCTGTGTGCTCGTCCTTTACCTTCTGCCAGTGCTGCTTATTACGAAGATGCACTATACTCAAAGGGAGACCTGCAGCTTCATATCGTGGAGCACTCGAACTGAAACGGTATGTACCACTATCACGTTGCTACGGCCAGCGCTTTGTTAACTCCGAGAGCGCGATCTAATGCCGTTAACTAAGCTTTTCTTAACTGGTTGACGATCGGTGAGCATTTGTTAACGTAGCGAGCATATGTGAGTGTATTGTTTCATCGGGATGAAGGCAAAGTTGTGTGACATTAGGCGCGGGCAAGCTTTGCTTTGTTTGGTGTTGAACGCAGTGTGCGCATGCGCGGCTGTGATTCGGAGGGGGATTTGAACGCAGTTGTGGCGGTGCCCTCCTGTCGGCGGTGGTGTTGGAAGGGGGCCCCGCTCTCGATGAACCACTATTTTGATTTAAGAATAGTTGGGTTGTGACGGCACCTGTTACCTCTAAGCGTCAAGCGTGTCTAAGGCGCGTATGCTTCGGCCTGTTGGTAATTCAAGTGCATTTTTTTTCGCACAAGTAAAAAAAAAAAAAACAGGACAGAAAACAACGACGTGGTGTCCGCGTCGTTCTTTTCCGTCCGTGTTCGTTTTGTGCGCTAAAACTACCGTGATGCTCGGGTTGATGCGTGTGGGTCATTTTAACGCAGCATGTTGCTTCGTTTTAGGTACGCCGCGCGAAGCTCGCCTAAGTGCTAATACATTCCGTTTCGTTAAATTCGTACCGACGTTTTAATTCATCCGTAACATAGGTTTCCTGATAATGCCGGCACCCGTGCGCGGGGAGCCGTTCGTTAAACTTGACTTGTGTTCGAATGAATTTTTCATGTCTGTGTGTGGCCGAATCGCCTTACCTACCTGAACTGTGCAAGCGCTAGTTCGAGCATCAGTGTGCACTTAGACGTGCGCAGGGTTTCCCATCAGGGGGGAGGGAAGTAGGAAGGTTAATCGCTGCCCCTCTCCCCCCGCCTTACTAAAAAGTCAAAGTATGGGGGCAGACTTTGCGCCCCCCCCCCTCTGTCTAAATTGACTAGGGGGTGCACCCCCCCCCCCTTCGTGCGTACGCCTGAGTGCCCGCGTTCGAGCACAATTTATTTTATTCTATTTGGTTCCATTATGTCTAGCTTTCATTATTTTGTTGTGGTTATTAAGAATTCTATGCGCCTCGCCTCGCTTTGGCGTTGTAACTTCGCTAAATACTTTTACGTGTACAAACATTAAAAAACGCAGTTTGTACGACCACCTCCAATGATATTATTTGGTAAAAGACAAGCCTAATGATTTATAAGACATTTGATTATAAGATTTATAAGACATTCAAGGCTGCAACTTGCAGCCTTGAAGAGAAGTCCTTGTGCAGAGTTTTGTTTTATATGCTCTTTATCGCTGTGCAGGAATCCTTCATGCCACTAAAGAATGCTCCTTTTTCTTTAAAAATGCGGATGATATTTGTCAAATAGTACTTTCTCTTTCCCAAACAAGCTAATTGCACGTAGAAAAGCTGTTAATTCTCTCCAGTTCCATATGGGCCATGTTATGAGCTTCATTTTTGGATGGTACTATCGTGAACAATACGAGCTCGAACACGCGAGCGCGTGGCGAACAGCCTTGAACCTTACGTCGGCTGATTCGCAGCGGCGGCTGTCGGAAACAAAGCGGAAAGGGCGCCGCGCTTCCACTAGCTGTTGACCCTCCCGCTTCGATATTGTTGATGCGAAACAGCATCTTAGAGAGTGTCAGTGGCCACTAGCGGTGATATGAATTCCCATCAACGCGAACAGCCACATCAGACTAGGTAGCTGCTGAGATATCGGCTGTGACGTAGCCTGCCACGATGCGCAGGCCATGCTTGCGCATCGGTATCTCGGTGGTGTCGGCTGAGGATTTTGCTGCGCCTCATTTATTTATTTTGTTATCATTGCTAGCGGTCATTGGCACGCAATCAGCCGATCGACACCTCGCAGCAACGCTAGCGAGGCGGGAGTACCAACAGTCAGCGGAACAGCGCCCCCCCCCCCCTCTCCCCTCCAGTTTCGGCAGCGCCATCCACGTATCACCCTATCTCAGTTTTGAGGCTATTTTACACGTGCTCTCATGTTCGAGCTCATATTACTCACGATAGTACACGGTACAGAAACTGTTATTTACTGAAACAAATAATTGAAGTCTGCGTAGCGCATTCCAGACAATGATCTTTTTATTTTTTATCATGCAGGGAGCGAGCGTTCCAATAACACCTTGCATTGTGTACGATGGCCCCGATCTTCCCTATGCAAGCAAGCTTTTCCTCCATGTGGACAAAGAACTGCTCTTCAGTGGGTCCAATGCCGAAGAATGAGTAGCTGCACTCATGGCAGCACATTGGCTGTTAAATATCCACTGCCATCACAAGGTGTTCAACGTTCTCGTCGCTGTTGAATGGCTCCTTCTTGGCCAGTGGGTAATGACTCCGAGGACACAAGTAGTAAAGCTCCTGAACATTTTCAAGAAAGCCTAGAAAATAGGCCTTAGCTTCTGCTTAAAGTATGTCGCCACCTGTGATTAACTCGAGCTTAAGCCATAAAGTTATATTTTCATATGGTAACGAGTAGTTATTTGTTTTACATTATACAGAAACGAATACTATGGCGGTACTAGTATTTCATTTCAATTTCTTGCTCATTTTCTTGTGACATTTTAATACAAGCCATATTGTCTCTGCCGATTTCAACATGTTCTCACATGTCATTCCACTTTGTGGTGATTGGCTTAGTTTTTATATTCAAAGGAATTTGTGACTTTTTTGCAGTAGTTTTAATAATTGGGATCTTTTGCTATTGAAACTTTTGCTTAACAAAACTGCCAGTACTTGTCAGTGAAATCATTGAATCGAATATTGTTTTAAAATTTATATTTGAGCTATATGACAAGCTTTAAGTTTTGTCAATATTTTTAAAGGAAATAAATACTCGTTTTATTCAATTACCAATGATTCTGTTGTCTTTGCTTGGAAAGGGATAATCTTTAAATTTCTCTGACATGCCCGTGTAAAATTTGATTGAACTGTTGTTATGTAGGTAATGCTTCTGCAGGGCTGTCGTGGTCATAACGTCTCTAATCCCATGCATTTCCTGCATATTACCGCATTCAGCATGCGCTGCAACGTGCGCGTCATGGCCCAATTGCTCACTTTTTTTGTGTTGGAGCCACAATCCATTGCTTTTGAGAAAGTGGGAAATATTTCATAATTCCAGCAATGTGCACAGTTTTCTACTTCACTCATGTACTTTCCCAGAAAAGAGATAATATGGAGGCCTGCTGTGGAAAACGACATTCTGAGTCCTTAAAATGTTGCGTGAGTTGTCACGGAGCATTGATACCCTGCTCGTGTATTAGCTACAGCTGTGTGATGACAGTGTTTACCCTACTAAGAAAGTCGACAACAAGCACAATGGTGTGGGCACTGCTGGAATTTTGAAACTTTATCAATCCACTTTCTCATCAAGGAATTGCACATTTCTGAACTATCTTTTAACAGGAGAACGACCAGACCGTACCTTGTGTGTTCCAGTTGATTTCAAACAGATACACTGATGTTATGCAGCCCATTTAAGACGATGGCACCTTATTTTATCAACTGCATAAGTGCAGGTATAAGTGGCACCAATATTTCCCTTCTTGGGAAGGGCAACTACAGCGGGAAAATTCATTCTGGGGTGCGCCCGAAGGGACCAGGTGTCTGTAGTGCCCCAAGGGGGCTGACAGGGAAGAAGGTTCATTTGTGCTTCTCCCTGTAACTGCTACCTTTTCGAGGGCGGTTTCATCTATTACACCCCACTCGCACGGGTGTAGCTTGTTCTAATACCCATACTGCACTATACGCCTGTGTTACAATGAAGCATGTTAAATTGAATTCCTCATTATGAAGTGGAAATAACGCCCCTGCTTCATATTTTGACACAAACGTCTTGGTCATTTGTGTTCCATGTCATTAGTGCTCCTTGTTTGGCGGCATACGCGATGCCGCTCCGCACACTCGAGAAAGGTCATTGAATACCGTAGAATTTGTCTCGGATGTACGAGCTTTGTGTTTATAAAAGCTTGACTTTATTTTGTACTATTGGATAACTGTGTGAACATCTTGCAATGTGTGTCAACAAAATTTAGGTAATGACTTTGTATTCAGTCACGATTGCACTGTATGTAAGGACCATATATGCCGTGCTTCATATGCACCATAAAATCAGTGCTGCTGCCAGCATTTTCCTTCTGTGGCAGGAGCCACTATAATAGGTCATGCGCCCTTGAAAGGACTGGCTAAAGGGTAAGCTTTCTAGCGTTTCAATGGGAGCCAACTGGGAGGGGGGAACCACTCGAATTATGGAAATTTTTGCCTGGGTGTTTGGGTGTAATTGTGCATAAACACCCTACACCCTTTTTTTCATTGGGTGTAATATGCTTTTACACCCAACCACGCCCATTGGGTGAAAGTTTGAAATTACACCCATTGTATAGGTGTAATCCTGCTTGGTACACCTATTTTTTGGGGTGTAGGGGTGTGAGTTATAGACACCAAGTTACACCCATACGGGTGTAAAGTGGTTTACAGTGTGGGTCAAACTTTTGGTGCCTTCTTTAATTTGTTTACCGTTCTACTGCGCCCATTACCTGGACAATTAAAATGCCATATGCTACTGCGAACTCTTACGGTGAAGCTGTATGTAACTAAGCCAGTCAGAAATCTACGAACATAAAACGTCTAGCGCACGGATATGCTTACAGGTTTTCAGGGCCCTATAATGGGAAGATGTAGGGATACATGTTAATAGAGAGTACCTTAGTAACCTGTGATTCGCTGATGACATTGCATTGATGAGTGACACGGGGGATGAATATTAATGAGCACTAACAGACAAGAATGCCAAGGAAGTATAGGGGATGTTATTAGTATTAAATGTAAGGTAACTGTGAAGAAAGAAAAGTGGACGAAAATATAACTTGCCGCGGGCAGGGACCGAACCTGCGACCTTCGAATAACGCGTTCGATGCTCTACCAACTGAGCTACCGAGGCGGCCATCCCCCCTTCCACTTTATAGGGTATATATGTACATTAAACGTGGGAGCGTCGCAACGTGGGATGAATCGCAACTCATGATCTCTGGTTTGGATGGAAACCACAACGGTAGCTCTGAAAAATGAATATGCAGAAAACTACAGTAATGTGCAACAGTCTCAAAACAGAACAAAGCTCTTGTTAGCTGGTGAGGCACTGCAATTTGTGAAGGAATACGTCTACTTAGGACACGTAATAACCGTGGAGCCTGAGCATAAGACTGAAGTAACTAGAAGAATAAGGATGGGATGGAGCACATTCGGCGAGCAATCTCAAATCATGATTGGTGGTTCACCACTATCACTCAAGTAGAAGGCGTATAACAGCTGCTTCTTACCGGCACTTACCAACGGAGCAGAAACCTGGAGGCTTACAAAAAGGGTTCAACTTTAACTGAGGACGACGCAGAGAGCAATGGAAATGAAAATGATATGTGTAACCTTAAGGGACAAGAAGAGCGCAGGAAGGATTCGAAGAGAAGGCAAACGCGCGAGGCGGAGAGAGAATGTTAAGTGGGCAGATGAGATTAAGAAGACTGCGGGTATAACACGGCAGCAGCAAGCACAGGACCGGGTTGATTGGCGGAACATGGGAGAGACCTGTGCCTTCAGTGGGCGTAGTTAGGCTGATGATAATGATGATGATGCACGTATGTTCCACAGACACAGGGGAAATTATACTACTCACCACTGGTCCACTAAATACGAGGAACGGAAAACAAGTGTGGCAAGCATGCAGCCACATATGCGCCAGACAAAATGAGCAAACCCCATTGGTAACCAAACCGCTCCAGCCTATTCAGCTCCAATTGCACGCAAGATAACTTCTCACGTTCGGAACACGCGGCAGAAACCTTTTATATAAATCTGAAGCATCCGTATTCCATAAAGACTTCATTGCGTTACACGCGAAAAACATATGCCTAATGAAATCTTACGTTCAATAAATTATCAAGTACCTGGGAATGCATCGCGCTGCATATACTGTATTCGCAATTCATAGAAGATCGAAAGATAATGCCCAAAAGGTGAGACACGCCCTTGATGAGGCCGAGGAAGGCGCCGCAAGTTGTGTGCAGTAGTGTTGCTGTTCATCGAAATGTCAGTAGTTCGTCGGCGACGACGACAGTTGACGTACCATCCGACAACGTATCAACACACCGCCACCTATACGAAACCAAGTGTTCCAGTACACCAAGGATATTAAACCCTTGATATTATCATATTATTATCGAGTACACAAACAATGATGAAGGAACCTAATAGCATCGTGGTAAGTGGACGCAGTCGTGATCTGACGAGCTGACGTAACCGTAATAAAAGAGGACGAACCACGAACCCTGACGGGCTCCTCTACGGCCACTGGGTTATTGTTTCAGTCGACGCCGGAACGGACTACTCAGTCTTGAAAAAGTGACACTGCATAATGTATTTCCTTTGATAAAAAACTTTCCGAAAACGTCCATGGCGGCATTTTCAAAGCTTCTTAGGGAATTTAGCTGCATTTACATGAGTTTATTTTCTGTATTTCCGTAAATGCACATTGAGCGGAACTTAACTTATGGAGGGGGTGGACTTTGTAAGAATGAACAACTGTTATTCAGGTACTGGCGGTAACTTGTGGCGTAGCCCAACAAAGGATACTGAGGCCGGTAGCGTTTGACAGCGAAGCTTTTCGAAGATGCTTCGTGCACTTTGAGTGCGTAAACAAAAACGTCTCGGCTCCGGCAAGCCTGATAAGACGACGCATGTCGCGATGTCGAAAATGCGGCAAAAAAGACGAAATTCAATACACTAAATTCAAAAGATAATTTCTGTACCAAAATTTCGGATTTACTCGCAGGTTATGTGACCGGCTATGACCAGACAATAACATCCGAACGCGATTTAAGAATTGCCACGGTGTACTTCAAGAGCCGCGCGCGCTCGCCCTGGTTGCGCTAAACGTTCGCTCCAAGCACGTGCATTCTGATTATAACATGCCCGATGTGGTCCTTGGACGAATATTTATAACAATGTGCCTTTCGGAAACCTGGATGTCCATCCCTATTGTACGTGACCGGCTTATGGGCTCGCGTGCAGGACGAAACGTATGCGCAAATGCACATCGTGCCCGCCTCTCCTTATAAAAGTGTCACCGAGTGTACCGATATGTGCACCGTTCGAAGAACAGAGGGATGAGTTGATGCCAAGAGATGATCATGTAAACGCACTTTGGATAGGTCAGGGATGACGACACGACTGCCACCATCGTCTTTGGTGATTTCAAGATCTACATTTCCAGTCTCAGAAGAAGCGTTTTATGCACTCCCGTTAGGGCGCTTTGCTTTCATGTGCCACACATACTGCCCAAACCCACCACTCGCTAGCGGTCGTGCATAGATTTAACTCTAAGAACACATCCAAGACTGTACCCGAGTCAATGAGTGTGCACCATAGCGACCATTCACCACCATCACGATCCAAGTGTAATGACCTACAAATGATAGCATTAAAAGGGTTCGTACTTTTGTTCAAAATTGTCTGCCACCTCCGTCTCATGTACTTATCAGCTTCGCTGGTCATTCACCTCCAGAGAGTTGAAAGGCTCACAAGTTTTGTTTTCAACATATTTCGATAAATTTTTCGATGTCACTTGATGGTATATCTAACCACGTGTTCACATAATAATTTATTGTTACGGAGTAAATTGTGTCTCAAAATGCCTGCTGTGTATTTAAAAAATTAACCAACGATTACGATACTGTCTAATGCGAATTCAGAGCGCAGCTCCGTGTTCGGGCAAGGCCGACTGTGTTTGAAGCTTTGGCTTTCTCCAAGGTATCGACTACGGCATAAATAATAATTTTTGTGAAGTAGGGCAGCACCCAAAACGTCATTATTCGTCTTGCTGCGGATAAACGAGGTACCCGCTACACACCTGTAAGGTATTTGTGTACTTTGTTGATGCTGCATGTGGCTGATGACGATGAAGGATTATGGCTGATAACTTTGCCGTGGGTGGGAAGCATTAAACTACACACTCGTTGCGCAATTATCATTGTGTGATGACTGGATGTTATTTTACTCTTCTACCACGCTTTATATTACGCTGGAGGCGAAAATGTTTGATGCCCGTGTACTTAGATTTAGGTGCACGTTCAAGAACCCCAGGTGGTCGAAACTTCCGGAACCCTCCACTACAGCGTCTGTCATAATCATATCGTGGTTTTGGGACGTTAAACCCCAGGTATTATTATTACGCTATATTACGCAGGTTAACGCGATTTCTTGCCCTACATGACGCCTATATAAGGTCTTATTTGCAAATTTGTTTGAAGCACCAGCGTGGCTCTGTGGTAGAATATTCGACTGCCACGCAGAGGACCCGGTTTAAAATCTCATTAGTTTCTGGGTATTTTTTTCTGATTTTATTTTTTCACGCTAATCGGTTACTATTTCATCTCCATTGGTTGCGCCACCGACGGCAAGGCAACGGCGACGCCTCTCAACGCAGGAACGGGCGCTTAAGAGCTGCGCTCTAAAATGATATACAGCGTCTATGAGGATGGATACACATCATGGAACATAGAACTCAATATTAAAAAAGGACTGCCTTGCTGTGTCTAGCAGGAAAGAAATAAGTTCGCGCAAACTTTTATTTACTAAAAACGCCGATATACTGCAGGAAATGTATATACGAGAAGTACTTTGGTGTCAACGTTAACAGCAAACTTTTTTGGTCTGTACTCATCCCCATTCTGTTCATCAGTGAACGAAAAAAAAAAAAAACGTGTCGCTTCTCTGAATAAGAACTAAACAGTACGCCACGTAGTGTTAATCTTATCGAAAATACCCGTCTGTTTAAGCGAAGCCTGAATACGCCGCAATCGCACGGGACCTAGACAGCAAATGGACATTAACAAGTTTGATGAGGCCAGAAAAAGACAGTACAGTGTCCTTTCAGTGTGTGCTGAGGATATGAACCACGTAGTTAGTGCGTCATTACTGTATTCCTTCTCTAGAATCTCGCAGATAACCACTTACAGTTTTTGACTAGCGGTTTTTCTGGAAACGTTTAACCTGCTTTACCAGCTTGTGAAATGCTTCACTCGGCATAATATTTGCGAGCTACCCATGGTAGAACACTTACGCAGATTTTTGCCAGAATTACCGCGTTTCGAAACGGTATGCGTAAAGAAATAAACGAGGTTTCTTCTCAAGATACATTCATATGCACTCTACTTTATCCTGCAAATATTTTCCGTCATACATTTTCTGCTGTTCAAACATATATTATCATTAAAAAAATTGCGCCAGAAATGAACGTAAGGCTTCAAATCATAAAAAAAAATCAAAGAAGCAAATGGCCTGTTTGTTATGTCTTGTTGCCTTCTCTTGTAAGCATGTTTTCACGCGTTAATTTCTTACAGAATTATTCTCTGCGGACTAGCTCAACTTCCTCGCGTTTAACAAATGCAGTAATTCTTGTATTTTAAAAACTTATCACCTATGCGTTGCCGACTCGCCTGTTAAGTGGGAATAGATAGCGGGCATGAGGGTTAAGCGGTTAATACTTTACCCTCATGACCTCAACTTTGGCATTCTGTAGCGAACTGGTCGAAATTTTCTACGCTGTTTTTAAATGGCATCTTTTAAAGGTGCTTTAAGTTTCACGCAAAAATAATCTATTCTCTCGAAAATGCGAAAACATTTGTTGATTTATTGAATGAGCATCTTTAAAATTTTTAGGCAGGTACAAAACTCAAATCTTTTCTGGCAGTTCACCATGCATAGAGATCCCTTCTTAATCAAAATAAAGACCATGGTTTCGAGCACTGCTTAGCGAAAAAAAATACATATATATATATATATATATATATATATATATATATATATATATATATATATATATATATATATATATATATATGTTCTAAGAACTTAGTATTTGCGCGTTTTTGTTCATAAACTAAAGTGTCAATAAAAAGGCAAGTTAACCATTTACCTACCGAAGACTAGCTCAGCTCGTCCACTACCCTGATTCATTTTGCTGTGTTATCTTTGGCTCAACATATATGCAATAAAATGTTAAAAACGCGCTAAAAACACGCATATCGGTCGAGAAAGCTTTGATTTATGCAAACAGAATCAGGAAATGCCGTCCTCCTTTGTTCGCGAGTGGTGCGCGCGTGCCGAAACAGTTTCGTTCAGAAACAAAAAAAAAATCCACTTGCGAGTCAGAGTTTCGTGAAATGAAGAATTTCAGTTCTCCTGTGTGTGTGTGGCAGCTACTGCACATAGCAGCGTTTTCTCAAGTTATCGGATTCGGACGATGACCGCATTTCGAGGCACCGGTGTGCCCAAGGTTTCTTTTCATAGACACACTTCGCTGCATTTTTTTTATATGCAAAGATACATTTTCTGGACGGAAAATGGAGATGTTAAGACTCTGTCAGCGTTTCAATGCCCATCCTCTGCAGATTTTCAAAAAATATTTTGCGTTTATGTTTCAAATAAATTCCTTTGAATATTTTTTAGACGTCTTAAGACACGCAGAATCATATGGGCAAATAAAAAATCGGTATTTTTGTGTCGTTTCCGGCCAGAAAACTCTATAGGCAAAGAGTTAAGGCGGCGAAACGCCTTTTTCGCTTCAGACAATGCGTGCATAAGTATACAAAATTTGTGAAAAAAATTCTGTTGAAAACTCAGCAGTTGCATTGAAAGTTATTGTTTTTGAGAAAAACCATTTTATTATGTGTTTACGATAAAATGACCTGTATCATTCGTGATGCGCATTCTGTGCGATAGTTGTCTCTGGACAGCGTTTTCAAACGCTTTATTCAATTTGCTTTTATTTCTCTTTTATTTTGTTGTTTTCGTCTGTGGGGTGAAAGTTTGGCGCTTTTAAAACGTCGCTATCCACGATAGCCAGCACAACATTCCACAGAATTCGTTCAAAACACGGCTATTCCTATTTTGGCAGTGCGCTTGTACAACAAACGACGGCTGCGAGCCCCCTCACATGTAAAAGCAAAGTGCAATACAGATATAAAAATTGCAGACTGCTGGATATTCCCTCCTATGGTATCGCGGGAACGCACACGCAAACAAAATAAAAAAAAAATGCGCGCAAGCTTACGCGATTGTCGTATAGTGAACAACTGAAAATATTTAGATAGGGGAACCATAATCTAAATAATTGCACTAGTAAACACGTCAATAAGCTGTAGACGCAGTTTTTAAAGGAATACTCACGTCACACCGCACACAATTGAGCGGCGTGTTCGCGTAATCAAACGGAGGTGAGTTTGGCGCCGTACTCCAATACATTCCAGTGCGGATACTAGGATGCCACTTAGTGGAAACGTTTGCCAAGAATGTACAAATATTTTGGTGTACAAACGAAACTTTCTGTCGTTAGTTCACCGTTCACCGTACACTGAATCCCAACTTAATGAGTCACCATTTTTTAAACAAGATTGGAGCAGAAAAACGCAAGAGAATGTTTGGATCACGAAATATTGATAAATTGCCGACCGCATCAGGTTTATTTTGTGGCGTGCAATTTAGCATTTGTCACGATGCCTGCTATTGATCCTTCATTATTGATGCTGCACTTGTGTAGATACCTACTGTGTCTGTGTTGTATTAGCTTGGTATCCGACAGGAAAAGGACGGGAGTGAAGCTTCTAAATATTTCACGCGGTTCGCATTATCACCGGTAGTTATTGCAGGAACCGTATCATTTGACTTTAAATAACGATCCATATTCCTATGCAACAAATCATGCATATTTATGTGGCCAAACAGATAACTTACTCCACTTCAAGGGAGGGTGTTTCGCTGGGCTTCGTGTTGTATAGTCTCCTGCGATGCAGCGCTGCGCACAGAAGCACAGAAATACTGCACTGACTCTGAACATAATTCAAAACTGGTGAGAAACTATGGAGTGTTAAGTCTGAAGAAACCCATTTCAGAACACATTTATAGGTAAACTAAAAATGGTTCGAATGACGACGCGCACGGCGTCGTGAAAGATCAGCCAAATACGTATTCAGCTACTCTTGTGACATTTTAAATATCAGTGTCAAAGAGTTGAGGTCGGAGGTTTGATAAAGAGCATTTTTTTTTCATTGTTGACAATAGGGTTCTGCTTCTTTTCGTTTCAATACATAAGAACATATGTTTCTGAAATGAGGTTGCAAGATGTTCATATTGAGGATTATAATTTCCGAAATATAGCATGCAATAAAAGCGACTATAAAGATCCATCCATAATGCATTTACAGTTTTTTTTCATCGTGACATTTGGAGAACTCAGGACTAACTAGATCATTCCGTGCAAAAACGACAAAACATTGGCTGGCATTGTTGTCAACAGTCGTCGTTGTTGTTTATATGGGCATTACATGTGATTCTTGTATGAGTAGTTCAGTGAGTTTTTAAAATCTGCAAGCATGACCTCATTTATATATAATCATACCTGATCAGTATTTTGGCCATATACACGTATTAACGCAATGCATTTTAATAGAAGACCGTGTATTACAGTGTCAAAACATATACCACACTTTCACAAGAGCATTCCGTATTATCTTTGTAACTATATATCTTATCATCAAAAGGTGTTCGAATTTTAGACAGCGTTTGTAACTTTTTTGAGATGTAGAAAGGCATCAATAGAGGTGCGCACATAGAGCTAGTTCTTTGGCTATTGGTAATGACTACTCTAACTGCAGGTGATTCTAAGAGAAAGTTGTCGGCAATAAAAACCGGACTTTGGGGGCAGTGTACTGTTTGCCTCTACAGACTGCCTAAGCTATCGATAACAAGTTGGAAATAGCAATTTTTCAGAGAAGTACAAGGTCAACGCTGGACGACGGTTCCGTTTAGAAGCGTGGACTGCATTTTACAAAACAAATACTCACTGACACGTGCCGTTTGTAGAAAGAACAAGTTTAAGATTATTGACCTACATGACAGCAGCGTCATGAAGTTTTTAACATGTTTACCAGACGTAAACAAACACATGGCGTTCGTCTAGTTTCTGTTTACACAAGACATCGAAATAACTTTCGCTCTTCTGACTTCCTTGACACGTCAAAGTCAGACCCATAAACGTGCGTGTATGTAATTCAGCAGCTACCATCACATAAGCGAACTGCCCAAAAGCGGTTGGTTATCATGTATGTACATCTCTTTTTACGTTGTTTTGAGCGATGCTTCAGCGCACTTTAAGTTGCATTGATGGTGAAAATAGGCATACACTCGTCATGGTAGTCCATGTCCTGGGCTCCCGGCTCGAGAATGCGGGCATGATTCTGGGCCACATTGGGCTCATTTCGCACAGCCCCTCCTCTAAAACTTGAAAAGCAAAAATACCCTGAGCTTAAATATAGTTGAAAGTTAAAAAGACTGGTACGTTAACATTTATCTGGAGACACCCTCCACCCCCCAATTGCGTGACAGGTTATCACACGGTGGCTTTAGTTTGTAAAACCCAGCAATTTCAATAAATGTGCATATCTAAATGGAATTAGAGAACATCTGCTTAATATTACAGGAATTTCAATAAACATTCATATCTAATTCGAACTGGTTCCCTTCTACCTAATATTACAGTAGTAATACCTGATTAAGATGAAAGGCATAGTGTTAACACACTATAAAACCGTGTGTGTCGTATTTCTCGAAACTTCTCCTGAAAGCACAAAATTAAAGGAACAAAGTCTTCGATTACAGCAACTAAATTTCAGGCACGCATGGTTCAAATATTGTAAACGTGAACCTGAATTAGGTGCAGGTACCCTTTGCGAAAGTTCTTACACTCGGAGTGACATTTTCAGGCGCATGGTAGAATATTATTACGAAGATAGCTATATATATATAAAAGAACGTTCAGACTGCCTCTCGTGACCATACTTAACCCTCTCTTTGTCATACTACTGCTTCATTCGTCAAAATTCTGAGTGAACAGCGTACTGACCTTATCCTTAGTATCATTCGGTCAACTTTGTATATCTACAGGACTTGTTGGAGGTGTGGTGCTGCACATAACTGAATAGGCCAAAGTACAATGACATCGTGACATCTTTATGCACTCATAAGTTTCCTCTTCTACAAGTGGCTCTTTGAGTTTATTCTCTCGAACTTATGACATACTGAAGCCCAGAAAAAACACAGAGACAAAACAAACGCGACGTGTACTCGGCGTGCTGCAGCTGTCTTGGTATACTTTGTGTCTGTGTATGTCTGCGAAAAAAAAAAAAAACGTTTGAAACGCTCTACTACTTTTGCGCTTGACATGGCAGTAGTATTGGTATAGCCTCCTCCACGGGTCTGGAGAGTTGTTTTGTATTGACAGCTTTCAAAGTATGCGAATTGATCAATTTGCAGAGCTTACCTTTGCCTGACGGATATCAGGGAAACTCCGTCATCTATTTGGAATCCTTATGGCTGTGCTGCAAGTAAACTGTTAATGGCCAAGTGCTTCTTATGACAATACGTTCTAGACAAAAAAAGAGGGGAATCAATCCCAAAGAAAGGAAACAGTCTCTTATAAGGAATAATTTATTACCGCATTCATGCCGACCAAGAATGTGTGCAAGCGACAACTACTAATTCGCTTGACAAGCGAGAAATGCAGGATCACCTTGTTTGCGCTGCTTTCAATGAAGTTGCCCCTAAACTGAATAAATAACAGACATTTGGGACGAAAAGCATATTTACTGCCTGTAGGTACATGCGTAGTGACACTGTCGGTCGTCTGAAGTGACATTCGTTATCACAGGCATCGAAATGCCGAACACGTTCTCACAGTTGAGCGTAGCTTCATAAAGAGAGAGTTCGCTATGGTGCTCTATATTGCTCATTTTGGAAGTGCCGTTGCGAAATGGACCCATGGCATACTCCCGCAATGTATCAGGAAAAAAAGTTCTTACAATTAAAACTCTGAGAAGAATGGAAAAAGGTTTTAGCCATTCCACTCTGCGAAACTGGATGATCAGAGAAGCCGTTTAGCGCACGACGAAGAGGTGACTAGGCAGAGGCCAATTCGCTGTTAAATGCTTAATTGTCAACAACACTGCAAAAGGGATTAAGCTTCTTATGAAGCTTTGGGATCGTTGCGCAGCGTGCATTCTTAAGGTACTACGGAAAACCCCTTTCAAAACGAGGTTTTATTTACATCGTTTGTTACGGGAGTGATTAGATGGAACTAACGAATTCTCTAGGAGGTACTTTTGGTGTTCCTATTTAATTCATTTTGGGGGCTTGAATGGAGCGCGTTGGAGTTCTTCTGCTTCTTTTGAGAGCTTTTAAAAACTTGTTTAATCGCAGCCCTAGAGCGCTTGCAAAATGAAAAAAAAAAGAATGATTCAGGCCCTTTATCAGCGTCTCACGGAAAATTTCTGCTACTACTCGTCACTAGGACATATTAGAAAATGAACATCAGCGTACTTATACACATACATGACTTTTACGTGCAAGTACCCACGATGCAGGAATAAAATTCACGAGCACACGCACCGCAAGCAAACACCATAACCATTACACTACAGCTCCACCACTTCCTTGCGTGCTTTTTTCGTGGGCCTATATTGTACCAATGTGTGTACAAAGCGGCTGGTAACCCGCCGGTGGAACTCCGAACTTCTGTTCTTGTACCATCGGCATGTGTTTGCGAGTGTAAGGTCTGAGCATAATTTGTGGGGCGTCATGCAGGCCGACGTAAACACCCTCGGCTCCGAATTCGTCGGTTCACCGTGTTGTGCTGCTAGAAAAATGGTGAACCTGTGCCCTCTTCAGTGCTTCTCCATATATTGACAGTGATTCGCTCGCCCGAAATGCGTGAATACGAGCGCGACAAAGGCATTTCAGATCGCCGAACGTGTGTATATTCCACGAGGGTGTGCCGTGGAAGAATTTTCGGTATTTCTGTCGCCGCGAGCTGAACGCGTCCAGTGGCGACAGCGTGTTCGGAGCTGTTAGAAGACCGCCTGCGTTCGCATATGAAATTTACACACGCAGATATAAGAGCTGTACGAGTAAGAGTCAACAGATGTAAGAGTCAACACGAACATTCTATTCTATGCCGCAGTGAGCTGGTAGCCACTGCAGTACAACATCGTGGTCTAGTTCATGAGCATTATTGACTAGGCGCCTCATGTCCAGGACTATTTGATCTTGCGTACGCGATGATTTCAGGGACCGCAGCGCGGCTCGTGAGTCCGAGAATATCACCCAAGAATCTGGTCTCTGATCTTTGACATATGGACGCCCCCTCCGCTATGCAGCCAACTCAGTAGCAGCGGCGGAAGTGTCAATCGTTTGTTCAATTTGTGTGAACGTGTGAATCACTTGAATCATTTGATAATCCTTTGTTATTCAATGTGTGAATCATTTGAGCAACTTGTTTGGTAGTAAAACACAAGCAGTTACATTAAGCAGGCAGTGTTTCAGCGATTTGTTTTCCATGCACAAGTTCATTTCTTCCGCTTGCATGTGCAGCAAGTACTCATACTTCAATTATTACAAGAACCACTGGTTGCAATTTTTCATGGGAATCAAAACAACAGCAGTTCTCGTGTTAATGTCAGGATATATATATTTCGATCAGCGCGCACAGAACGTACTCCCAATACTGATATATAGTGCAGCGTGAGCACTATACCTAATTCACAGCAGTAAAACAATCAGAAGAGCTTGCGTGGGGGCTAGTTGGAACATACTGTAGAAAAATTTTTAGCGCTGCAAAGTTGAGGACGAAAAAACGTCTGTGCTGTCCATTTTTTTCCTCCTCAACTTTGCAGCGCTAAAAATTTTTTTACAGTAAAACAACACGAAAGTAGGGTGTGAAATCTCATCATAATGTCACGTGGTCGTGACGTCGACGAAGACAGCAGTCGGCGTTTGCAGGATGAAACTGTTTATTTGGCCGAACTTGTGGCCGGAAAATGAGAACTAGAGCTACAGCAATACACGCTGTACAATGATAGCGGCGAACAGGGCGTCGTCCGTCGATCAACTGACAAGCGGTCAATCGCGTCGGCTTTTATACAGGCGGTATCGAACTTTCCAGCAATATCGCTGGTGGCGGCGTTATCTCTATACAAAGCTGGAACATTCGCGTGCGGGGCGCAATCTTAACAGAACGATCTACTATAGACGTGAAGCTTCTCGAACAATGCTTCGCGGACAGCGTCGAGCGTTGATAACCGTCCCTGCCGGTCAAACCCGAATACATCAAAACAAGACAAGAAGTGGGCGTGGCATTGCCCCCCTCTGAAAAAGCATCGTCCCGATGCTTGTGAAAGAACATAGAAGAGAGAAAAAAAACAAGTGCATACAAAAATAAATTACAATAACAAAGGAAGAAAAATAGAGTCCCCAGGTTCGCTAAGCGCAAAAAACGGCTTAAGGAGCACGACATGGACGACTTCAGGTCGTGCGCGGCGTCGCTGGAAGTTCGCAATGCCGTCCGGGATCACCTCGTAGTCAAGAGCGCCGAGGCGTCGAAGAACCTTGTATGGCCCGAAGTATCGCCGAAGGAGTTTTTCGCTAAGCCCACGTCGGCGTATCGGCGTCCAGACCCAAACACGGTCGCCGGGCTGGTATTCCGCGAAGCGTCGTCGAAGATTGTAGCGACGGCTGTCGGTGTGCTGCTGGGTCTTGATGCGCAGGCGGGCGAGCTGTCGAGCTTCTTCGGCACGCTGTAAGTTAGCGGCGGCATCGAGGTTTTCTTCCTCGGTGACGTTGGGTAGCATGGCGTCGAGCGTCGTCGCCGGGCTCCTTCCGTAGACCAACTTGTACGGCGTCATCTGCGTCGTTTCTTGGACGGCCGTGTTGTATGCGAAGGTCACATACGGAAGGATGGCATCCCACGTCTTGTGTTCGACGTCGACATACATGGCCAACATGTCGGCGATGGTTTGTTTAGCCGCTCGGTCAGGCCATTTGTCTGTGGGTGGTACGCTGTGGTCCGGCGGTGGCTTGTTTGGCTGTATCTCAGTATTGCCTGAGTTAGGTCAGCAGTAAACGCCGTACCTCTGTCGGTGATGAGAACTTCTGGGGCGCCATGACGCAGGACGATGTTCTCAACGAAGAACTTCGCTACCTCGGCGGCACTGCCTCTAGGCAGGGCCCTCGTCTCGGCGTAGCGGGTGAGGTTAGTCTGTAGCTACGACGATCCATTTGTTTCCGGTATTGGACGTCGGGAACGGCCCCAGTAAGTCCATCCCGATTTGCTGGAACGGCCGTCGAGGTGGCTCGATAGGCTGCAGAAGTCCGGCTGGCCTAGTGGGCGGTGTCTTGCGTCGTTGACAGTCCCGGCAGGTCTTCACGTAACGAGTGACGTCGGCGGAAAGGCGCGGCCAGTAGTACTTCTCCTGTATTCTTGCTAGCGTGCGAGAAACACCCAGGTGTCCAGCCGTCGGGTCGTCGTGCAGAGCCTGGAGGACCTCTGGCCGCAATGTCGAGGGTACCACGAGAAGGCAATCGGCTCGAAGCGGTGAGAAGTTCTTCTTTAGGAGAACACCGTTGCGCAAGAAAAATGACGCCAGTCCCCGCGTGAATACCTTCGGAACAACGGTGGTCCTGCCCTCGAGGTATTCCACAAGGCCCCTGAGTTCTGGATCCGTTCGCTGTCGTTCGGCGAAGTCGTCGGCACTTATGATTCCCAAGAAGGAGTCGTCCTCCTTGTCGTCCTGCGGCGGTGGGTCGACGGGGGCGCGAGACAGGCAGTCAGCGTCGGAGTGTTTCCTTCCGGACTTGTAAACGACGGTAATGTCGAATTCTTGAAGTCGTAGGCTCCACCGTGCGAGGCGACCTGAAGGGTCCTTCAAGTTAGCTAGCCAGCACAATGCGTGGTGGTCGCTCACAACTTTGAAGGGCCGGCCGTAAAGGTAGGGGCGAAACTTGGATGCAGCCCAGATGATCGCTAGGCACTCCTTTTCTGTTGTGGAATAGTTCGTTTCTGCCTTTGATAGCGACCGGCTAGCATAACTGATGACCCTTTCCTGCCCGTCAGTCTTCTGCACAAGGACGGCGCCGAGTCCTACGCTGCTTGCGTCGGTGTGGATTTCCGTATCGGCGTATTCGTCGAAATGTGCTAGTATCGGAGGCATCTGAAGGCGTCGTTTCAGTTCTTCAAATGCTTCGATTTGCGCCGTTTCCCACTTGAATGGCACGTCGGTCTTCGTGAGGTGAGTTAGCGGTTCGGCGATTCGTTAAATTTCCTTGACAAAGCGCCTGTAGTAGGCGCACAAGCCGAGAAAACGCCGCACGGCTTTCGTGTCGGTGGGGGGCGGGAAGGCAGCGATGGCAGCTGTTTTCCGCGGGTCTGGGCGAACACCACCCTTGCTGATCACGTGACCCAAAAACAGCAGCTCCTCGTATGCAAAGCGGCACTTTTCAGGCTTCAAGGTGAGGCCAGAAGTCTTGATTGCTTGTAGTACAGTGTCAAGGCGCCGGAGGTGTTCGTCGAAGCTTGAGGCAAACACAATGACGTCGTCCAAGTACACAAGGCAAGTCTGCCACTTCAATCCAGCCAGCACGGTGTCCATAACGCGCTGGAACGTCGCAGGTGCCGAGCAAAGACCAAAGGGCATAACCTTGAACTCGAAGAGGCCGTCTGGTGTTATAAAGGCAGTCTTCTCTCGGTCTCTCTCGTCGACTTCGATTTGCCAATAGCCGGTCTTGAGGTCCATCGACGAAAAGTACCTCGCGTTGTAGAGTCGATCCAGGGTGTCGTCTATCCGTGGGAGAGGGTAGACGTCCTTCTTCGTGATTTTGTTCAGGCGGCGATAATCGACGCAGAAGCGTAGGGTTTCGTCTTTCTTCTTCACTAACACCACGGGTGACGCCCATGGACTCTTCGACGGCTGGATGATGTCGTCGCGTAGCATTTCGTCGACTTGTTTCTTTATGGATTCGCGTTCTCGCGTTGAAACTCTGTGCGGGCTCTGCCGGAGTGGCCTGGCATTTTCCTCTGTTATGATGCGATGTTTTGCGGCTGGGGTCTGGCGGATTCTTGACGATGACGAAAAGCAGTCCCTGTATTTCAAGAGCAGGGTTTTGAGCTGTTCTTGTTTATGCTTCGGAAGGCTAGGATTAACGTCGAAAACTGGTTGAGAAGCTTGGTTCGTCGGTGTTGGCTCGGAAGAATCGGCGATGGCGAAAGCCATCGACGTAGCCGTGATTTCTTCGATGTAGGCGACTGTCGTGCCTTTGTTTACGTGCTTATACTCGTTGCTAAAATTTGTGAGCATCACTGTTGCTTTGCCTCCCCGCAACTCTGCTAGTCCTCTTGCGACGCAAATCTCGCGGTTAATCAACTGGTGCTGGTCGCCTTCAATGACGCCTTCCAGGTACTTTCTGAGAGCCGACGGAAATGATGACGCTGGAGCGAGGGGGAATGGTGACTTGGTCTTCCAGCACATTCAAGGCATGCTTCCCTGGCGGCGTGTACCGCGGTAATGCTTTTTCTGTAGATAGTGTTATCGACTTCGATCTGAGGTCGATGACTGCACCATGAAGGCCTAAGAAGTCCATACCAAGGATGACATCTCGGGAGCAATGCTGAAGGACTACGAAGCTTGCGGGATAAATCCGGTTGTTGATGGAGACCCTCGCTGTGCAGATTCCTGCCGGCGTTACTAGGTGACCTCCCGCTGTGCGGATTTCGGGGCCTTCCCAGGCGGTCTTGACTTTCTTCAGCTTCGTCGCGAACGGTCCACTGATGACAGAATAGTCGGCTCCAGTATCGACGAGAGCGGTGACGTTGTGGCCGTCTATGAGAACGTCGAGGTCACTCGTTCGTCGCCTACCGTTTCGATTTGGTCGCGGCGTCGGATCACGGCTACGTCGGTTTGTCCCGCTGCTTCGTCTTTGTGTCGTCAGGTCTTCTTCGGGCCGTGAAGTTTCGACGTCAGGGCTTCGTTCGGCTTGCGGCGTGTTCTTTAGATGTCGTTGCGGCGTTGTCGTCGGCGGCGGAGGATCTTCGGTATTTCGTCGTACAGCAACCGCACCTCCATCGGTTGCTGCCCTTAGTTTTCCGGATACGGGCTGGGTGACCGGCCTCGCGTTGGGCCAGTGTATGGTCGGCGTTGGGGGGAGACGTAGCGGCCTGGCGACGGCGAACGGGAAGGTTGTCGGGGCGTCCATTGCGTTCCCGCGAGGTAGTCGGCGACGTCGTGTGGTCTTTCCCCTCGCTGTGGACGCGGCGCGTCGATGGCGAACCCACGCAGTCCCATCTGTCGGTACTGGCAGCGGCGGTAAGTGTGGCCAGCTTCCCCGCAATGGTAGCAGAGTGGGCGGTGGTCGGGGGTGCGCCAAACGTCGGTCTTTCTCGGCGTGTATAGCTGCCGGCTGGCGGGCGGTATGACGTCGGTGGCGGCGGCAGTGGCGCCTGGCGGCGGAACTGCTGGGGTGGCGCGGCGTCTTGACGTGGGCGAGGAGGGGGGGGGGGCGTTGCGTCGGGCTGCAGCGGCATAGCTCACTGCTTGCGGCTGTGGCTGCGCTGACTCGCGGGTGCCCAGAGACTGCTGTATTTCCTCTCGGACGATATCAGCGATCGAGGCAACTTCAGGCTGTGGTAAGGGTAAAAGCTTGCGCAGTTCTTCCCGCACGATCGCTCGGATCGTTTCACGCAGGTCGTCGGAGCCGACGGCATGAACAGCTGGGCTGTCTTGAATCGATCGGCGATTGTACTGGCGGTTGCGCATTTCCAGGGTCTTCTCAATCGTCGTCGCCTCTGAGATGAATTCTTGGACTGTCGAGGGTGGGTTCCGCATCAGCTCAGCGAAGAGCTCTTGCTTTACCCCTCGCATGAGCAACCTGACTTTCTTGTCCTCGGGCATGGCTGGGTCAGCGTGGCGGAACAGTCCGGTCATTTCCTCTCCAAAGATGGCAACACTTTCATTTGGAAGTTGGACCCGCGTCTCTAGCAAGGCTGCGGCCCTTTCTTTTCTGACGACGCTTGCAAACGTCTGCAGAAAAGCGCTGCGAAAGGCGTCCCAAGTTCGAAGAGTGGACTCCCGATTCTCGAACCAGGTCCTTGCTGCGTCTTCGAGGTAAAAGTAAACGTGACGCAGCTTGTCCTCGGAGTCCCAGTTGTTGAATGTTGAGACCCTCTCGAAAGTCTCGAGCCAGGTGTCCGGGTCTTCGAATGACGACCCGCGGAAGGTTGGCGGCTCCTTGGGCTGCCGGAGTAGGATCGGCGCAGGCTGCACGGGGTCGGTCATCGTCGCTGCGGTGGGTGTTGGGACCTTGGGCTGCCTGGTTTGTTCGGGAAGGAGCCCGTGCTCTGGCTGCAGTCCCTTCTGCCTGCGGCTTGTTCGACGATCCGGGTATTCTTTGCTGTCGTCCTCCTCGCGGCTTGGACTTGGGTCAGCGCTTCGCGGGGGCGTCCGGATCATGGAAGAAGCAGCACCTCCACCAGATGTCACGTGGTCGTGACGTCGACGAAGACAGCAGTCGGCGTTTGCAGGATGAAACTGTTTATTTGGCCGAACTTGTGGCCGGAAAATGAGAACTAGAGCTACAGCAATACACGCTGTACAATGATAGCGGCGAACAGGGCGTCGTCCGTCGATCAACTGACAAGCGGTCAATCGCGTCGGCTTTTATACAGGCGGTATCGAACTTTCCAGCAATATCGCTGGTGGCGGCGTTATCTCTAGACAAAGCTGGAACATTCGCGTGCGGGGCGCAATCTTAACAGAACGATCTACTATAGACGTGAAGCTTCTCGAACAATGCTTCGCGGACAGCGTCGAGCGTTGATAACCGTCCCTGCCGGTCAAACCCGAATACATCAAAACAAGACAAGAAGTGGGCGTGGCAATAATGTACACTGGCGCGTGCACGTCACCGCGTCAGTATGTATGTACAATCCAAAGAAACAGGTTACCCAAAGGACTAGGTGTCAGCCTACACATAAAGGCAATTAAATTAATACAGTAAGGCTTACATCACTTTTGAGAAATATGAAACCGTGTAGACACGCAGCTGTACAGTTTTTATTGCATTAGGCTCCCTATAGCATCAAAACATGTCACACATGATTATGTAGAAAAGCCCAAAACAGACCTGTGGTGTTGACTTTAGGTCCACTTACGCAGATTCATAAAAGCATTCAGGAATGGCCAAAAATATGACAAGGTCACCTTGATAAATTGCTCTGCATATTTACTCACATATATCTGAAAACCTTAGTAAAATCGTGTAGTGGGCTTGGGAACTTGTCAGCATAATCACATGACTGCAATGAAACAATATTTCTATTATGAATAATTCGTACAGCTATGTTTCAATATTTTCATGCCAGCTGGTGCCATCTGTAGCTCAAAAGGTATTCATCTTTATTTCTTCACTTTCTGACTTATGCATAATTATCACATCGAAAATAATCCAAGTACCATGGCCGCAAACTCAACTTGGAATTAGGCAATCATATGCAGTGAATAGAAAACATTCCTATAAATAGTGACTGGTGGCTTTGTACATTGAATCCTAGGACTTGACATGCCATTAGGTTGAATAAAAATTGACCAAACATGTATATACAGAGGCTGTAAAGCCGTGATGAGATATGTTCATAGTTAAAAAAAAACGCGAAAACAAAACCACAACACATGGAAACGAAGGGCACAGGACAACACACTACTAGCAACTGAAATTTAACATGTGTTTGGCTTTTTTAGTCATGTTCGTCCTCTTTTGTGGATGTGGGATTCTTTAGCCTTGTAATTTTCATGCACTGTGTTTTCATATCTTTCTGTGGTTTCGATTAAACTTAGTTGCTAGTAGCACATGGTCCTGTCCGCTTCATTCTTTGGATGCGTGATTGTTTAAACTTGTAACAGCGCATTCACCTTGTCAAATTGTTTGAACATTCATGATACTGTGTATTGACCACAAAAGCTATGGCAACATAATGCAAAACAGCAAATTAAGGAGGGGGAATAAACAAGGTGATTCAGCAATGTGGTTCAACAGATTCAACCGACTTATAGGAATGCGATTAAATGAAGCTTGCGCATATCCTAAATGGCTAAGAATATGCACATGTAAACTTGGCAAGTCCCACTGCTGCGATGCGGCTAATGAAGTTACATTCCTTCCATTCATTGTTTTCACTAGTGCAATTGTGCACCCTTTTTTATTTTGTCACTTTGCAGTTCGCCTATGCGTGTCGCCTTTGAATGTACACATGTTTCTTCTGCTTTGTCTTTTTTTGTATGCATATGCGTTTTGCTTTTGATCATGCACACGCATCTGCTGCTATGTCCTTTTCTTGCTCTACAGGGCCTTGTACACTTCTCAAGCTACCATTGTAGCTTTTCGCTCGAGGCCCATTCCTTGTACTTAAACATTTATTCATTCATTTAATACCATAAAATGCATATACTTCACATTACACACTATCACTTAGCAGATGTCTGTCACGTGATATGGCCGTCATTATACAGCTATAACATGATTTATTCTTTCCAGCTACATGATTGAAACTAATCATGTTAATGTACCACGATCTGCTATTTCACTGTGCCTTGATACATATGTATCAAGGCGCAGTGCTTATGTACCTTAATATTGCGCAATCCAAAAGTGTTGTCGAAAAGTCTTCTCACTTTCTGATTATCTGTGCTTCGGTGGGTTCTCACAGTTGCATAGCGGGAGAAGGATGTGCAGGGTAGTCCACTGTATCTAATGTAGACGCTGCAAAACGAGAGTGTATGGTTATGTCCAGGGCTGGGCAAAGATACTGTGAAATTGTATCGCGATACGATACAAGATACTCAGGCAAGAAGTATTTGAGATACAGATACAAGATACTGCCACAAAAAGTGTATCCGACACGATACTTGGCAATTGTATCTTAAGATACTTCGATACATTCTCAAATTTGTTATTATAGATCCATTTAAAGCAGCAGCAAATCCCTATGCACGAAAATGTCTGCTTCAAAATTTCTTAACTGTGACCTATTTGGTTTCACTTGAATGAAATGTCTGTTAGTATCTCAAAAGTTTTTGACAACTCTTTGTACACTTCGCTGACAGCGGTACTTGCTTTGTACAGCTTGCCGACCACCTAGCAGGTTGCCATATAATCACAATAACATAAATAAGAAGCCTTCGCACGACGGCGAAAATACCGGTGTGGACTTTTACCTTGTCCGTAAAAGACAGCTTGCACGCTACCGTATATCCGGACAGGTGTACAGCAGCAACAACGCTGGTAGCGACATTTTTTTTCTTTTTTTTTGGGGGGGGGGGGCGCATGTTTTATACTAGGGGTTTGAGACTTTTCGCTAGTGGCCTGGCCTGCACACATGACCGTCTTCGTCTCCTTTGTTTTTATTTTCTAAATAAGTATGTTTGTCAGCTACACAGACATGACTTGTCTCAAGCATTCCTTTCGTGAGGAACATGTGGCCACCATGTGCTAACCGTGGAACAAAAACTCTATATTTCAGAATCCGCGTCCAGATATCAGTCATTCTGTACATCGGTATCGATGTTTCTCGAATCCCGACTCCAAATCCCCTTCAGAAATGACCTGTATCTGAGATATGGGAAAGGCTTCCTTTCAAACGTAATTTTGTTCAAACTCCCTCCCACCATATTCACTATCCCGGCCCTTGCAACTAAATTTCGCAATTGAGGTCCGCTGACTATAAACTCAGTTTAAGACCCCTGGTGTATATGTAGACTACGTAAAACTGCAATGGATTTTCATATTTCACTTGTCTGCTGGCGTAAAGGATTCTTTGTTGATATACTCACTAACGTGCAATCTTTTTAGCCATTTTTCTACAACGAGAGAACATGTGCAACACATAAACGTCTCAAACGTATTGTATAGTTCCACAAAGCGTCGCAAGACACCGCCTCTATTCGCGCTATTGCCACTTATAGCTCCCATTACGTGGCGATTAGTAATGCGAAAAATATTTAAGAAAGCCTAAAACAGGAAAACAAATATAAGTAAAATAGAGAGGTGGTTTTGTATCAAACATTCACATTGGATGAATACAGAAACACAATACAGACGGCGCCCTTAATAGCTACGAGCATGAAGTATTGTCAGTTTACCTGTTGAGACAATAGAAAATTCAATGCCTATGGAAAATTGCCTGAAACGGCTCGTTCGGACGCTCATGAGCAAAACAGAGCATTCAGTAAAACAAAGATTTCTCGAATACCCTTCCTAACATCTTTAAGATGGCTCCTAATGATTTCTATTATTATAATGCAAACTCAATTTCGCTATTTTTCTAAGCGGTAAGCAGAATGTTTTGTACTGTTTACTCAAGGTACGCCCACATAATTATATACTTGTTTTCAAGATCTCCTTGATAACGTGTAAATGTGTAAACAGTAGTGAAAATAAAGTAGACAGAAGAATAAAGCAGATATCTTATTTAGGGAGCGCGTAACAATAGACATACTGCAGTTACCAGACCGGAAAAACAGTGCAGAGACTTAGGTATGGCAAGGGATGCAAAATAACAGCTAAGAAAGCACTTGTGCTAATAATCGAATTATGATTTCATCAATTGTTTGAATAAATGTAGCAAGAAGTGAAAAAATACGGTACGCGAAGATATTTTCTGTTATGTAAACGCTTGCTCTTTTAGATCTAGCATCAGTACCAGTGGTGCTAACGTTGGTAGATTCTCATTTGCATATAACTTAATTCATGGCATGCAAGTCAAACGAGATCCACGAGATCCTTCAAATCGCTGATATGTAAAATCCACGCGACGCAAAGGAACACCATACTTGCACGCATCACATTTCGTTACGCAGCAAGACGCAAGAGAATCTTCAATAACGACACTGTAGCAACATCATAATTTGCGCGATAGACGCGGCGCAGGACATTGGATAAGAGCAAGTGTCGTGGCATTGGCGCAACTAAAAAGAAAAGAAATCGAGCAAATAAAAGGTACGTGGGCTGGGCGTAGACGTCCGCGTGCATGTCTTCCTCATCTACTGCCCTCACTGGGGTACTCTGGCGGAAAAATAAAATTGCGTCACTGCCCTAAGACTTATTCAGATGGCTTAGTGGCACCAGTACAAGCTTGAGAAGTGGAGCTTGGCCAGCGATTATTGTTTCGCACGGTTGAGTTGCGATAGAAGTATCTCGTATCTTAAGATACACGATACATTATCGAATGCATCGGAAATACAGATACAGATAGTCGTCTTTCGAGAAGTATTGCGATACAGATACAAGATACGCATACAGTATCTAAGATAGTATCTAAGATACATGTATCTTCGATACTGCCCAGCACTGGTTATGTCACATATCAATGCGCAGAAATCGACACCGAGACGAAGGATCCAAACAATATTAGAGAAGCGAGCTCGACTAGTTGTTGCGTATTTACTACAGATATAACTAATTAGCTAAAAAAAAACGGACAAGTTTAAGGCAACCGACGCCAAGTCCTGTCTGTGGCCTTCACCTCGTCTGATTGTTTTTGCGCTAATTAGCTATGTCTGTAGTCAAACAAAACAAAGTTTGTGTCCTTCACCTCGTCTGAATATTTTTGCACTAATTAGCTATGCCTGTAGTCAAACAAAACAAACTTTGAGAACAGAATAAATAGAAAAGAAAGTTTGCCTTTACAAACATTTCATCACATTGTGATAAACGCGGCCTTTTGCTCTAGTGTATATTCCCTGAAAGCATTCCGCCTCATTCATGCTTTATCGCAAGCGAGAAAATTATATCGCGCAAATGACTTTATCAGGCCGCACTCGTGGGTCGATTGACTAGTCGTGTGGGGCATGAGTTATGTCTACAGGAGGTTCAAAACACTCATCACACATCGTTGCTGAGCCTAATGACTTCTAAATGCAGATGCGTTTCTTCGCGAACATCTGCGACTTGATCGTATTTATCTATCTACCTATCTATTTAGCCGCCTGCGACTCTGTGCTAGTGTGGTCGTTTCGCTAAAGGGATGTATGCCAAAACTGGTGTGGCATGGCATGACTCTATGGAGAACATAAGTGACAGGTCATAACATGGATTTAATGAACGGCATGATTTACTTGTCACTTCCTTGATTCTCTTGCGGCCGTTTCGTTAACTTCATATTTACCAAAATAGATATGGCGTCACAGAGTGCATGACGAACATAAATGACAGTTTCTAACTTGCGAATCATGACACGCTTGTCATGTATGGCATAATTTAGACAACATGGCCTCGGGGCTCTCGCGGCCCGTTCGCCTGCTTGATATACACCAAAACTGTATTGGCGCAACGTGACTGTACGATACACATAAATGACAGCTGGTAACATGAAAATAATGACATGCATGTCATGCACAGCATGCTTTACACGCCACGCTCATGACGCGCTCGCGGCCGGTTCGCTAGCTTGGCATATACCAAAATTTATATGGCGTGACGTGATTGTGCGACGAACACAAATGACAGGCCGTCACATGAAAATAACGAAATTTATGCCATGTACTGACAACGCATGGCTGACAATGAGTGGATGTACAGTGTCAATTTTTATGAAAGGGAACACGCGAACGCGTCGCCTGCGCTCTGCGATGGCTGCCTTCAGCTCCGTCAACCGACAGCTAACGAAAGCTTGCCCGCTTTGGCGTCATCTATTGGCAAACAAAATAAGTCATGGCCGGTTGCGAAGTGCTTTTAGATAACGCTGCATCTCGGCTCGCGTAACGGGCGATGCAGGCAGCGCGTCGTCTGCCTGTCAACAAATCGAGCGTGGCGCGCCAGCACTGCGCGAGCTGCAGGAATTGCCCTTAACGCGAGCCGAGAGGCAGCGTTATCTAAAGGCGCTTGTCAACCAGCCATGATTCGTTATTTTGTTAGCAAATAGATGACGCCAAAAGCGGGCAAGCTTTCGTTAGCTGTCGGTTGACGGAGCTTACGGCAGCCGCCGGAGCGCGCAGGGCATGCGCTCCCGTGTTCCCTTTCATAAAAATTGACACTGTACAAGTTGTAGCGACTGGCCTGATGCAAGAGCCGACCAGCGGGTAGCGTTGTGCTGAACGGAAATGTTGAACCGCAGGCCCATGGACGTCTGGAGCAGAGAGTTTGGAAGTGCACTTGTAGCGACACACATTTAAGATACATCTTCGCAGCTAAAGTGAAAAACTGCAAGCGAAAAAGACAAATACATCACTAATAGGCTGCTTGGATTGAATAAAGTACCCAATCTTATTGTAGTTTTCAGCTATTACATATGTTCTGCAGTGAGGCTAAATATAAGACTTAACAAGAGATGTTCATCGCAAATCAAACCGCGCAAATCATCGCAATCAAACAAAGAATAGAAGAGACAAGCACTGGCACCTGTCTCTTCTATTCCTTGTGTTCCGTCTTGATTTGCGCTGAAATTCTCTTCTTAAATGCTATGTACCAACTAGCCCCAACAAAAGTTTTACTGAGGCGTCACGCCATCTCAATTCCTTGAACGCACTAATCTGCCAAAAGCGGCTCAAGAGAGACGGCACATGACAATAGACTAGCACCGGCTATGTATTTTAGGACTGGTAGATAGAACAAGCACTTCAAGTAAAGAAAGCTTAGAAAGTAAAGATAGCTCGAAGTAAGAAGGTGTAAAGTCGCTGACGTCAAATATTTGCGTAATGACCATTTATGTAAAACTTCTTTACGGAAGTAAGGAAGGTTTCCGCACGGATTTACGGTGATAAAGATTTGTATACCATGGTATTAATATATTTCGGGGTCGATATGTGAGTGATATTTTGGTCTGGTCGAGGTACTCATGGCTACCTGGTAATATAGTTTATCGCTTTTTAGGTTCGTGCGTTGACATATGAAAACATTATTTGAAGTACAGAGTTTTATTTCCCTTCTACTATGTCAGTAATAGAAGTTGCAGCAGAACGCATTTGTTTCTTCCAAAGAAGCGGATTTTTTGCGTCTGCTGTAAAGGAAGCGATTATTAAGCGCAGGAATATTATTTATGCAAGTAGGTTTGCAGTCAGGGTATTCCATGGCTTAGGCGGGCGCCATCTTTCCGTGTCTCTCAAAACGCGCTGAGCTATGAATTTTATTTTTTCTTAAATGGCAGAAGTGTAGTGGAAGATGGAAAGCTGAAGACACCCTCTGCCTTGTGACAGAGGGTGTCGCAAGGCAGCAACTCAAGTTGCAGTTGCAGTTGAAGCGCTGAAGGCAAGTCCGCTGGTCGAAACGTGGGCTCAATCGAGACGCCGTGTTCTATAATATCTCTTCATACTACTTTTACTGAGATTCCAATTCTATGGAAACACCAGGCGCATTTTTGCCGTCATCGTCAACGTCACCGCGATGTTCTGTACGAAGCCCAAATCGATGACATTCACCCAAGCATCGCATGTTTTATGTGCCAGTGAAGCGTGTGACAGCTGCCGACAGTCGCAGCTGTATGTATGTGTAGTATGTATGCGCAGTATGTGTCAAAGGGATCAGCAGGCGGCTCGAACCTAACTTCGTGTTAGGCTCTTATCGCAAAGTTTGCGTTGAAGCCACAGAGAGCACGAAAGTTGCTTTGCTTGCTGCAGCGGTTGCATTTCCTTACACCACCGATTTCTTGGGTTACACCAGGTCACCTGCTGATGAAATGATGTGATAACCTTTCTTCGTAAAACATTCGACTGTGTTGCTACTGCATTCTTTGCTTCGCCCTTGCGGCGAAACTGTGGCAGTTAAAAAAAGTGGCACAACAAATATTGCCGCCTTTCGAAACGCTTCATCTTGATAGCACACGTCCAGAAGTGCCGCCAGTGCTTTGTAACTGCTTGGTAAATGAAAAAAAAAAAAGAAATACTATGGCATTGTCGCTGAAACATTTACTGTAATAGAAGGTGTCGAAAAAAAAAATATTCCTGGAATGATGTTGCGAAGGCCCTGAATTCTCTATTCCAACGGCATTGATCACATGACATTTAAATACTCTGTTCCGTACGAATTTGCATTTGGCTTTGTTATTCTGAAACATACTTCTTTTGCGGCAATTTGCGAAACATTGTTCTCTACTTATCATGCTTTATTTCTTCTTCGCCCTTCTTCGGGCAGTTCACAAGTTACAAAGTCCGGGGCTTGGAGTCGGGAAACGCGCAGAAAGCTTGAGTATACGATGGTTGCCGCTGCTTTGCTCACTGGCATGTCTTTAAACGGACTGTGTACCGTCCTTCATCACATTTCTGTTTTTTGCCGCAATAGAAAGCGTACCGTCTGAAGTGTCCAACCTTGCAGCGGTTTCTCTGGAAAGTGAGTAGAAATTTTTAAGACAGAATTCTTTTATCTGCGTTCGGTCTTCTATTAGCATGAAACATGCTAATAGAAGACCGTCGTTTTCTCATGTAATTTTTGTAGGATTTATATATTTTCGCTGAACACTAATATAATGAATGTAACAGTCGTTTTCAGCGCGCTAGCGGTTAAATAAAGCCTTATTATACGAATACAGAACATGTCTTTTGCTGTAATCGCAGTCTATGCGTTTATTTTGGCACTGCTGCCGCAATCCAAGCCAAGTTGATTCATCAAAAAGAGACGATAAATGCACGCCTTCACAGCGCAGCACATGTGGGACATCCTAAGAACAATACAGCGGCACAGTACGACCAGCGCGGAGGGCCGCATGGCATAGCGCATGAGTTGAACGAGACGAAATTGATGACGGCGCCGCACGCAGCACCACCGGGCGCCTTTTTGGATGCGTGAGAAAAAAAAAAGGCAAAAAATTACTCTCTAATCGAAAGGTGCCCTAAGTGCGTAAAATACAATTTCAAGTTATACGTGTTCGTTTTTAAGCAAAATGAGTCTACCAGCGTGGATTTCTTGTCCTGCCAGAGGATTGAACCCCATCGCCATCGGGTGACGCTAGCGGTCTTTCTTTCACAATTGTCAACATCAAATTAAAGATATAATTTGTTTTTTTTATGGGGCAAAAGCATGCTCGTTGCCGCCGATGTGACGAACAATCTTCTCATTCTCACCACAATCAAAAAAAAGTTTTCGGAGCGGTAGACAGTCCCTTTAAATATTGTCACTTGGGTGCACGGTGGAAGAATATACTCAGGTGATGGCACTCTTCCCCCAAAGCATGGGAAACCGCTATCCACGCGCGTCCAGATAATGTTCGGGTTCTTATCAGATGACTTGCAGAGGGCGCTACGAAAAGCGGGGCAGTCGTCTCCATAGCAACGCGCATGCTGCTGATAACGTGCATTTTTCTGTGCCATTTTGCTGGATAACGTGTATCCACCAAGTGCGTCGAGGGTTGAAATCGAGAGAGCAACAGGAGAGGGAACGGCGAGAGCGGCGGCGATGACGCAGCACCACCGTGATTCGGCTACTCGCGGGCGCTCTCCGCCTCAAGCCATTAGATGGCGCACCGCTCAACGGACCGACGGCCGAACATTTTCTGGCCGCTAAGGCTGCATCATGACTAGGAAACATGCAACTCTTTATTAGGGCGACCTCGTGCCCGAAAACTGAAAAGTCAAGGTACAAGTAGTTGACGCTGCACACTGATAGCGGCGAACAGGGCGTCGGCCGTTGAAAATCTTATCATGCAACCTTCCAGCGTTATCTCTGGCGCTCGCGTAAGCTGTCGAATAAACTTGATTATTCGGGTCCCACACGTAATCTTAACGCAATGGTAATAAATAATCGCGAAGCTTCCCGAACAATGCTGCGTGGTCTGTGCCGAGGACTGCTAACAAGTTTCCTCGATTTGGCTGCACTTTCTGCACATAATTCAGGAAAGTGCCGTGCCAGTGCAGCGCCAGTTCTGGCACTGTGAATGCATCGCTAGAATAGCGCTTTCGGCGCAGCGGTCAAATCGAGGGCAAAAGAATCTTCTGGGGGGGGGATCGGAGATCTCTGTTTGTTCCGCGTTCGTTCTGGTGGTGTTACGTCACAAAAGTGGGCGGTACGCAGCTCTCTTCCGCCGAGAGGAAGAGGACAGCCAATCATCCAGCGGTGAGCGGCGAGCTTTCCGGAAGTAGACGCGCATCGTTTGTCCTCGGCAAGGGGACCGTATATTTCAAAACGAAGTGTTTCTCGCCTTCTAATAAATACAGTTGTTATACGAAAAGATATTGCTTTTCTTTTCAAGCTCAAACAGTTTCTGAAACAGCAATAGGTTTGAGCGCTGATATTTATTGGTGTTAGTTTTTCTAACGTGCTCGCTATGTGAAGTCGCGCGCACGCGAAAAAAAAAGAGAAAAGTAGCGGTTGGCGCAGTTTTTCAAGATGTCGTCTCACCGGAATGCCTCGCTTGGCTCCCGGGTGTCGAATCGTCAAAAGGAGCTTCTGCTGGCTTTTATAAAAGAGCACCCACAGATACCTACGCCGTCGTGCCCACTGGGGCCGTCGTTCACGTGTGAGGACCGGGACGACACGTGGCAATAGCTGGTAGCGCTTTTGAACTAAGAAGTCCCTGCGCGTAAGACCACAGGCAGGCCCGTTCATTTTGTTCGCACTGTTCGTTTCGAGAACAGAAAGCGACGCCGCACTCGCTCATGTCTTCAAACGCATCTCGCACCGCCAACCGCAAGAGAAGCACACATCGCAAGTGCCATTTTCTCAAAATCATCTGTTGCGGCAGCCGCAACCGCCGCATCATGCCGTGCGAAGCCGTTTGTTCGCTCGAGAGAACGCGTGCGAACGGTCTCGCGCTCCGTTCGTTTGTAGCAGACGACATGCTCGTTATGACGCGGTATGACGTCACCAAAAAATAAAAGATCAAGCAAAAAAAAAATGGCTACGCCCCTCAGAGACGTGGTTTTTTCCGCCTTCGGCCAATCGCGTACGCCGCCAGAATGTCGGCGCAGAACAAAAATTTCCGATCACCCCACTCGTTATGCCGCGATATGACGTCACCAAAAAAGAAAAGATCAAGCAAAAAAAAGAAGTGGCGACACCCCCCGGTCTTGAGTGGCATCTCCCGCTTCAGCCAATCAGCGCGCTTGTTCTTCCCCAGGAGAACGAACAAGCGGAACGAACAGATCTCCGATCGCCCCCCTGCTGCACCTGTTTCGGTGTTTGCGTTTGTCGCGTGTGATCACACGTGCGCGATATTGGGGCCGTAATATCTGACCAGCTCAACGCTTCATTTGTGCATGCGACGACGATGCTCGCCTACCACTTTGTCACTGAGCTGTCTGCTACAAAACGCCATTTAGGTTGCGCTATTTGCGCAAGAGAATTAGCTGGTCAAGTGCAGATGTACTCCTGAAGCATGACGTGAAATCGAGTGCCGAAGTGCAGGTAACACGCGTGGTACTCGCGAAATCGAGCGCCAGAGTGCAGCACTTTTGAACTAGCGGGGCAAGTGCAGCCGAATCGATGAGACTTATGGGTCACACCCGAAGACGTCAAAATAAATCAAGAAACGCGCCTGGCAATATGTTACCTTACATATTTCTACTTCCAGTCGGTTCCTTAGAGCTGCATTAAGCTGCACTCGGTTCCTTAGAGCTGCATTACCTGCAGCTGTTACCTTACATATTTCTACTTCCAGTCGGTTCCTTAGAGCTGCATTAAGCTGCACTCGGTTCCTTAGAGCTGCATTACAACTGCAATTATTTCAACCTCTTTTGCCATCCTCTTTTTTGGACAGCGAAGGTGTTATATGAGAGAGAGTGAAAGTGAAACTTTATTCAAGGGAAAGGGGAAAAGGTGGATCTTGGAGCTTCTATGGCTGGGGCCCTACGTCCAGGGCTCCCCTGGCCTTAGCTGCCCGCCGGACGTGATCCAGGAGCGCTAGCTGCACTCCCGGGTCCGAGCTGGCGAGTTGTGCCTCCCACTGCTTCGTACTAGGTATTAGAGGTTTGCCGAGAAAATGAGCTAAATCACTTGGTTTATAATCGCATCCACACGAGATGTGGTATAGAGTCGGTCTGCCGCCGCACCACGGACACACGGCCGGGTAAAGCGTTGGATGTATCGCGCGTAACTAAGTAGTTGCGGGAATACGTCCGTCTGAATATGACAAGTTTCTGGCGAACCGCACAACGACCCGTAGAAGAACAATTTTCGGTGCTTCTCACCCCCTTGCCACTGCCGATGTTTCTTTCACAAGTGTCGCGATACTCAACAGCAGCACTTGCCACCAGTAGTTGTGCGCGCCCTTTTGCCTCTAGACGTAGAGATCGCGCTAACGCTGTTACCAGCAGCCCTTTGAGCTCGGTGTGGAATGAATGCGTGTTGTTCTCTCGGAGTAGGAAGAACGGGAACTGAAGGAGAGCGAATGGGTGCGAAAATGACGTACAGCTGCAGCAGCTTGCTTCTCTTGCTTCGATCTTCACAGTAGATAAAGGACTCTGAAGTTTTCCTTCCACTGCAGGAGCTCTTACAGGAGTTAAAATGGGACGCCATACGGCTAAGTTCAGCAAAACAAGCATTCCTTGTACGCGTACTATACTCCTTCTGTTAAATTAAGAAGGCCATTTTTTCAATACCGCGTTCATTCAACTGCCTGTACCTGTGAACTTCGACATCCAGTAGACGGCCCGACCATTCACCTAGATAGCTTCATCTTACTATATTGCTGTGCTTTCGAGTCGGAAGACGCTCAGTAAATGTCGATGAAACAGTGCAGTGACTTGTGACGTGTCTGTTGTCGTAGTCACCAAGTGCAGCTGTAGCACCGATTAAAATTGAGGCGTTCTCATTACCGACCCCGTTACCTTAAAACAATACTTTAGATTTGGGTTAAGCGTAACATTCACTCATGCGGCGGTTGGCAAAATTTCAGAGAGGGTGGAAAAAGAGCTTTCATGTTTTTTTATAAATGCGCTTCGTTGTAAACAGTTGAATATAATAAGCTCGAATACACTGGTTATTGAAATAACAAAATAGCTTGTTTTAATTTTATTAAAAATACAAAGAGCATTGGCCCATCCCTTCCACGCGGGAATCGTGAACGGTGCACAGCGAACGAATAGGAAACCACTAGCGTTGGTGTCAGTGCCATTATCACCTCATAAGTGTACTTCGAACGCGGGCTAAATGAACAGCGCTGAGGTCTTTACTTCCGTTAGAAAAAAATTAAGTGAGCAGTGTTTGTGGGATTAATTTTATGACGTATTTACAGGAAGCTCTCGCAGATTCCACGTATTGTGGGAATCGATTTCACGCCAAACATTCAGGAAGTAGCCGCATATGCCGCATTTTTCATTTTCCTAAGCGTTAACAGGAGCGTTAACAGGCTGAGCAGATATGAAGTGAGCCGGAGATCGCCAGCGCACGCAGGGTGCATGCGATAATATCACTCAGCGTGCGAAGCCTGCCGTCTACTGCTTCTCAAGCAAAACGAAAAGACCGTGAAGGAGCATGAAGGGACGCCGGGGTATGGGGCAGGTGGGGGCTGCGTTGCTCGGGCAGCGAATGCAAACTTCAATTACAAGGGCGCGGTAAGGAGCGCTCGCTAATTCGGCAGAGAACAGCGAACGGCTTCTACGTGCTGTGCTCACATCGCTTCATGGTGAGACGACAGTCCACACGAGAACCGCTTCGCTCCCGAGCGGCCATATTCCCTTATACCAGCGTTTTGTAGAGTTGCGCGAGATCGAATCCAAAAGTGTCATCTGCTAGGCTTGCTTAGTATAACATCGCAATCGGTTGCTATCATATTCATTGCTTCGCCCTCGGGGTAAATTTGTAATTTTTTATGCCCTACTCATTCGAAGTCATGCATTTTTACCGATCTGCTCAAATTTGCGCACATGTGAGCCTAAACCCTATTTTGACACCTAGCAAAGATAGCCTGAAATGCGAAGAAAAGTAGATGCATTTCTAATCTGTGTTAATGGGAGACTAGCGGAGCTGATGGGCGCAACATATTCTTGAGCAGTTTTGTAACAGACGCATAAGCGTAGCATTTTATTGTAGGTTGCAGCGTTCTTTAGAACAATGTTTTCGGACGGCATTGGCATGGCGTCTTCTTTCTAGCGTTTTTAACACCTTGAGTGGCCTCTTAAAAGGCGCATAACATGACGACAGATGCGAATGTTTAGCATAAAATTACGCAAAGCCGGAATTTTCCCAATGTCTACAATTTTTCATGCTGCCCTGCGCGTGTAGTTTATTCCACCACTACGGAAGTCAACGTCGTCATAGAAAGTATTCCCCTTTCACTTTAACACTTTAAGCGCTCGCGTTCGGATCGTCGGTACGCAGGTTCGAATCTCGCCGCGCGAAAAATATTTTCCCCCTAGAATATATCCCTTTATTTACCTTTCTTACTCTTCTTTTTTCACTCTAACATATCGTGTTATGGTTCATGATGATGGTCATTTCTGTTCGCAGCTCACGTACTAACGGCCGCTTTAAACAGCTTCGCTGTCGAAAAACGCCAGGTCCGCGCGAAACACGCAGCACAGCCACAACGAAAGCTGGAGGAGCGAATCACTTGGTACACTATACTGCATATTCCTTCTTCCCATGATTCCTTCCTGCCTGTGTGCGGCTGGCAGGCCCAGGCTTCTGCTCCGAAGCTCCTGTCGTATGCACGACAAGTTCCAAGCTTGGCACCATAAGATGAAAAAGAGGGGCGTCTGTAGGAAGGCGTGGATTTATTTTCCCGTTGTAGAGCGCCTAAAGCAGAATTACCTGTGATAAAGGTTGCTTCCTATGCGAAGGATGAAAATTTATGCCCTGCACAATCGGATAAAGAGAGTGATTTTGAGGTGTTCCCTTGTTGGTAGTATTGTTTTTTCGATTGTATTTTTACAGCGGTACTTTTTGTTATGCCATTACGCGTTAGCAAAAACCATCATCATCATGAAGGGCATCTATCTTTCTGGCGCGTGCAACACAATAACTCGGGCTACACGCGCTCTCTTCATCCTCTCCTTCATCGTATTCTTCGCTCCCAGAAAATTTTCGCCCGGCGTGCGCTCTCCCGCGTCGTCGATTTGTCGGGCGTGGGATGGAATAACTGGAATCGGCGAGAGAACGAGTACAGATAGAGAAATAAAGAGATCGAAAGAAACAGATACAGAGGAAGAGAAAGAAAGAAAGAGAAGAAAGAGAGAAAAAGGCAGAGGAAGAAATGCACAGAGATAGAAAGAGACAGAAAGAAACAAACACAATAAAAAGAGATAGAAAAAGAACAGATAGGAAAGTAGAGAGATAAAGAAAGAGATACAAGCAAATCGAGACAGAGACAAAAAAGACAGAAAGAAAGAGAACAATACTTAGAAACAAGGAAGGCCATCAAGCTATGTTGTTCCTTCAGGCTTGGCGCCACTACAGCGAAGCTGCCTTAATTTTTTTAGTGCAGACCCCAGATCGCAATTGGTAGGCAACGTTTGACAAGTCGCAGCTGAGGTAACATTGGATTGAGTGCCTGAAACAGCAGTGTGTGCTTTCGGCTTTCGTGGTTGCAACTCATGCAAACAACCAAGATACCAAAAAGCAGACACTGTAATCTCAGTCTGTAACTATGAAACATTGGTAAGGCTGATAACAACAATTAGCCTCTCTTCTTTTTTGGCATGAGCGCTAGTTACAATGCATTCAGCATCTGCAGCATCGAACATAAAACGCTTTGCTGAGCAGCTCAGGTTTTCAATCAATGCCATGGGACTGTTTTCTGAACGGTTTCTTCAATAATTTGCTTAGCTTGTAGAATGATATGATAATTTGCAGCTGTTATATTTGTCTTATACAGAGAGGCTAGAAGTGACAGCAAGGAACTTACATGTACCCACTCACCTATAAAAAGTAGTTTGATAAATGAAGTGTATGACGCTAGCGCTGTATGGGAAACGCGTGCTAAGGAACTATAGTAAAAGTGACCTTTAGATAAAGGAAGTACATGCCGAGTGTCATTGTTAAAAGCACTGACGTCAAACATTCGCGCGAATGATGCCTTTACAAAAGATGCCTGGAAAAATTGATACTTGACCTGTTGAAACGCATAGCCAGAAAAATCGCAATTGCCTGGTTTTTTCCAAGGTAATGTAGTTCGCTAGCATTGTATACCAGGTGATTAATTTACTCGGTATATTTCGCGGTCTGTATATTAGTATGTTCTGTCTTTTGTGGTGGGGAGTCACGGTTTATGATTGATCACGTTGATCTATTTCTGAACATTCGTTTTGGTTGACGTCAATATATCTTTATTTATTATATTATAACTTCGAATAAGACCTTTCTTCACATTGGCGAGCGTGCTGTGGCAGTGTATCCTTCTCCTAGAGTAGGGGTCTCAAACACGCAGCCCGCGAGCCGCATGCGACCCGCGCACATCCCGCAAGCGGCCCTGCGGCCCGCACATCACTGTCGTCGTGCCATATATTTTTAATTTTCGTTCATGAGTTACACAGAAATGATTGATCTCAAGCAGTTTTTTTCGCGATGAGCACCATGCCGTCACCATGTGTTAAAACATAACCGATGAACAAAAAAAAGCAGGCAGATCCCAGGCATTGTGGGAATCGACGTAATGCGAAGCAGCCAGCAAAGAGCTTCATACATCGTCTTGTATGTCATTGAGGAAAATGCCTGTCATGGTTTTCATGTTAACTCCTATTATTTATGTTCGTCACACAGTAATGTCACGCAATACCAACTTCGGGGTAGATCAAGCTAGCGAAACGGCCGCCTGCGCACCATGAGCATGGCGCGTAAGTCATGCTGCACATGACATGTGTGTCATGACTTGCATGTTAACTCGTGTTATTTATGTTCGTCACACTGTCACGTCACAAGATACCAATTTTGGTGTATATCAAGCTAGCGAAACGGCCGCCAGCGCACCATGAGCGTGGCAGGTAAGTCATGCTGTACATGACATGCGTGTCATGATTTTCATGTTAACTCGTGCTTTTATGTTCGTCACACAGTCACGTCGCAAGATACCAATTTTGGTGTATATCAATCTAGCGAAACGGCCACCAGCGCACCATGAGCGTGGCAGGTAAGTCATGCTATAAATGACATGCGTGTCATGATTTTCATGTTAACTCGTGTTTTTATGTTCGTCACACAGTCACGTCGCGCAATACCAAAAATCACAGCATATCCACGGAGTGAATGATGATGAGTGGGCGAAGCTGCGGAGGTTCATCGGTAAGCCGTGAATCTGCCTTGAATTCTGCCCAGTACATCATCACCGACGTGAGATCGGGCGCGTTTATACTAAAGGTTCGATGAGTTATGACGACTTGCAGCGCACTTTAATTTTACATGTACGCTGTGAATTTTCACTGTTTAGAAAACCATTGCTTAGAAAACATCTGGCGTCTTTCGTTAAGCAGCTGGCGTCTTTTCGTTTTGCTTTAGAAACATCTGGCGTTCTTTCCTTTTGCTTTTACAAAACATCTGGCGTCTTTTGTTGGTTTATTTCATCAATCAACGGCGTTTTGATCAAAATTTTTATTGTTTAATCACGCACAGGAGAAATCTCACCAGGCACTACCTTGGAGGTAAAGAATGGCTGCTAATGGGAATGAGAGACAGAAGAAATCGGCTTTTAGCTAACGCTGCGAATTTTTTATTGTTCAACAACGAACAGGAAAAATCTCCCACCGGCACCACCTTGCAGGTCAAAGCGTAAGACTGGTTACATACTACGCTACGAGGGACGAACGGGTGCCGCTATAAGGAGCTTCGCCCCTAATTTGGGGTAGATAATGTTAGCGAAACGGCCGCCAACGCCCCATGAGCGTGGCACGTAAGTCATGCTGTACATGACATGCGTGTCATGATTTTCATGTTAACTCGTGTTTTTGTGTTCGTCACACAGTCACGTCACGCAATACCAATTTCAGGCTAGCTCAAGCTAGCGAAACGGCCGCCAGCACCCCATGAGCGTGGCACCTAAGTCATGCTGTACATGACATGCGTGTCATGATTTTCACATTAACTCGTGTTTTTATGTTCGTCACACAGACACGTCGCGCAATACCAATTTCAGGACAGATCAAGCTAGCGAAACGGCCGCCAGCACCCCATGAGCGTGGCACCTAAGTCATGCTGTACATGACATGCGTGTCATTATTTTCATGTTAACTCGTGTTATTTATGTTCCTTACACAGTCACGTCACAAGATACCAATTTTGGTGTATATAATGCTAGCGAAACGGCCGCCAGCGCACCATGAGCGTGGCACGTAAGTCATGCTCTAAATGACATGCGTGTCATGATTTTCATGTTAACTCGTGTCATTTATGTTCGTCACACAGTCACGCCGCAAGATACCAATTTTGGTGTATATAAATCTAGCGAAACGGCCGCCAGCGCACCATAAGCGAGGCATGTAAATCATGCTGTACATGACATGTGTGTCATGTTTTTCATGTTATGACTTGTCGTTTATGTTTTTCATACAGTCATGTTACGCCATACCAATTTTGGTGTACATTCAATTAACGAAGCGAACAGGAGAGCAAAAAGTCGCAGGCGGCCAGATAGATAGATACGCTCAAAGTTGTAGAAGTTCGCTAAGAAATGCTTCGCATTTAATACTATATAAGAATCGTCGTGCAGATATCCGTCATTCTGGCGATCACTACCGATATGCTTCTCGAAGCATGACGCCAAACCCCCTACAGAAACAACCGGTATATGATATAGGCGAAAGGCTTTCTTTAAATGGCAACGTTAGCTGACGTTTTGTTAAAACTGCCGTCACTCCCACCCTTTCCGCTCCAAGCTTCTTCACTGTCCTGGCCCATGCGGGAGACGATTTCTTGACTGCGGCCCGCCAGCTGAGGTGAGATTGAGACCCCTACCGTGGAGGGCAGCTGACGTTTGTTGGGGAAGGCCGTCATAGGCGCCGAACACCCTGTGTGCTTCAATATTACAGCTAAGTCAAACGACATATGCGGTTGAGTGCAGACGGCAAAAGAGTTCTTGCAGTGGGACTGTTAGCTTTTCGTTATGCCGTGTAGCGACACCAGAAATATGCCATCATCATGAACCAGCACGTGCTCTCTTTGTCCTCTTCTTCAACCTCTGCTTCGCTCCCAGCACATGCGCGCCGATTTTTCCGGCGTTCAATGCATCAACTCTGATGGGCAAGATATTGAAAGAAACAAATATAGAAAGAAAGAGAAGACAGAGAGAACAAGATAGATGGCTAGAGAACGAGTACAGAGGGAGTGAAAAAGATAAAAAGAAAGACAGAAGGAGAAGGGGATAAAATGGTGGCGGCTTGGGCCCTTCTAAGTTATTCGGGCTCTTTTGCGGGCACATTTCGAGTTATTAGGGCACTTTTTCGGGTGTTACTCACCATCAAGGAGACCTTATAACCGTCATCGCAGTCTCCATTTGTCGTGCATGCACCTTCACTTCCTGCATTCACGCCAAGCACCTGCCAGCGGATGTAAAGGCTTTGTTTGGTGGTTACCACCCTTCAATCGGTCGTGGTGTGAGGGTGTGTAAAATTCTGTGGTTAGCGCTCGTCTTCGTGTACCATTTGTCCTTGCCCTGAGTTTGGGCTATAACATTTGTAAAGGGATAAAGTATATAAAGGTAGATAGAGAGAAAAATATAAAGAAAGAGAAAGAAACGAAAAAATGAAATAGGAAGGACGAAAAAGACAAAACAGAGAATAAGATAAAACGACAGAGAGAAAAAGAGAGACAGAGAAAGCGACAGAAAGCCACAGACAGGAAAAAGAGATAGAAATAAGAGAGAGAGAGCATAGCCATGTAAAGTATTTCACAGCAAGGAGTGGGAAAGGTAGGTCAGGGTAAGGAGGAGGTGAGAAGGTAAAGCACAGCATAGTCTTGTACAGTATAGTATAACAAGGACTAGGAATGGGAAGACAGGGTGAGCAAAAGGGAAAGGAGCAGGGCAACTACACCAGCTACGCTGCTCCTCAGTTTTCGCACCACTAGTGCATGGCTGCCCTAATTTTTTCGTCTACCTCCACAATGTACTTCTATCATGGAGCGTGCACTTCTTAGCTCCGCAGTGAATAGGAGTAACGCCTACTTCTAGCAAGATATGTTGTGTGGAATACTTTGAGGGATGCTACATGCAAACATAACTTAAGAGGGTACTGAGCTGGGCTAGTTGGGAACAATCAGCTTACAAGAATAGCTACATGTGCACACCCACACACATGAACTGAAGGCTGCACCTATGTCAGCTTCAAACTGTAGCCGTCTTCTTCACTCATTTGGGCTCATCCTCACCAGTGGCACTGCTTTAGAGCAATATATTCTAGAACCAGACTAACGTTAGTTCCGCGTCTCCTTATCTTCTAATGGTTTCACATTTTCAATGAACACATTGTCCGCCAGTTATTTGCTCACGAGCCAGAAGTAAACTGTTATTGTGTAGCTGTTAGCTAATAACATCCAAGCAAATCAGACCTTCAGGAGAAGGGTGGGGGCTTGAAGGAATGAGAAATCGTTGAACAGGGAATGTGGATGGAAATAACGTTTTGACGAGTAGACCTGTAGAAACGGCCAGCCACTCTTGTTGCTTAAGATACTGTGACGTGGAAGGCTGCACAAGCAAAATGGTGAAGAGCGGCCACAGAAAAGGATGCACTCTGATTTGTATTCGTAAAGGCCGAAAAAGCTACTGGCTTGAAGAAGACAGGTCTACTTGTCGAAACAGTGCTTCCAGCGACATTGCTTGCTGCATTATTGAGGTGTTCGGTGCCGCTTTTTCAAAACTTTTTTGGAAACTGACTGCATATCCATGAGAGCCAGGAAGCTACGGTATTCTTATAGCCGAAGCAAGTATTACTTCAAGGGAATATTATTTTCTATGTGCCATATATAACAAATAGTAAAAAGAAAACTGTGTGTAAAATATGTAGATACGAGGGCCACCTTGTACGACTATGTAATGTGGAATATACTGTTAACTTGGGCCGGATGCTTCATGCTACAATTGGTTAATAGCGCGAGCAATGCGATAGATTTAGGGATAAGATAGCTCTAATATGGTCTTAATGCTTGTTTTGTTACTGTAAAATACAGCCTTTTTGGTACTAGTCCTCTTGTAATGTAGTAGTAGTAGTAGTAGTAGTAGTTGTATCTTTTATTTTCTTGTTATACAAGAAAAAGGAACAGAGGCAAAAGGCATTCAACAGAGGCAAAAGGCAGACAACGAAACTTATTTGCCTGGTCAGGCCAAAATCTCATCCGTAATTGCTTTCAGATCTAAATACAACAGATCAGAGTTCATGTGTACAATGCGAATATATATATGGCCGCGCAACACTTTCAAGAAGCTTTTCCCTCTGCCTTGTAATTGCTACTCCAAAACCAAACCTTTTTATGTTGAACCACAGGAAAACTGCTGAAGTACCACGGGGAATTTCGAGAGTTATTACTTGCGACGTAAAAATTAATCAATTAGCGAAATATATTGAAGCTATTAGCCCAGCCTTTCGGCACTCAGCCTGTAGACACATTTCATTTCAGCTGTCAATGACCATTTTACGATTAGACTTCTAGGGCGAAGGTTGTAAATGTCCGTCATAGAATGAGTGCTCTCATGACCTACATCTCTCCAAAAGCTCGTTTATTCCGCAGCTCTTCGTGAAGGATGTAGAAGTGGTGGTCAATACATACGTGCCAAAACTGGCGGCTCTGACCTTCTGGCAAGGTTCTTGTAAACATGCTGACGAAAGGAGCATGTTTGACGAATATAGAGCAGTGACGCACGAGCGTTTGTTGATGAGATCCTGTGTAAAGGCTGAATGTAATGTCGGAAGGGCAGTAGGGTGCAACTTTTGCCACTGGAAGATTAAAATACCGGCTCACTTTCGCATTTGATAGCGCTATGCTATCTATTCAGTACACACCGAAGGTCCAGTTAAAGCAACCAGTAAATAGAATATAATACTGAAAATTTTAAAGAAAATTTATCTGCGCCCACATTCGCAAAATTCTTCGTACACTGGAACTATTCGATGAAGCATATTTCAGTCAAACTGGTTGCTTAAGATGGTGTTACAGATAGCTCCACAATCCAAATGGTGAAGTTAAGCCTGAAAAGAACATAGCCTTTATATCGTAAGTTGATGACACTTTTCATAGCTCACATATCTGCACACCTGAGGATCCGTGTAAGCCATTTATAGCAGCCGGAACTACTTTAAATGTAAAGATGCGTTTTTGTAGGAAAAAGGGTAAGGTCACAGAACAGATTGGTGGAATGAAACTTCTCTCACAGCAATAAGACACACACGCACACATATATATTTCTAAATATGTTCACATAAAATCATACACACATAAACATCTAAGTACATGTACATAGCTTCTAAATTTTCAATGCCTAGTTTCGCTGTTCTTGGCTTTCACCTAGCCCCCACGCGCAAAACGTGGGCCGTGGTGTGTACGCTTGCTCTGCACGTGACGGAAGGAAATGATTTCATGACATACAGCCTGGACGTATCATGATACATGTACTATGTTGGTGTCACTATCGTCAGTATTACCAGGAGCGCTAAATAAAGTTACTGAAGAAGGACTGATATCTCGGCGAGTTGAATGCTAGTAAAGTTAGTTGTGAGAGCAGCGGTGGTGTTCGTGTCCCTTCTTTACCTCTGGCCTCGTTTGTATCCCGCTGAAACCACTCGATATGTTTAATGTTACTGAATGCGTTTGCGAATTCCTCGGTATTAGTGAGTTCAGTATTTCTCGCAAACTTTAATTATTGTGCCTCCAGTAGTATTCTTTTTTAGAAACCTGTTAAGTGCCTTCTTTTGTTTTCAGGAACAATTTCCGGTATTATTTATTAGATTTTTCTAGTAAGATTTCTTTGTTCCCGTAAGCACATGCGTCAGCAGAGCGTCGAACCTCGTCTACGGATGCCTAGGCCTTTGGTTCAAGAGCCTACTTTTGGATTTAGGATAGAGCTTCTCTTCCTTGCGTATGTTCTTTAGTGATCCAGAACTAAGCCAATGGTTCAAAGGCGAAGAAAGATGTTTATGTCATTTCACTTTCGTACCTCCGGAGGGTATATAACCTTTAATTATGCCAGAAAGCTTGCTACAACAACGTTCAGCATCTCTTTGATGCAGCGCGTGACCTATCTTACCAGACGACTAGCTCGTTGAAGCGTTCTAAGTTAAATATGAACTTAGTGGTCAAAGATGCCACCATGAACACGCATATATTGCAGCACAATAGGGAAATGGTCTTTTAAAAAACTTTTATTGCGATAGCAATTATATGGACAGTCTCGGCTGGATTTTGCCGTCGCCGTGGGCGCCGTCATGCACCGTATATGTATAAGTATGTATATATATATAAAAGCCCCAAAGAAAAATATTTCAGAAAAATGCTTCCGAAGAGCGGAATCGAACCAGGGACCTCTTGCTCCGCAGCGAGTGGCGCTAACCACTACGCCACGAAACGCAGATCCCCCACGGAGCTAGCGGCGAGCGTTATATACACACCCTTTACCGCTGGACGCACTCAGAGAGGACAGGCGCTTGTAAGCGTTTCTTCATTACCAACGAGATGGCGCTAGGAGCGCGACGGGTGCATTTAAAAGTCGTCGGCGAGCTCACTGGTTTCTTCTTATATTTGCGCAGGGAGAACCTTGCCCTTCCGCTGTCTGCTCGCGCGGTTTTCTCGTGGTGAGGGGAATAGGAATGTTTCAAGCTTTCACCGTGATGTCCGCGTTCATGGTGCGGAGCGTACGAAAGTCACTCGAGCTCAAGAGACGCCGCTAAACGAACAAACAGAAGATGAGCGCGAACCATCAAGTGTCACAGCTCGACACTTGAAGCACGCTAGTTTCCTTCGTTGCTTCGGCCGCCTTTGCAACAGGAGCGCTGTTCAAACGGAAAGTATCCATTGGCGAACCTCACTTCGTATAGCATTAGTTTCTTCCTATTGCATTCATTGCTTCGTCCTTGCGGCGAAACTGTGACTTTTTTGCAATAAAAACCTCAGGGGGACAAAGCCGCTTATAATGGATGATTAATGACAGTACACGAATTAGTAACGCTTCTAGTTAGTGGTTTGACTAAACGAACAATGACTCTATAATGTATCTGTGACAGCGGTTATTATATTATTTGCTATAGGCGCTGTTGTCATACAGAATATTAAAGTTTTTGTCACATCAGAGGTATTTTGAAGTATTCATTCGAAAGTGTGTGCAATATTTTATCAAGAGCACAGCAAAACGTGTTATTCTGGCTCACTGTAATCGGTAAATGCAGCAAAATATTGTGCTTTTTCCGCCGGTACTCAAAGAGGATTTTGTTATTTCAGTCCATGGCGTTTAGACGTTAGGCAGCTGGGGTGTAAATGTTATCTCCGAATACTCTACATTTTCTGAGATAAACTTTGCAGCACCAGTGTAGCTGGACGACACACGACGACAGTATTCTTTGGTGCACGATGAAAATGAAAAGTTCTCGTCCTTATCGCTTCACCAAGTTTCAGTGACGCACCTAATGGAGAATGGAACAGGAAGCGATGACAATAGCAGGTGAAATTCATCATACTACTTCTTTAGGCTTGCATTGAAACAGATAACTTAGCAGCTTAAATTTTGACAGCAAGGATACCACTTGTTTTAGATCGATGTAGGGTATGTTTAAATAAAATGCATTGCGTGGAGTCAGTGAAAGTTTTCAGATCCGCCCCCTTTCTGACGCGCTACACCCTACTGTCGCTCTCGTATTTTCAAACAAGCCTTCACTCGAAGTTCGTCCTTCACTTGACCGAATTGAGCACAGCGCCGCTGCCAGACTGAAAATGAGGCTGCGCTCATCGAGAATTGCTGAAGATTATCGCTAATACGCAGTGACCTGTTCAGCCTAGAGACGGCGCTCTAACAGACTTTCTCAATTCAAGGTGGTGCGCTGAGTGAAGGGACGTTCTAGAATACGGGGGTCAGTGACCTTACATGCTTGATAAAGAAGTCGTCTTTCCGTAGAAACTTCCACGAATTTCTTTTTTCGGGGCCAGAGTCTTCACAAATAACTTTTTCTTTTCCTGTGTTTTTCGTTGACCCAGATCGGTCTTAATTTTGTTCCATGAAAGCCAATGTCACCCGTCTGAATATGCCCTTTACACCTCTTGCTAACGAATTTTGCTTTCTTTACCCTTAAGGTTAATCTAACAGCGAATTAGTGCAGAAAGCACTCAAGGGCAGTATCAATGTCCTCCCTCGGCACAGGACAGTTAGTCTTTTTTCTGACGTCCTGATTAATTGTCAAACACTTCTCGCCTAGAGTGCAACCCTTCAGTTTGACGTTTTTTTTTTCAAGCGAGTATTCCTCTGACCCACGAACCGTTCATTCGAGGTCTGCCTTTGCCATTGCGAGCGCAGAGTTCACTTCCTTCATTTGTTTGTTCTCATGCCTCCGTTCCTCAACACTTTCATCTAAATACTACAAGCTCACCCGCTATTCATTCATGCCCTTCCTAATACTAGTGGTGATCATATATTTAGTATCTGCATTCAAATGTACACTTGCAAGAACGTGTTCGACAGCAGTAGACAGTTTGCTCTCCCAAACGCGTGAGTACGCTTCCCACGTTCCCACGCCGGAAGCGTGAAAGCGCGTGAATACGCTTCGCGAGCTCAACAGTTGAAGGCATGGTATGAAGTACAAACACAAAGTCTCCAGCAGTAGCAGCAATTGCAAAAAGCAAGAGTTGAGAAAAAGTGAAAATTAGTTCCAACCTGCGCAGGAAAAAACGGACAACTTACGAGGCCTTGTAGCTCACTCTTTCACGTTTGCAATCGCTGAGATTTCTGGGAATGAACTGGACGGAACCGCCTCTTCGTAGGCGATGAAGAACGCCGTACAAATTTTTGTTGCGCACCGGTGGGCGATTGCACTAGAGTACGACCAGAAGCCGACGCTAGCATACGTTGTTGCATCTCTCGGTTAAACAGATGGTTTTTCGTAACGCCACTGTAGGAAGTTAAGATTTGACATGCGCAAGGTGGCTGCTGGCGAGTATAAATTTCTCTTTGAAGTACACACACACACACACACACACGCACACACACACACACACACACACACACACACACACACACACACACACACACACACACACACACACACACACACACACACACACACACACACACACACACACACACACACACACACACATATTTATTTATTTATTTATTTATTTATTTATTTATTTATTTATTTATTTATTTGGTGTGGAGCTGCCACCTTGTCGTGTCGTGTTCGTTCTCATTTTTTCTGTCTTACACTAGTTTTTTATCCATATTGAAAATGTACCAACTACGCCAGTTCAACGTCTTTTTTGTAATAGCCACGTGGATCTGCGCACGTTGTTTTAAACCAGACATGGCACGCCTTTGTTTTGCATGCTGTGCGCATTACCCCCGCTAATCAGTTTTTCACGTGGCCTCGTATATCTCGGAACATCTAGAAAGCACGCACCATTTGTTGTGTAACAGTCGGGAGCGTTCTATCAGCCGGAACTCGTCCCCCTTTTCTATCGAGATGCTTCAAGAGCCCTGAGGACGAGTGCATATTCGGTTAAACAAGCGCGTTTTACAACGTTGCACTCTTCAAAGTAGGTCTCCATGCCTATTAGATTGAACATGCTCTTGCGCGCACTGTGTCGGACCCACCACCACCACCGCAAGATTTTGCTCCGCAGAGCACAGCCGTTGCTCGCGCGCTCTAAGCTGAATTGGACGGCGCTGTACGTTTGCAATCGCTGACATTACTTTCGTTCCACTACAATTTGCTCCGCTGCCACTACGATTCGCTGCAAGAGTTCTAACTGCCACCAGCAAAATTCTTCAGTGTGCATATGATTACAACGCAGTTTAAAGAGGTATTAATACAGAGGAGACTAGTATGTCAGGGGGAAAGAGAAAGTTAGATGGGCACGTATAAATAAATCTGCCGGGATAACATGGTCGCAGCAACCACCGGACCGTGTAACTGAAGAAATATTTTTGGTTCTAGCCACGTGGCTTGAATCATGTAACAAAACGTAACTACTCGCGTGACTAAAGACCACGTAACATCAAGCAACATGTAGTCACGTGGCTAAAAATCATGTAATATTTTGTCACGTGACGAAAATCACGAAACATCGCGTAATAGCTAGTCATATGACACGTCCCCACCATAAACGACGTAACAGCTGGTCACGTGACTGAAATGAGAACATCACGTATCATGTAGTCACGTGACATGTCTAGCCAAGTCCAGGCGTACTTAGTACTACTAGCAAAAACTTAGCCTTTCAGCAAAAGCTTCGCAATACTAGTAAATCTCAGCTAGGTCGAACACTAGCTCCGCTGATGGTTCCATCTTTGCGCCACTAGTGCAAGCTGTGCATCTTTTTGGGTGGGAAGGGGTCAGCCTGATTGCTACTCTCTCCAGATGGCGTAGATAGGTTTAATGTGATGATGATCGCTATAGATTAAACACTAAGACACTAAGCAGTAACGACGAAGGTAAAACATTCATAAGCGTAAAGTTCTGTGGATTCAGCGCTGATTCCGAACGACGCGAGCAGTTATTTGGGTTCCTCAATTTTATTTCTTGTGGTTTACGACCCAAAACAACGATATGATTGTGAGAGACGCTGAAGTAGAGGGCTCTGGAAATTTCGGCCGCCTGTGGTTCTTTAAGGTGCACCTAAATATAAGCCCACGGGCCTCTAACCCATCGCGCACATCGAAATGCGGCCTTCATGGCTGGGATTCAATCCCGCGAACTGCTGCTCAGCAGTCAAACACCATAACCCCCTAGGCCACATAACCCCTTAGGTCATTTAAAGGTGAACATTTCAGAAATGTCGGTCTCGTTGGGAAGGAACTTACGGTTGTTAGAAACACTTTTATTGCGATAGCAAATAAATGGACAGTCTCGGCTGGTTTTTGTCGCCCCCGTCATGCACCCTATATGTATAAGTATGTATATAATAGTCCCAAGGAAAAATTAGTCAGAAAAATGCTTCCGAAGCGCGGAATAGAACCAGCGATCTCTCGCTAACCACTACACCACAAAGCGCAGATCCTTCAGGTAGCTAACGGCGAGCGTTATGCACACACCCTTTACCGCTGGCAGGACTCAGAGACGGCGGGCTCTTATAAGCGTTTCTTCATTACCAGCGGGAAGGCGCGAGGAGCGCAATGGGCGCATTTGAAAGTCGTCGGCCAGCTCACTCGCTTCTTCTAATATTTTCGCAGGCAAAACCTTGCCCTTGCGCTGTCCCCTCGCGCAGTAGTTGCTGCCGGGGGGTAGATGTTTCTGCAGCGTAGTAGCGCGTCCATCACGGGCCGCTTTTCTTACTATCGCATTCATTGCTTCGCCCTTGTTGGTAAAACCTTGTTGCCTTGTTGGTAAAAAAAAGTCGCGAAACTGCGACTTTTTTTTTACCAACAACCTTGGTTGGTTCACCTCCGTTTCAAGGATTTAAGGCTCTTCACTGCAAGTAAGCAATTGATACCTTTGAATTGATTTAGAAATACGCAACATGATATCTGGGGTTAAAAAGACTATCTCGTCGAGTTTCGCTTTCGAAGCATATTCTGCAAATTCCGGCAGACAGTGGCGTAGCCAGAAATGTTTTTCGGGTGGGGTTCCACCATACTTTATGTATGTTCATGCGTGCGTTTGTTTGTGTGCGTGTATATATACACATTCAAAATTGAAAAATTTCGGGGGTGTTTGAAGCCCAACCCCAACCCCCCCTTGGATACGCCCCAGCCGGCAGATGCCACGAATTGTGCGAATTGATTTCGCACGAAGCAGTGAGCGAGGAGCTGCCATTACCATTTTTTTTTACTTTCGACCAACCGTTACCCCAGGTGCATCGAGGTATTCGTGTAGACTATTTAGTTGTATGCGTATAGTGAGCTTCGCAGGCACTTCGACGACATTTGTGCCTACGGGGTAGCTATGCTCGTACGTAATACCAGCACTCACGTTAGCGCATCTGTCTGTTTTATCAGAACAAAGCGGACGCGATGGTTCACTGATATGCGCATCTTATGCAGCGTTTGTTTGCTTGTTCCTGTGGGGACGAGCAAAGCAAAGCTGTTGCTTGCTGATTTGTAGTACTATCAGCGTAAAATGCAACGCGAACAGCGGCAAGCATTCGCGATCGTATAGTGCGACCATGGACAGACGCGCATATGCGCACTGCTGCCAAACTGGATGCGGGCGCCCGTAAATGGTGATTACTGGATGGCATGCACTATACCATTGCGAATGATTGCTGCTGTTCGCGTTTCATTTGACGCCGATGTATATACATATGCAACGTTTATTGCGTGTTTATGAGCGCAGCAGAAAGCTACAAACGAAGTTACACAAGCACCAACGTCTCAGCAGTTGTTTGTGAAGCGTCACCACAAGCGTTCATGTTATTGCATTGTTCTATAATACGTGCCGCGTGGTTGCTGGCTCCTGGTCGCTGCAGCTTGTTTTTTAACGTTTGTATGCTACACTAAGATCACCTGCTATAACAAACCCTATGCCTTTCGATTGTTAAACCCATGCAGTGTCTTGCAAAATCATGTGCCATGATAGCCTAGCACGTAGGCTGTCCAGCTGGTAAGCTGAAGGGCTCAGGTTTCGTTCCTGGCCACGGCTGTCGCATATATGAAGAGGCTAATTGCAAAGAACACATATGTGCGCAGACTTTTTTGTAAATTTTCTGTGCCTGTTTTGGCAGTTCTTGGCTCTCATCTGTGGCGCACACGCGCGAAACGCGAGCCGTGGTATGCGCATATGATATGCATTTGCCGAGGGGAAAGGATTTCATGACGTACACGGCAGGCGTATCATGTATATCTTTTCTTAAGCTAGATAGATAGATAGATAGATAGATAGATAGATAGATAGATAGATAGATAGATAGATAGATAGATAGATAGATAGATAGATAGATAGATAGATAGATAGATAGATAGATAGATAGATAGATAGATAGATAGATAGATATTGTAGAACGAAGTGAGACATCGAACAACATGCGCACGCAAATCATTTGTGCTGTCACAAAAATTCTACATACATACATACATACATACATACAGATGACTAGGTTTCGAAAAGTGACTAGATCACTCAAAGCTTATTTCGTTAATTTCATTATGGTGCTGCTTTCTCGTTGTTTACCGTTGTAAATGTAATATTTTTCTGACAGCACAAACGATTTGCGTGCACCTGCAGTTCGATGTCTCGTTTGGTTCTAGCATATCTATCTATCTATCTATCTATCTATCTATCTATCTATCTATCTATCTATCTATCTATCTATCTATCTATCTATCTATCTATCTATCTATCTATCTATCTATCTATCTATCTATCTATCTATCTATCTATCTATCTATCTATCTATCTATCTATCTATCTATCTATCTATCTATCTATCTATCTATCTATCTATCTATCTATCTATCTATCTATCTATCTATCTATCTTACGAAAAGAATTAGGCAACAATAATTTTTTGTTTGTTTTTTAATACATATACTGAAGTTTGCGGAAAAATAATGAATAAAAAAGTTACGATTTCGCCGAAAGGACGAAGGAATTATTGCGATAGCAACGAATTTGTGTGTTGTACAAAGTAAGCCTAGCAGCTTAATCCTTCAGGATACAATCTCGCGTAACTCTAGAAAACGCTGGGGTGAGGGAATACGGCCGCTCCAGGAAGTGAGGTGGTTTTCGCGCTGTCGGTCGTCTCAACGCGATGTAAGCGGTGAGAGCACAGCAGCAGGTAAAAGGGCACACGAGCTATCTACTGATGTTTGTCGAGATGGCAACCGCTACTGCATCCTTTTGACCACAGTTCGAAGTTGCTGCTCGAAGAAATATGCTGATTTGCTTAAGCATTGAATAATTTACATAAATATATCATTTAGTTTTGTAATCGCCTTTGTCGCATTTTAACCTAATATATTTACGCAACTAATCACAAGAGGTCCCGCTGTAGTTCCCAGCGGAGGGACCTCTGTGTAGGACTACGGCTCTATACACACGTGTTATTTGGCAATAATGAAATTGAACTTGAACTTGAATGAACTGGGTTCACGCAGGTGGCTGTACTTTTTAACACTCTGCATTTTATACGCTTTTAAGCATGCCTTGTAAACGAGTGTTCCAAGTCGCCGCCTTGGATACGAGTGGTGCTAGCTAACACTTACAGGGATTATAGGAACCGAAATGGGATTATACGCAGCAAAGTGTACAGGGGAAGTTTCGTGTCGCAGGTCAGCTTTATTAAAGTTAATAGACGATAGGACGCGCGAAGGTTGCTGATTCGGGCCCCACCATATGACGGGCGTTTTTTCCTCCACTTCAGGTAATTTCAATATTAGCAATAATTACGGCACTACAGGTAATGACAACTAATATAGTCCCCTATCCTTCCCTTGTATTAAGAGTCAGTTGGATTCATTCGGTTCTGTCTAACAAAGAAAAGAGCCCTTCGAACAATTCCTCTTCTTCTGCTGTATACAAAGTGCACAATATGTGAAAAGAAGCATCGATACTGTGAACATGACACAAGATTACCTCTCCTAGATAATTTTTTCTCGGTTACCACGATATGCTTGTTCGTACGCCTACAGTACGGAAGTTCTCATTTTTCTCTGCAAGAAAAATGTGGCTTTGTCGCACTTTTGCGCCAAGATTAAATTCTTTCGTCTGCCTAAAGAGATTCGTGTGCAGTATTTGGTTTTGTATAGCATTTTGTTTCGGTGAAAGTTGCTACCAGGAATAGCTACAGCATTGCGCACTTGGCAATGTGCGGAAGTAAAATTTTATATTTATAGAAAAATGCTTTGCTTCCATGTCAGCCAGTCAAGTGGGCAAACTGCAAAATACCGTTTGCGCATCTGCCTAAACTGCAATAAGGTCGCGATGAACGGCAACTATTCTTAGGCCTTCGCTTTGCTGTACGTAGTACTACGCGTTCTTAGTTCAAGAGAGTTGGTAAAATGAAAAAGGAACTTTGATGTGTTGTATAACAATATCTGGAGGCACTGAAAATGAATTTTTAAAAAAATCACACCGCCACTCACGTTTCGCATGATGCACCAGGTTCTCTTGCATATTTATGCTTGTGACCACTTAAGAAACCTAACCGCCTCCTTTTGTCCTGACCGCGCGCAACGTTGTATTGCCCGAAGAGCATAAATAAATAAATATGTGTTTTGTTTTATGGCCTGCATGAAAAGTCATTCGCTTGATCATACGATTACCTCTTTTTCCTTGTTTTCGCTTACATAAGTGGTGTGTACGTCGTGTATAGGGAAGACCTGTTCACTAATGAATTCGGTTCTACGCATTAGTAACATGTGCTACTCAGTACGCAAGCCAACGCATTAACTGATGTAAACCGCTTCACGCCGACATAAAATGTTGAATTTTTCGGCACCATCAACCTGTAATTTTTTTTGTGTGAGACGCCGGTTTTCTAATGCCAGAATTGATGATAAGCTTTCAGGTATTCTGAAAGAGATATGCCTGGCTAAAGGTTTGTTTCACTACGCTTTTGGGGTGGTCCATATGATAAAATTTTACGTATTACACATTTTTTACGTTCTATTCTTTCATGAACGATGATTATTGAAAATAAACCCAGCTCAAAATGCATGCACTGTCTAGTTGGTTCCTATTTATGATTTTTTGCAACGGAGGTGTTGTTGGGCCTTTTGTAGTAGGCAGCGAAATCGGGGTTGTCCTTGTTCCGTCCATTCCGCCGCGGGACATACCATAGTGTTAATGGCAACCGCAGCCATCTTAGGCAAAGCCTAACAGCGAATTTGTCATCGTCATGACAACTCGTGACACCCATTAGGATTCGCTGCTGGCAGACTGCAAAGGAAAAACAAAATTGACATGGTCTTTTATGCATTCGCCTCAGGCGACTCGAAGGCAAAAGCCGCCCGATGTGGCTATTTTGTCATCATCACCATCATCGTCACCGTCGGAGCTTGAGAGGTCACGTGAGTAGCTGCACCCTGTGTTGTTACTGCGGCTGATGATGAGGACGAATTATAGATCAGCCCTTGTTAATGAGTGGGCAGCTTTACGTAATGTGAAGCCTCGAATAATTCTACGTTTCTTCCGGCAAAAATTACGCAGGTTAGCCTGGTTGTTTGCACGACATGACGACAGCGTAGTGTCTGTAGGGTCTTTTACTACACCACGTCTCCCAAGGCCATTCATCGCGTCGTAATGACCTTGAACCGCGTGAGCGCGTGTCGCCGGAGCGCAAGTGCAGCAGGCGTGATGTCACGCCGCTTCATGCGCTGCGAAGAGGCGTCGCATCTGCGCTAGCTCGGAGCCTCGCCGCTGCAGTACCACGTGAGTAGGCAAAGGTAACCAACAAACAGACAATCACATGCTTCTGTTCGTGTCTTGGTCGTTATGACGTCACCTGTCTGATTACGTGATTTCACGAGCAACAGACGCTGTCGAGTAGGCGATTAAGAACCTATATATATTTGTCTGCTAGCAGGTGTGTGCTACCTGCTGTGCCGAGGAGGCCACTCAGAGAGGCGGAGAGACGCGCCAAAAATGAAGCGTAGTGAAGCAAAGGGCGAAATGAGCAAGTGCCATGATTCGGTTATCAAACGTGTATAGCTCCGGTAGCATTCGGTGTAGACCCATGCACAACTGCAATGCTACAACAATATTTTGACCTGTGGGTGGTCTTTGCAAAATCAGGCAAAAAAAAACAAAAAACGTTGAGCCAATTTCTAAACAAACATGAGCCAATTTCTAAATTCCCTCATACGTTTTCAATCTTATCACTAACAGCAGCTTTTGGTCACCTGAGGGGTATAGAATGTTGCACAGCAGAGTTATCGCGGGTTTTTCATCCTTTTTTGACTGCCTCGACCACCAGTGTGTCGGACACAGGTAACCCCAAATATAAAAATGCTTTATTTGGGGATATATCCACATTCACCTTATAGTTGCTACGCAATTGCCTACTTTTTACATTTCACGCAGTGCTGTTTTCGCACAATGAATTTCGTTGCTGCTAAGTTTGAATCTCTTGCTTGGTGACCGCTAAATGACTCTCAGTAGGTGTCTCAATAGGGCTTCAGCAGCGAAGGACACCAATGAATGTACAAGGTAAAAACACCGTCATTAGGAATTTACTTACCATCATCGAATGCACGCGTTCGACCCTACGTAACGTATATAATACAAGATCAACGTGGCAAGAAACTCAATGCAGAGAAGTACACAGTAGTGCTGCTGTGTACGCACCTCTCTGTCTTGTGCCGACTTGTTTTGCAGGGCTGTTACAACGAGCATTAACAAGCTGTACCATTTTTGCAATCTCTTGCATTGGCGCATACCTGTATGATCAGTCACGTTCGCAACTGATCCATGCGTCCCTGATATCATTTTGACTCAGACTCTGTCTGCACTGAGACGATGGGCCTGCAAAATGTCTGGCTCTTGCAAGCCGAGTCAACGGGTGACAGTGGCTTTCGAGCTCCGGCTCTGTGGAGCTACATGTGTGATATCAAACAAGGAAGCCCTAGCAATTGCGCATTATCGGTGGTGCTTGATTGTAGATAATTATGGACGAGCAACAGGGAGGCAACGCAGACTAGACTACACGAACTCGGCTGCACGCAGCCAAATACAGTGTTCATATCCAGTTGTCTTAAGCTGGTCGAATATTACTGAGCACTAGCGTAAAGTAAAAATTACAGCATATCCACGGGTGAATGATGAAGAGCTTGGGCGAAGCTCCTGAAGCAATCATGGTTACACCGTGAAATGTTCAGTAGTTTCGCCGAGCAGTAATCAAAGCGATACGCCGCATTGATTATCTTTCCTTTTTCTTTTTTTTCCTTCTTTTTGGAGTTTTATTTTATTTTATTTTATTTATTTTATTATTTTTTTAATTTTAATTTTTTTATTTTCTATTTTTTATTACGTTTATTTTTTATTTTTTATTCATTTTTATGTTTTATTTTATTTTATTCATTTTATTTGTTTTTCTATCTCTATGGGACAACGCCATCTAGTATATCATCACCTAACAGCAGTTTGCATGCATCTCTATGGGACAGCGCCATCTATTGAATGATACGGGAGACGCGGCGGCGGTGACACGCCGCATGAAGCGACGACCGACCAGGTGATGCTGTAAGGAGCTCCGCTCCTAAAAAGTGTCTCAGGAGCTGACAGCGTTTGCAGTATTGTGTAGAGGGGCATAATGGCAGCGCCCTTTCAGTCTCTACCGCATCAACCAAATACAGACTCTAACGCAAAGGCCTATAAGGCCTCTGCGTTAGAGTCTGTATTTCCTTGATTGTGTTATATTGACAGATTGCATTTTGGTCTATGAATGAATTCTCCAAAGGAAGGCACATTCCACGACCATCAAACTTGATGAGTATGTGGCCTGTTTGGGAGTAAACTTCCCCAAGTCCCTTATCATCGTCAAGTACCTAGGTATTTATAGTTGTTGGCTTTACATGATGTTCTAGAGAAGTCCTTTATTCAACCACCACGAAGCCTTCAACAAAGCCTTCATAAAGAGTGTTTTTATTTTATGTTTACTCTCCGGTGCTGTCTGCATTCACTCGGTTACGTTAGGGGGGACGCTAAACCAGCGAAATGACACTGATGATGCGCTTTGAACAGCCGTTCACGGGAAAACCACTATATGGTAAGCGTTTACGTTTTATTTGTTCCTCAATAAGATGAGTGACCAGAAGTGTGAAGTAGTATAATGAATGGCGAATTGTCGTTCATTCAGAATCTTGCTCGTGTTTGTCTGTGAAGTCGCAAGATAACAGTGGTCCTGAATTGTGTTCGTCTATATTGGGTACGTAACGTCTGTGATTTGTGTCGTCTCTTTACGTAATGGAAGCTCGTTGCAGTTCTTTAATAAAAAAAAACTTACATGAACATCTGTGAAAATGTGGCTAATGTTCAATGATGCTTCGTTGAGCGACGCGATAACTCGAAAATTCTGCGTCCTCTGCAATGTTGCCATCGGCGTCATTAGAGGTATTAGTTGTATGTAATTTTGCGAATGTTTCAAAACAGATAAAACGCATGCCACTACTCATGAGTCCATCGCAGCATCCATCAGGCAAAAAAATCACCGCCATATCCACGAAGTGAGTCATGTTAGAGGAGCTTGCTCGGAGATGATCGGGTAACCCGCGAATCCTCCGTACACATTCCTCTACCATAATATATAGACGTGACAACGTTATATACACATTAGCCCTCTTCGCTACGGCCTCTAGGGCTGTCACCGCAGGGTCTTGGTGGCGAGCCCGAGCTGCTGCTGCTTTGCAAGCCCGCCGTGCTGCTGCCTTGGCTGGGGTGTGCATGCTGCGGAGCGGCAGCGAAGAGTGTTTGTTCACTGAGTGAGCTCCCGGCGAAGAGAAATGAAGCGCGCTAAACGAGAGGCGCGGCCCTCTGTTCACTCAGTGAGCTCCCGGCGAAGAAAAAGGAAGCGCGCCAAACGCGAGCGCCAAACTTACGTCAAACGAGAGGCGCGGCCCTCTAGCGGTCACCTATCTAACTAGCGCATGGGCCGAGCGTGGCGTGCGCCGCCTTGAGCGGCGCCGCGCCATCTAGTGAGCATCCTTAAAATCACCGGAGAGAGCGCAGCTGCGCTTATATTGGGACCTATGAGAACTAGTGTACACGACGACAACGGACTAGGCGCGACCATATGGAGCAAGCTCCTAATATGTCTGCAAACGCACCTCACCTTAACTTGTGAGCAGTAGCGTAGTCAGAAATTTGTTTTGGGAAGGGGTGAGGAGGGGAGAGGACGGGGGTTAGACATGTCTATATGTATATACGCCAGTGATTGTGAATGCAAATGCCAGGAGATGCCAGTGATCCATCTGCTTAAGTTTCAAAGGTAAATAGTGACTATTCTACTAAATAAAATAAGTTTTAGAAGAACGAGGCGGTGATTCCATTTAAGGCCAAGGAAATTTTATTAGTCTCCCTTAATTTTTGAATATATTTGTTGCATATCATTAAATGTGGCAGCTTTTAACAAAAAAGGGGCTCCTCTGTAAATAGTGTCTTGGCCGTTGTATGTAGCGGGCAATGCCTGCAACGTTTCACAGAAAAGAAAGACGCCTTAAAACTTCTGCGACACTTCATTTCGTATATCTACAACTCAACTGAATCCATATTTGTATATACATAAGATGCTGTTTGAGCGGATTTCATATTAAATAGGAAAGGAGAGAAGTGGGAATTACTATTCTATTCCATGGAGGTCTGCTTTTCACTTTGGAAAAATTGGCAACTGTCGTTGCGTTGCTCGGAAACTAGAACGCCAAAGCTCTATTGGTGCGACATCTAATAATAAGCAAAGCATAGAAGCCCATAAAATAATTTCAATATTAGCGTCGGCGTATATCACAATAAAACTCAGCTTTGGAATGCAGCATAAATAGTTTCCGCCAAGTCTGCACGATATCACCTTAAATTTGTTAATTGGGATATTCTTCTATACGTGATTAGCGACACAATGCTCGCACTGACCACGATCAAATATAAAAGAAAAACGACGCAAGAACACTGCAAGAGAGCTAGTAAAGACAACCAGAGGGGGAAATTTTCATATAAAAAGTGTATACTGGTAACTTACGCCTGCCTTGTGTATCTTGCAATAACAACTACGTCTAACCTCGCTAAAAGGGGTTTATCCTTTCAACGGAGAGGCCCAAAATTTCCGAACACATGGCATTAGCTGAATTTCCAAGGGTCCGTTTTCCCTGGAATAGGCTAAGCCGCGCGAGACCGGCTAATATGTAATGTCACTGCACGCACTTTATGTGATATCGCTACAATAAGTTTTTCTCAACCACAGGCACCGCTGTTAATATTCTTTCAAAAGTGGCTTTTGACACAAAGATAATGTTCTAGAATTTTCCTTGATAAACCGAAAATACGCAGGGTTTCGCGAATCTGATTTTCAATCTCAGCCAAGTTCAACGCCAGTGAAAGAGCCTGAGCGTAAGGCTAGCGCCGCGTGCGCAGAAAGGAACAGTGGCTGAATGTCAACTTTTCATGCCGCCACTGCCAGAGGCCGTGGCTGCATGCAAGTTCGCGGCGCGAGCGCGCAGAGAGTAACAGCGTGCCGAGCAGCGTCTGTGTGCTGTCTTGTGGTGCAACACGTTCGCTCCTTGTCGCAGCGCGTAGTCTAAGTAAGCATAGTTCTCGTTATCAGTGCCTAAACGAAAACATGCAATAAAGTTAAATCTCTGCGAACCAGTGGCCACGTCCTTTCGCACAGCAAGCACAATCGAACTGTCTCTCACCAAACTTGGTTGAACTGCATCAAACAACGGCACCATTTTTTATTCTAATTGTACATCAATTGTTTGTATTATGTAGGTACACAAGCTACTGCATCATACCGTAAAAGACGAAATATCTGGTACGTGAAAGTCGCCATATTAGGTACATAGTTGCATAAAGTTCTACTTGCTTTAAACGACGCATACGGACCCACTTGTTAGCACAATACTGTTACGGGGAGACTACAAAAGCAGGGTGTATTTACAATATATACACAATCGCAGTCATTGGGGTCAGAACCAAGATGGCGAAACAGGAAGCTACCCGTCCTCCTCTTCCTGGTCCTCTAGCTAAGCGTCACATAAAAGGTGGTACGGGGAAACGACAGTAGAAGGGTGTAATAACATTATTTAACGACGTCGTCGGAGCTGGACGTCGTCCTACGAAGACGTCCAGCTCCAGGGCGGCTGGGGGTGGACGTCTTCGCACGACGACGTGGCGGCGGTGTTAGGGAGCCGAACAAATCGCTTCGTCACTTGACGGCTCTTTCGCTGTTTCAAAGCCTCGGCACGCCCTGATGTCGTCAATGGTGGAGCAGTCCTTGCAGACTGGTAAATGGAAGGCGTCATCGGCGATGCCTTTAAGAATGTGGCTGAGTTTGTCAGGTCAGGGCATTTGGTCGTCAACTTGCCGGCACAAGGCTAAGACATCCTCGATGTCCGCCATGTGTGGCTTCGTCGAGGTTTGTGCACGTCACGAAAATTCTTTCTGTGCGGCTCGTCATCGCGAAGAAGGCTTTCCGAAAAGGTATTTCATTTTTTGTTTGCATAGGTTTTTACTAGTCAGCTCTTCCTCGTGCGTACCAAACCACACACTGGCCGCTCCTCTGAGGTAGTAACTCACGTTTGCCAGCATCAAAGTAGGATACCACCGGTTGGTCTTGCTGGCGCGCTCGTATTCGGCCATTCACAATTCGACGTGCAGTTGTTCAGTTGGCGTAGCGGGGGCTAGATCAACGGGCCTGCCTGTCGACATGATTGGTTACCCAAGAAGACGTCCGCTGCGAAGTTCCGTGGTGTGCTTTGGATATACCCGGTACCTCCACCAAAATATGTTACGTGGAGACGACAGAAGGGTGTATTTACAATATTTACACAATCACAGTGAACGGGGTAACAACCAAGATGGCGAAACAGCAACCAAACCGTCCTCCTCTTCTTTGTCCTCTAGGTAAGCGTCATATAACAATACTATCGGTGAGATAGGGTCACAATAATGGGTATACAACGCATACGGCTCACTAAGTTAAGGTAAATTCTCGGAGAAGAGCTTTGCAATGTTTTTTTTCTTTTTTTTTTGCAAATGCGTACGCTGGTTAGCGTACAGTTCGCTTCAAAAAACGATGTGTGGTAAGCATACAAAAATTGTTTTCCGGTTTTCATGTGAACAAGAACAGAGAAACCAAGCAAGAGAGAAGAAAAATAAGCTGATGTTACAACAGTGTCCAAGGGAGACAAAATGTGCTGTATAATATCGTGAGTTACTTGCTTGTGAAGTTTAAGCATCTATATCTTTTTGAGGCGCGTCTCCGAATAATAGACTTATTTCGTCTATCACTGCTGGGTTGTAAATTGATGAGGAGGATACACTCACTTGCTTTCTTTAAGGACCCGTTCAATTTAAGCACATCAAAGAAATAACACCCCATTGAGTGGCCACCCACTCTGGAAGCACGTTTCTCAAGTGACCCGCTGGGTGAATTCCTCCACCGCAGAGATTCTCAGCCGCAACAGACGAGATTTATTTCTACCGTGGTGTCTCGAACCTCCCAGTCGGCCTAAACCGACAGGAGGAGGTGGGATTGAGAGACTCCGTGTGGAGGCGGCACTTACTCCTTAGGTCACCCATGCGTGGCCACATCTCATTGGACGATATCGGGACACCTGCTCATTTTGCTCAACTCGAGCGTTCTCTGCTACAATCAAGTACCTGTTATAGACATGCCTTAGCCTGAACCACAATATGAAGTCGTTACCCGCAAACAGTGGGCTTTCGTCCCACGAGACCACCGGACTATGATGTGTGGCTCTATGGGCAAAACTTTGGAGGACTTACCATAGAGGATTTACCTTGCGAAAACCGGTATTCATTTGCATATTTACCTGTGCATGCCGGTGAACCCACTTTCGAATAAAAAAAGCAAAAATATTGAAAACGGCTACAAAGAATAGATTAAAAACAACACTTGCTCTTCAAAGCATGCCTGACATTGGTGCAATCTCGACTGAGCTTCCGGTGGTCTCTGCTCGACGGCGACACGGTCCGTGAAACTCGCAAACGCGTTGCAAATCAGTGTAAAATTCACATAGTTGTAGATGATATATGTAACTGTTGTGACAGTGTACGCCGAAACATTCGCTATACTTGCGCAGGAATAATATTTTCGTCATAGTAAATTTTCAGTCAGTATCCGTGCACAGAGTGTTAAAAGATACCAACACATATAGATACGCACAATGGCATACCTACAATATGACGACAAAAACCTGCCAAATATTGTATATTGATTGATATGTGTAGGTGTGGATATCGACTGAAATTCGCAGTACGTCACATGCAGATACTTATGATTACTATACCACAATACTTGTTCCCAGCAATTCAAGCAGCTATTCCTTAAACTTGTTTAAGACGGCTTTTTCATATGAGGAAATGCAAATATCTCTTCTTACGCGAAGGTCTTATTCATGTTCTGCCAATCTTCTTTAGTAATCGCGATGAAGTGTCTCGAACCGAATCTGTAAAAAGAATGTAATAAATGTGTATCAAGTATGTATCATATATCGAAGCACGATGCTTACCAGAACGAAGAAAGGGGAATGTTCGAGGGACCTGTTTTAATGTTAGACGCATGCTAATAGAATCCAACCGACATTTAATCCAAGAAACACATAGAGGGCATTATGTGTTGCTTTTACCTATATCGGAGTAATTCTGTCATAAATTGCAATGAATTAAAACAGACAAAAAAACATCTTTGTCATCGGCATGGCCAGAAACCGCACCTTGCAATTTCGCATCCAATGCTGCCGTGTGCTTCACAATGGCTGCCTTGGCTACGATTGGCGCTAGTTAAAACTCCCAGGGATTAAACACACAAATATACCCAACAAAGTGGACGGGGGAACGCCCGCCATCTTAACTGAATGGGTAGAACACTGGACACATAATTCGAAGGTTGCTGATTCGGGCCACGCCGAGGAAAAAAAAATATGTCTAATCCTATATTCCAACCGCATGACGCAGGATTTGAACCCGTGAACCCTTGCTCCGCAGCGCGACGCGTTACACGACACAGCCACGAAGGCGTACAGCCTCCAACATACTAACAGCGAGCTCTTCATATTCACCATTGCAATATTACCGTTGGTAGTAGGCATATCCGTGAGGTGCTTCAGTGTGGTAGAGGCTTGTTCACTATCACCCGCAAGATGGCGCAAAGGGCGCAATATCCCGCTTTCAAGGGCGCTGCGCCCCTCTTCTTTCGCTGGAGATGAGCTGCGCGCCTCCGTCTCTGTACTTTGACCTACAGGGCGTGGTCGCCCGCACTGGCGTGCTTATATATTGAGGAAGTTTGAAGAGATGGCTCCCAGCTCCAATGTTGTAGTTCTTTAATCGCAAACCTTGCATTGAAAGCAGACCACACGAAGGTGACTTCGCTCGCTATAGCAGCTGTGTTTTTTTTTGTCCGCTCCAGTATTGCCGTTTACGACACAATTATTCCACTACTGTTAACATCAATAATCTCCCGTATGATATTCTTCGCTTTATAGTCTGTTTGCTCAGCATTATGGAATAAGACACACACGTCTTTACCAATACTCAATGATAGCATTCCAAGATCCACGAATATATCCACATCTTTATGCTCATAACGAAGTAATAAAGTGAAATTAGGCTATCCTTAGAATAATGGAAATGAACACACCATATTTAGCATTTCATGCTGGTCAAATGAAATAAAGCCTATTTTCATGCAAAATTTAATTTCATAATACAGGTTCTTTTCATAAAACGTTTAGGCAAGGAACTACTCAACCTTACAGATATAGGTGCTTCCTTATGGACATTAACCAAAAGTACCTTCACGGAAAAACTTGCTATCAGTAATAATTCAACCTTCGTTCGTTCTTTCTTGTCGTCTATAAAAACAACAAAATGAGTTCGCAACACTCACATATCCAATAATGCTTTCACTGTGCTCCAGTAATTGCTGCTGTTGTGGCGATGCCTTATGACAGCTGCGCTTGTGTTGCTGGTGCAGAATGTGTTCTCCGTGGAGACTTCTGCAGATTAAAATCACAGCTGAAAAATCTCTCACTTTCGAAAGCCTTCGAGAGCTGTTTAGAAGCACTTCGCTAAATGTTCGCAAATTTGAGATCATAACAGGGACGCAACGTATCGTAACTAAGTATCGGTGCCTACAAAAAAAAATGTACCGATGGTAGGTTTTATTCAACTATATTGATATTCGATACTATATTCGATAAAACTTATGCTAATTTAGCATCGGTCTTGATGAGAGCGTTTTCGGTAGCAAGCAGAGCCGATAAAATTACGAGAGAGATCTACGTTACAGCGCACTGCTATTACGCCCAATTTCTTTCATTTCGGGACACAATTTTTTAGAAAATGTCTTTGGAAGACTGATAGTTCCTTTTTGTTTCTATTGCTTGGTTATAAGGAATCTTCGCTTGTTATCTCACATAATTTCTCACTGCAGAGTTTTTCTGTAAATTTCCATAGCCGTTTCCTTAATTACCACGTTTCTTGGCGTCTTCTGACTTCTTTATATTTGTTTAGTTTCCCCATGACAAGTTGTAAAATTCATACGTCGTTAACTCGTCTCTTTTATAGAACCATAATTTCCATTTGATAAAATTATTGCAATATGCGAATACGTGTGTCCGAAATAAGTAAACTATATCAATATCCTTACCAAATGGACTAAATAGCTTTATCAAATGTAAGTGCGAAAATATGGTTTTAACAAAGGGACGAGTTAACAATCTGTACATTTTTTTCTATGCGAAGAAAGGCGGCGTGACCGGCAAACGAAGAAATAAGCTGGTCGCTGGCGGCATACCGCTCAGGAATCGAGAAATGGAGAAAGATATCGCTATTGTCCTCGGCATTGCCTTATGCAAAGACACATGCACCATCTTGAGCGACGCGCAAACCGCGCCAAGAAGACTACAAAAAGGCCGAATCTCTTCCACAGCAGCCAAGGCTCTTGTGGAAATCGCTAGGCAACAGGAACTACCCGATAATTTCGTCGCATGGACCCCTGGCCATGATGACGTGGCAGGAAACGAAACATCACATGCTGTCGCCCGAGTGTGCCAGCCGGGATTTCCTGCCGCAAGCGCTCCAGAAAGTGAAGAGGCTGGATAACATTTGAGCCAAATATACCGCGGTTTTGCAGCCCTACCGGCTGGAAAGAACATATTATCCACTTCAGCATCTACAGTTTAACAAAGAAGAGGCCACTTCCCTCCACACACTACAAACGAACACATGGCCACACAAATAATATGCACCGAATCAACCCCATAGAATTTCCATGCCTATGGCAATTTTCGATATACGGGACACTCTCCAACACATGGCGTTGGAATGTACAGACCGCGAGAAAAACAATGAAGGCGAAGCCTCACTCAGGACCCCTACAAGCCACTGAAGAAACAGGATGCAATGTTGATGGCACACATCTTGTAAGATCAGCGATGGCTGGTGGATGAAGCACGGGCAACGGCGTTAGCCAACGGTCGTCTGAACTAAGAAAGCTGCCAACATCGGCTGAAAAAAAAGAGTACTTTCTCGCTTTGTGAGGGGCGAGTTGGTGTGAATCCACGATGTATTACAGCCCTCACTTAAACAACGCTGCTTGTCTTACACAACGCCTGTCTTCGTTCGTCGTTCTGTTTTTCTGTCCGTTGTGTAAGTCCGCGCTCTAATACATTACTTTGTTCGCCGTTTCTTTCGATAACCGTTTATTCCTTCTCTGTGAATCCCCGATATCCTTCTACGGCAGTAACTCGTTGTCAACACGCCTCAGCCCAAGGACAGTCTCCTGCAGGTCCTACCAATTACAGACTTACTTCGCCGAAATCGAAATTTACTGATCGTTACGTGCCTTTCTGTGCAAAAAGTCGTGGATGTTCTGATCTTATTTTGATGGGCGCTCTGCCAGCAGCTCCAAGATAATGTCATCTATATACTAATGATCGAAATTATCTTACAATAATTCGCGCTCTATGTTTGTATAAATTATGTTGAAGTATTAAAATCATGTCATGCACTTCTATACGGAGCTATCGAACTGAGTAGAGTTACGTAAGTAATATATTCTCGCAGTGGAAGAAATTCAGTTAAGCAACATCAGCTTAAACAAAATGTAGCAGGGAGATGATAAAAACGGCATGCAGTATCGCTACACACTTGCCGTCCTACCAATACAGTAAATCTCTATTGCAAGCCCCGTAACAGAGTGGTGGAAGTGTGGGGTCCGAAGCACCCAACGACGGACTTGCGACCACCTGACCCTCTACGGAGTGATTCCCTTCAGAGACTTCCGCTGCGCTCAACAGGAGACATTCCCTGGAAAAATGAAGTTCCGATGTCGAGGGCCCATTCGCAAATCTACAAGAAGCCACCCAGCTTTACCGAGAATGGCGGTGAGGATGTCAAGAAATAGTCGAAGCAGTACAAACGGCTAAGGAAACACAGTGATTGAGACTTCGCCGCTGAGCAGTTAAATGTTTTGTTCGCTCTCATGAACACTGCTCTGATATGGTACAACCATGACGTCAGCCTACTCCATGGAGGAGATTTGTCACTAAAGTGAAAAAGTGTTTAGGGCACTCACTAACGATGAAGTGTGCTGAACAGACCCTGTCCCAAAGAAGCCAGCTCCCTGCCAAGATATGTACCAATTACTTGAAGAGGTTCTTAACCCTTGTAAACTCGCGAAACCCACTCTGCCCGAAGAAGTTAAGGTAGTGCATCTTATCAAAGGCATGGCAGATAATCTGGGCCAGTTCTTCATCGCCAAAGAGAAGCTGAAGTCCATGTGAGAATTTCGAAATTGCGCTCATTTAGTGAGCGTGCTCAGTGTTGAGCGATTGTTGTTCCGCTGTCTCGTTGTAGATAAGTGCAAAGTAAAGTGTATAATAAAAAAAAACGGTCAGTTAACACGGTCACTACACAACTGTAGATGCTTGAGGAAAATAAACATGAGAGTTAAGTTTTCACTTTAGTGAGCTAGCGTTGCTAGATCAGGTTAGAAAATTAGTCGGTTCAATATATGCGCTCGGAGCTATAAAGAATAAATAATTTGCATATGGGTAAAAGTTTACTTATCGCTTGTCTTACGACGAGTGAATCCTGCTTTAGTGCATTAGTATTCTAGCCTTGCTGTTTGGTTCTGTCCGGACAGGAGGTCATCTTATAACTATTTCTATATACGAACAACCTATTCGAGGAACGATCTGCCGAACGCCTCTTTAGCATTCGCCACGCTCAGCATGGAAAGAACCATAGCTACCCTACGTTCATATGCAAAGCGTGTCATATATTTCTGTGCATACAGTTCCTCATCACAGAATGCATATAGGAAGCCATACTGCTGTTTTAACCAAGTGGTATGCTATGTAATGCTTATGAATTCACCTAAATGGGCGTTCCGACATGCATTTATTTTTAATTTTTCTTAAAATGCGTCGAATGAGTTTTTTTATCAAACTTTCAGAATGTCTCCGTATAGGCAGCGAGCAATATTTCCCAACTCGCAACGTCTAATAGCAACTGGATGTCAAGTTTTGCCCAGATAAGTGTTCTCAGACTGGTATTAGTTTATGTGTTTGCGGAATTTGTTATGTTATTGGTAAAAAGACAACGTGTCTTGCAAGCGTTCAAATCTGCATTAGGGTGTTCATAGGATATAAAAGGCGCATTAGGGAATGGAGTGCAATGATCCCCGTACTTAGTGAATTAGAGGCTAATTTCATTTTAAATTTCTAAAAGCTTCCCCCGTTTCACAGAACTTAAAAGCAGATTTCAGAGATTCGTCTCTTCCGTACATTTCATGTAGATTAAAAGCAAAAGACCCTCAAGGCTGTGCTGTAATAAACGATACTCACAGAGTTACAGTGCTAATTGTTAAAGAGCTTACCGGATACGTTGAAGTAGTGTGAGCTATTATCATGGTGGATATATATTGATTTATTCATATATCTACCTCCTGGCCTGTAAACGAGGAAGAAAGAATCATCTGCGTAAATTCCTCAATTGATTTTGAACGAAAATTGGCTACAATTTGCTGTCTAACATGCCTCGATATGATGAAAACATAACGACGCGCTCGGACAATGTAACAAATCCACATTTTCTGTTGACTTGATCTTCGAAGCACAATGAATTCATTTTTAATTCTTTATATAAGTCTTTCAAAACTCACTCTTTAAGATATACTGTGGTTGATTGTGAGTGTCACCATCTTATCGCGTGAGAAAGCACTTATTATTCGCTCTATTTATGCACCAACACTTGGAGAAACAAAAGAAAGGAGGCGTCAATTGTGAATAGCGATGTGGCCCTGCAGATATTGCCATCTAAAGAAAGAAGTTTAGCCCCTTAGGATGTGTCATGCTCAATTTAATTAAATTTGGATGATTATGATTATTGCCGGGATTTGATGTGCCAAAACCACAGAATGATTGTGAGGCATGCCATAGTGGGGCGACTTTAAATTGATTTCGACCACCTAAGGTATTTCACATGCACCTATATCTAAGCATACAAGTGTTCTTTGCATTTCACTCTGAACAAAATGGGGCCGCTGTGGGCTGGAGTCGAGCCAATGCCCATATAGAGCAGAGGGCCACTTATAAAAATAAGACATCGTCAAAATATCTTCGCTTTGGCCGCCGGACACGAGTAAAATACAGGCCATGAGCGCTTAATTGGGAGGTTGCTAAAACACATCTCCGTTTTTATACGCTCAGAATAAACGTGCTCCCGCTGCAGATAACACTCTAACGGTAGTGTTTGGCTAATATGGCTATGGTGCGCGCAACTACAAATAAAAATAATATACAGCTGTATAACACTATTATGAACTCTGGATATATCTGTGCTTAGATCAATTTCTAATGCAATGTTCTATGAAACAAGTTACCTTTTACAGGTCTGAGAATTATCTGTATCTTTCCATTAGAAACATAGCACTTAATTTGTGTGCTCATCACTTTAAGCCGACGGTTAGCGATTTGCTGTACTACCTTTGATATAGCGCATGTGGCAGCTCACCGGTCGGATTGTTGAATCATGCCATGTGACAACTAGCTCATATACTGAGGTCATTCTGTAATTATTCAGGAAGATTTTTTTAATTTTCTTATACTAACAAAATTCAATTCACTTTTTTAAGCGTGTCACATGGGTTATGAGCTGGAATAGGTGTATCAGACAGGCTGGTCGATGTTTCCATTGCTGGCCTATATTCTTTCAAAAGAGGCTTGCCATGTTTGGCGTGTTACACTTACAGGGGTTAGTAAGTGTAACACGTGCACGTGCCGGTAACCTATGAGCTGTTCTACGTACGGTTGCTGTGCCGGGCCCCATAACACCACAACACACCCCTATATAAGTGTCACTCGTCATCAGCCACATGCGAGGTCAGTAACGTTTAAAAACTCCAAGAGGGGCAGTGACACCTCCTCCCTGAATCTCCAGTAACCGCGCGGAAACACCATATCATTCACACTGTGTTGTGAGAAACACTGCCGAGCTTTATCAAGTTCTCTGCACTTAAGCAATTCATTTTCAGCATCACCGCAGGCCTTGCAAGCCGGGCACAATGCGTCGCGGAAAGACTGATTTTGGGACCTTAGGTAAAAGAAGAAGGCTCCTAGAGAGCCTCAACTTCTTTTAAGAGAAGCTGTCATGAGGCTTTTACAATCCTCATAGTTGGTGCCTCACTAGCCATGTGTGACATAAGGGCTAACCAGGCCACTCTAGTACATCTCATCCGCACGGGGTCAGCGCGTACACACGCATGGCTCTATTAAAAAAACTAATTAAGAAATGTTAACGCTCTATATTAAACTCTTCCGGGCATGATGTCATATAAAGTGATATATACAAATATTGCTCTAAATTGTAAAAAATACCCAAAAATTAACGCGAAAGCGGAGGCGTCCTCGACAACACACAATCTTCATCTGCCAAATATAGAACACCAGCGGTTAGTGGTTGTCGTAGATCTGAATGCATTGTATGTTAATTTAGAGCCGTGGGGCTTTTGACTGCATCCGACTTCCTATTATTATATTCGAGAAGCGAGAAATCATCCTGGGTTCCTCTACTGATATAGAAGGGGACTGCGATAATGAGATTGTCGTATGCAATCGATTTCAATATGTTAGGTGCACTGTACGAATGGCACGTCAGGGAGGCACAAGAAGATGACAGTGATGTGCTGTTTCGGCAGCTTGCTCTCAGCAGGTATCGGCGAAAATAATCCAGGTACAGTTGAGGAAAATTCGGCAATGGGCTGTTACTTCTGACAAAGCATTGAATAATTAGACGGAGGCCATCCAAGTACTATGAAGAGATGTGGATCACGAGGGCGAGCACTTGTCCTTGAAACATTTAAAGGCACTAATAATGACATGGTCCCTCATATGCTCCGTGATGCTCCATAATAACATGCTCCGTGGTTGGTAACATGCTCCCTTACTACATTTACATGTGCTAACGAGGTAGAAAGGAAATAGCAATTTTACAATTACACCATATTGCACTTTACTACCACTAGGCCCCGGTATCATATCTTTAGGACATGGCAGCACTTTTCTTATTTATGCTGATGGGTTGCTCTGAATATATTATTTTTGAGCCCTATATGTGACAGTAATGCAGAACCTACACGGAAAAAAAGATTCTTGACCCTTAAACAATGCAAGGCTGAAAGGGTTCACAAAAAACGTTCATTTCTCACCTACTTTTTATTGTTTCATTTGTTTTGCAACCCATTCTCCTCTGTGACACCTCAAATTCAGTTTCGAAATAAATAAATAAATATTATTCGTTCTCTTCATTTCGCATCACTTTATCTAAAACACGACGTTGAATGGGTGCGTCTAAGCCATGTATATTGACTCGTCATCTTGAAGCTCATTTTGAGGCTGTGAATGTTCAGGAAACGTCTTTCACTTACCATACAAATAGAAAATAGACGGAGTTATTCTCCCTTTTCAAAGATTTGCCGTGTTTTGTTAAGTTGTCCAATGTGCGACGGCCGTCAAGCGTTTCGTTTTCGAAATAAACGCTCAAATTTGTCACCTAAAAATTGTTCATAAATGCACACTTAAAACTTCGTAGTAGGCATTTTTTACAAGCAACAGCATACATCTTTTGCCGGTTTTAGGACAAAACGTGACCCATCATGACACAATGACGCCATAAACGTTCGAAACAAGTGGCATTAACTTTTTAGGAGAGTACACTTACATGAAAGCGTTTTAGTTGTGAAAGCTGCCTTGTCTAGCTCATCAACAATGCTACATAGGTGTGTACTTAAACATACACCATTCCTCGTAAGCCGCGAGTACTTCTTTGACAAGTAGCTATTAACGAATTATGAACCAGCAATTCTTCAAGCTCTGCCTTTCGCCACATTGACACAATTTTATATCGGTCTTTCCATCCACTGCGAGAGGTTTAGAAAACCCCAGATGATAATATGCCGAAATTAAGTGGGAGTAAGTTGATCTTAATTATTTTCGGCACGTTAATATACTGAATATCAAGAAAGTGCTGTGTTGTGCTAGTTGGTGCAGAGTTTAGAATACATGTGGCGCAAGGTTCAAATCAGAGGACAAAATCTGAGGGTTCAACGAGAAGGCGTTCGCTATCTTTCTATTTCTTTCTTGTGATTTTAAACTAGCGTCACATGATCTTCATAAAGACGAGGACAGGCGTAAAAAATTCGCGTGGTCTCTTATGCCCTAATTAGAGGGAAAAGCGCATATGACATGTTAAAGCTTGAATGCACATCAATATCAAAGACTTACACAGGAAGTACTTTTTGCACTTCTTTACTCAGTTTCCTATCTTTTATGTGTCTGCTGTTATGTCCTTTCGCTTACACACTTTCACCAATTGTTAATTAAGTTTCACTAATTTACTAGCTTTGAGTAATTACCTCGATTCACTAGTTCTGAGCGTCTTGCGTCGCGCGCCCCTGCCAGTTACTCCATAGCCGTCAGTAGGCCGAGTCACACGAACGCTGTCTTAAATTGTTTTTTGTTTTCATGCGAGTGCCGCAAGGACAAGTGATGAAGTAAATGCGCAGGTCGCCGGCCTCGTGCCACACTTAGGAACAACGCTGATTTTTAATTTTTTTAGGCACGCGATCACCGCGAACACGAAGTGAGCGCACACCTCGCGCACCTAGAGCCATGTTTTAGAGGTCACCTAATATTTGTATTACCGTCCGTGATGACGCCAGATATATTGTATGATGAGGCATATATAAGAGAACTGTGGACAACATGGCACTGGTTACAGTGCGGATGCGCCCAACGTTACTAGATTAACTCCAGTTTGCATGTTGCGCCTGAGCCGCGCGCGAACATACCGGAACATAATTTATGTCCCCTTTCCGTCTCCTCTCGCTGTGTGACGCTGCCGTCACTGGCGGCCCGACAACGGGCCGCCAGCGACTTGGCTCTGCAACCGCCTGCTCCGAACACATTTCCAGTTCACGTGTTTTACAACATCTCAATTTGTATTTTTGCGCAGTAAGATTGAAATATTTGTCTGTGCGATGGTGAATAAATGCACCTGAACCACATAGCCGCGTTAAAGCAAAGGGTTAAATGAAGGTATGCGGAATGGTGTACTATTGGCCTTGAGCGTTAGACATGCTGCGAAACTGCTCAACACAAAAAATAACCGATCTGGTTTATTATTACGGTATCTGTTTGTAAAGCTAACTTATTTCATTGGATGCCTAACAAAATTTGCTGTGAAGATTGCCCGTCACGTTAGGCTTTTGCAGTCAGCGATGTGGTGTTCCATGGCTGTGTATGCTTCGAATTCCATGTTCTATTCGCAAGTTCGTTACTTGATACTGAATCCGGAAGAATCAAACAGAAGATATCTCACGCTTTCACTTACACAAAGCTTGCCTAGCGTCTTGCGCTCAAAGCAGATTCTTTCAGGTTTCAAGGGAAGAAATTCAAGAATATTGTTACGGAGAGGAAGTGACGTACAGTCACGTACAAGTCTGGACGTTTGCACAAGGATGCAGACTGTCTTTCTCGTCATCCGGTGGATCCTCCTGACCCCGCTGCGCATGATCCGGATAGCTGCGTAATGGCTTTTACTGACGTGAGCGATATGCGCGCCGAACAACGTCGGGATGAGTCATTGCGCACCATCATCGACGCCGTCCAGTCTGGCAGCACCGACGCCATATTCCGTATGTTCGTGCTGTATAACGGCATCCTCTACCGCCGCAACGTCAGCGTTGAAGGCCCTTAGCTCCTGCTTGTCGTTCCTCGCCGTCTACGGCCCGTCATACTTGCACAACTTCACGACGCACCGACGGCGGGACATCTCGGAGTTTCGAGCACATACGACCGCGTGCGACGTCAGTTCTTCTGGCCTGGCCTATACCGCTCCGTGCGTCGTTATGTTGCTACTTGCGACCTATGACAACGCCTGAAAAGGCCTCCTCTGCCGCCTGCTGGATTTCTCCAACCAATTGAAGTTCCCTCTGAACCATTCTATCGCGTCGGCCTTGACCTGCTTGGCCCTTTTCCGACGACGACTCTGGGGAATAAGTGGATCGCCGTCGCTACAGATTATGCGACACGTTACGCAATCACGAAGGCCATGCCAACTAGTTGCGCCACTGACGTCGCGGATTTTCTTCTTCACGACGTCATCCTCCTCCACGATGCACCCCGACAGCTGCTGACGGACCGCGGCAGCTCTTTCTTGTCCAGAGTTGTCGACGACCTCCTTCGATCTTGTGCCACAGAGCACAAGCTGTCTACAGCCTACCATCCACAAACTAATGGTCTTACTGAACGTCTTAACCGCACACTCACAGAGATGCTTTCGATGTACGTCTCTCAAGATCATCGCGACTGGAACGCCGCGTTGGCCTACGTGACTTTTGCGTATAATTCCTCTCGACATGACACCACGGGATTTTCACCTTTTTATCTTTTGCATGGTCGCCACCCCATATTGCCGTTTAACACCGTCTTGCCTTCCGCGCAATGTACTACCATGTACGCTCACGACGCCATTGACCGGGCTCACATGGCTCGTCAAGTCGCCCGATCTCGTCTCGCCACGTCGCAGGATATGCAAAACGCCCGCTATGACCACCGACATCGTAATATGAAGTTTGCCCCAGGTGATTGGGTGCTTCTTTGGTCACCATGTCGCCGTGTAGGGCTCTCCGAGAAACTCCTGTCCCGCTACTCAGAACCCTACCAAGTCTTGCTTCAAGTTAGCGACGTCAAGTACGAGATTGCGCCGTTGCACTCTGATTCGTCAAGTCCGCCACCTGTTGACATTGTGCATGTTTCGCGGATGAAGCCCTACTTCTCTCATCGCCGGACCTGCGCCGAGACGGCGCTACAACGCCCGGGGGTCCTGTTACGGAGAGGAAGTGAAGTAAGACGAGGGGCTGGAGAGCCTGACTGGCGCGCGAGTGTGGTGGTCAGCCATATTGACACTTTTACCAATCCTTCTCTGTAAATACATATTTTATACCCTCAAACAACCCCGTATCAATATCTAAGGCCCTGCTACAGTTTCTTTAAAAACTACAAAAAACGCAACCGAAAGGACGACTTTCTTTACTATAAAAAGTTTCACGATTCAGGCTAGCAATTCGTTGTATTTTTAATATACAGTAAAATCTCGGCGATATGAATCTCGCGGGGTTACTAAAAATATTCGTATCACCCGAAAATCGTAACACCAGAAAACATGAAAAAAACGCCAGGCCTGCGATGAAACCACAGCACAGTCACAGCGAAAGCTGGAAGAGGGGCATTTCTAGAGCCCGTTGTAAGCTCTCTTGGGGCTACTAATACAAGCACACCCAGGCAGCACAGCACATTGGTCCAATATTGTTTATACGTTGGCAAACGATGGCCCAATGATGGCCCATACAAACCACTATAAAACCAATGTTGGCAAGCCAGCCTACAACGATGCCAATAATGGTCCATCTTTGCCAGCCAACATACAATATTGGTCGCGCCATTCTTTGAGGTTGGCAACAACGGTCCATGGTTGCCGATGTACATACAATATTGGCAGAACCAGGCCGTATGGATGGCAATATTGGGCCAGCTTATCCGTTGGTAAAACAATATTGGTTAAGTAATGGCAGTAGATCGGATATATTGTCCAGTCAATCTGACTGGTTAAACAATATTGGACGGCCAATGCTACGCGCCGGACAATATTGTCCAGACTTACACGTTGTCGCTCCAATGTCTTAAACACTGGCAAGCATATGCATGATATATCGGCAAGAATGTTTTTTTTTTCCCTTTTACCATCACTGAGTGAAGGTTAGCCCGAATCGAGCCACCACCTGCACATGCACGCTAATATGAAAATCACTTTGTCCGGCATCCAGCGCACCTCAAAGATGATTTCTGGTTACTTATCACATTGCTTTATTCTACAAATATTCTACAAAAGCCCCGCGTTACACGGCGGCGAAGGCATCACGCCGTCCAACTGGGAGGCTGCATGTTTTTACTAGCCCCGGACTCGAGAACAGCTATGGGCCGTCCAACGGGCCCGCGACGCAAAAGATACTTGGTATTTCTGTCCCGACGTGGGAGCGGCCCGGTCGAGTCCTAATCCGAAACGTGCTCTGAACCCATTCCTTATTACGTATAACAACGCGATTGTAGATGACGACCCCGCATTTCTGAAAGCCAGCGGCCGTTTCAGCCGTCCGCGAGTGCCGTTTTCGCTCCTTTGCATCGCATATTTGCGGCGCTTCGCGCTCGGCGCGTTCCGAGGTTCGTCCGAATTAACCCGGTTGCGCCCCAATATGACCGAATTAACGAGAGTTCGGTGCCATTAAACAATAAACATGCTTGGCGGGACCAGAGAACACGTTGCAATTGTCTGATTTTTCCGAAATAATGATTGTGGAATTAACGAGCTTTTACTGTATAAATATGGCAAAAACAGTCCATTGCTGTCAGTCAACAAACAAAACTGGAAATTCCATTCTATAAGAAAGGGAACATTGGCATACACAGGGTCTTGATTTTTAAGTTGGCATTTAGTGTGGCACAAAATATGTCAAACAGTTGGACAAAATTTGTTTTAGAGATGTTGGGCAATGTAAAATAGGTACCAAGTTTTCAAGTGAGTTTCGCGCTGCTGGAAATACATCTATGAGAAAGGAAACACAACACAACATCTCACTTTGCAATGCTTGTTAAAAGTTAATTGTGTGATACAGCCAGCGTACACAACGCAACTGTATAAAAAAAACCCTGCCTTTACATTGATTGAAGCTATAGAATTCTAGTCTGCTTCGCAATGGGCCTCTGCGCTGGTGCGCCTTTAGCGCACGCGCACCGAAATTTTTCTGACGGCTTTATTAGCGGCGAACAATCAAAACATTTCATGTCACTTCAACCACACCACGTATTTTTGTGTTTGCTACACGACTGGTTGGATTACAGGATTGTAACTTCTCTGTGTGCGTGCTACAACGACGTGCTGTCCAAGACTACAGTATCGCCCGCGGAATCTCCAGATGAGCGATGAGTTATGTTTGCACTCTCAACGCTTCACGCAACCAGACGTGTTCACTTCGAACAAATGTTCTCGGTGATCGGGAGGCCGGAGAAGCAGCGCGACGCCATGTTTTGCTCAGGAATTTTACATCCTCTCCTCCCGGCAGTTGCGCGGGGGTGGCTGGTCATAAAACACTTGTCACTTGACGGCTGCTCCGCCCACGACGGTTCAAACGTGGCTCCGGGCTTTCAATGCCTTAGAAAACGAGAGGGTGGGGGGTGAGGAGATCGCGGGAGACGACGGCACCTCGGAAGATGCGTACGCGTTTCGGCCCCTTCTGGCCGGCGGCTATTCTTCGTCAGTCAGTGGTGGTTACTTTCCCTCCTTCGGGCTCCAAGCATCGGCGGGCGCCGCGCGCGCGCCCCTCAGTATTCAGTCAAGAGTCATCGGGAAAAAACGAAGTCGGATATCGAGACAGGATGCCGCGATTCTATGGATACGGAGATTCGACGACGATGCCACAGTGAGAAGGCAGCTGTCCTGTTCTTCATCGGACTTGATTGTTTTGATTTTTGAAGAGCGATCCGCAGATGAGCGCCGATGTGTCCTGACAAATCGCAAACTTTCCGCCGGATTTTAGTGTACGTATCGCGTTCAGTAAGTCGTTTCGTTCCTTAGTCGCATGTTACTTTCCGTGTTTTTCGTACGTGAAATATGTGCTGCGTTTATTAACGTATACATTACCGCGTACTTTCTCTAAAATTGTTACTTTGTGAATACCCATGTGGTGGGCTTTGCTGTGCGCGTCGAAGCAGGGTAGTTAAGTCCTCGCCCTTAGCGATGTTTCAGCATTTGCGTTTGTTGTTTTGTTCTTTTATCGCGTTGTCGTGCGCCAGCTAAATATCCGTTTTTGATTTGCCCTTCGCCGCTCGTTTCGCGCAAAGAAATGATGGATCTGTAACACACAAATTTTCATTAGTTTTGAAGTTGTTGCAGTCTTTCAAGCTCTTGCCGCAGTTACCTTTTAATTAACAAATAGGCTATGAACATTCCGGTAGTTCAAGATGGTTATAGATTTCATCTGTGTCGAATGTCTGTTCGCATGTAGATGTTCATTTATTTCATTTTGCATTACGCTTCGCTTTTCACTCATTTCCTTTTGAACCTTCGGTGAACTGACAACTTAAATAAGCGCTAACAGGGAGGCTGTGTGTGTTTGTGAGTGGTCCCGTTTCCGCGATTTCTAATATAAGAGCGTTATTCAAGGTAATTAGTGTAGGTTCTGTGCAAGCGGTCAGCAGAACAAAGCGTGAAATGCGAAATTATTTTCAATACTTGCAGTATCTTTGCCATATGTATACATGCAGAATAAAGTTGTGTGTACTCTCAGCTTTTCTACGCTGATTATCCCTGCTGCTTGCCAAAAAGCAAAAGCGTGGGCAACATGCATTATTTACGTGCACAAAAATCTACCTCATGTTAAACTACACATTCAGTGAAAAATGTCGTAAAGATGTTGACATAGCCAACAAAAAGGCTGGCAAGAACCAGTGTGAAACGCTGAAAAAGAAAGAACGATGGTGCAGCCAACGATAAAGGCTGGCAAAAAACATTGGAGCTGCCAATGTTTATACAATGTTGGCGATACGTACGACGGACAATGTTGGCTACAGCCATCCTTGCCATTATTGGCGATATGTTGGACGGACAATGTTGGCTCCAGCCATCCTTGCCATTACTGGAAAATCATTGGCATCCAATATTGGACCAATGCACATTTAGGTGTAGCAAACCCCCCAAAGCCAACGCAGGACCAATATTTCTGCCAATGTTTACCAACGTTGTTCCGAGATTGGTCCAATGCCGGCGTGCTGCCTGGGCACTAGCAAGGTACCCACTACGCCATAAATCACAATTTTTGTGAAGTGGGGAAGCACCTACTAAGCCAAAATTCCTCATTCTGCGGAGAAGCGAGGCACCAGCTACACGTCTGTAAGGCATTATGTGCACTTTGTTGACGCCACGGCTGATGACGATGAAGAATTATGGCTCAGCCCTCTGTGATGGCTTGGAAGCTTTAAACTGCCCACTAGTTATGCAATTTGCATTGGGTGACGCCCTGTCGCTATTTCCCTCTCCCGCCATGCTGTATAACATACGTTGACGTGGGAGAGTGAGAGGGGGGGGGGCGAATAACTTTACTGAGACCCCGAGAAAATGAATCATGCGCTTATGGGCTTCCTTGGCAACCAATACAAGTGCACTTGCGAGGAAGCCACTACGCTATAAACCATTGTAATTTTTGAGAAGTAAGGAAGCAGGCACTATGCCATTTTTCGTCATTCTACGGAGAACCGTGGTACCTGCTAAACGCATGTAAGGCATTATGGGCACTTTGTTGATGCTGTGTCTGATGACGATGAAGAATTATGGCGGAGCCCTTTGTAATGGGTTGGAAGCATTCAAAAACCTACTCGTTGCGCAATTCGCATTGTGTAATGCCTAGTTGCAGAATTCGCGTTGTGCGACGCTTGGTGCTTATTTTACTCTTGTACCACGCTATATTGCATATGTTAATGTGGTTCCTTCCCGACATAAAGCCTGTATAGGACCTTTTTGCAAAGCAGTTTCCAGCACCGGCATGGCTCAGAGGTTGAATACTGGGCTCCCACGCAGAGGGCCCAGGTTCGAACTTCGTTCCATCCTGAAATTTTTTTTCTTATTTCGTTTTTTTTCTTATTTCGATTGATAGTGGTTACGGACACCGGCGGCGGCGGTGGACAACTACAGCGCCAAAGACGGCCACTGAAGTGATCTCATAACATCTTTCGCTGTAAAATTAGTATGCGATACAAGAAAGTTGGCATATGCTTTGATTCAGTGTTTCTCAGGGCCACAGCGATGTCATGAACAGCTCTGAATGATTGCCAGTAAAGTTTTTATACGTCAACGATCATACTTGTACTCGTAAATATTCAGTGCATGCGCGCGTGTGTAATTAATGAACCAGATGTGTTGTGCCCCGTGACCGCTAGTCGCCCCTTCCTAATCTTACTACGCTTTTGTGTATGACAATACAGTACTGCGGCGAAAGTAACTTAAGCGTTTTGCACACCATGGATAGAGGCCAAGCTCCATCACCAAGACCGTCCGGTTTGTCTCTTGGGGTTTTCGTAGACGTTTCATGGGACTTCATGACGGACCCGCAGCCCAAGTTTCAGTCTTGTTCCATAGAACGGCTCAATGCGAGGACATGGCTAGCATTGACGCGACAGGCACGTGTTAACACAGTACAAAGACGCTGCTGCCTCGAGCAGAGGAGCACGCGTCAACACGTCAAAAAAAAAAAAAAGCGCGGCGTCAGCGTCATCCGTAATCTAAACGCGAAGGCGCATAAACGCATCCAAGATTCGCGCGCACTATCTCGGAGGCAACGACGTACCGTGGATGGTCGCTCAGCGCGCATGCCCGCGCACGCGCGTGACGGTCGCGCCTTCCGTAACAGTCACGCGCGTGCGGCCTTGGGCCTGGACCACAGAAAATTTAGTATCACACCAAATTCGTACGAAACGTGATCGTATCTCCGAGGTTTTACTGTATATATGTTTTCGTTATACTCTAGAACTGTCTAGCCTTTACCCCATCTGAAGGAATTCACAACACGCCAGAAATATTCAGAACATTTACTGAGACTTTTCTAACATTAGTTCGTTAAAGTTTGCAAATTTTTGAGCACAACTCGCTTGAAGGTTAAATTGTAGCACAAAAGCAGGAGACAGAATGATGTCGCAAAGAGATAAGTAGAGAGAGAGAAGGCAAGACAAGGCAGGCCGATTAAGGTCCCTCCATAATTTTTAAGGTAGCGACATCTGCCGCGCGCGCCACCTAGAAAGTTCCTGTAGCAGACGACGCCCAGGTTAAAGCACGGCATTCAGCTGGTGGAAAAATATCTGCACATGCTAGGAAATAAAAGCTACTGACGCCTGACTGTAATGAAGGCCGAAATAAGGCCCCAAAATGCTAAAGCTGTGCCTTTATTTCAAATAAACATTGAAAAAGAGAGCGGAAAAAATGTTTCATCGCCTACGTTTGGCATGTTTACATCTCGTTTATTCGCGCTCGTATTACATTGCATTTGGAAACGACTTTCTCAACATGTTGTAAAACGAAGTTAACAACGCGCGCAGAGATAGAAAAGTCTAACAGTAGAACTCACTGCCGAAATTTATGAACTTTTATCGCTATAACAATAATAATAATTGCTGGGGTTTTACGTGCCAAAACCACGATATGAGTAAGAGGCACGCCGTAGTGGACTGCTCCTGTAATTTCGCGACTACCTGGGATTCTATTACGTGCACTGAATACGCGCCGTACACGAGCCTCTAGCATTTTCGCCTCCATCGAAAATGCGACCGCCGAGGCCGGGATCGAACCGCGTCTTTCCGGTCAGCAGCCGAGCACCGTAACCGCAGTAACTGTCATACCACGGCGGCGGACAAATTTTGATCGCGTGCAACACAATGCGGATATCTGTCGGCGAGTTAGTGCGCTTCCCTCGCTTTATTTACTTGCATGCTAGGTTCGTACTGCATGACCTACGTCAGCGGGTTCATAAAGCACTAGAATGAATAATCTCGACAAATGTGGGCCATCAAAACCAGCGCGCACGAATAAAATGCTATTGCAGCTCGGCACATGCACGCGTATGCTTTTACTTGCGCCTTTGTGTCGCGTTACTTACCTCGCATAGTCGTGCAGTGGCCGACGGTTCGAAGTGTTTCCGTCCAATTCTGTGCAACCACACTTTTCTTCTGGTTAGGTTCTGTTTGCCCCGCGGGATGCAAAATAACTTCTTGCCGTCTTCCGTCCGGTTTCGGCACCCAAACGCGCAGCAACAAGGCATATCGGACTTTCCAGAACGAAATCACCGCACAACGTGCATAGCGGAACAGGCGAAGCGAGCGCTCTCCTCCCGGGGCGCGGGAACCTTCATGGCGGGGCAAGGTCACGTGTCACAGATCAGCCTATCGCGGGCGCCGTCGGCTTCATGAAAGCTTTTCGATACTTTTGAATTTATTGAGGGACTTTAAGGCCGATGAGTCCGGAGTGAAACGAACGAAATGACAAGGCGTGAAAATAGCAGTGCAAGAGTGGAAGGGAGCCAGCACCGAAGGCCCAGTACCTGTCCTTCGCTTCATTACAGCTGTTTCGTTTTTTAGTGCAAGTCCTGCAAAACAGAGCGCATGCGCACTTGCGCTGGCGTAGTGCTGATAAAGTGGTAGAGATTCATGGATCATTGCTAACACACCACAGAAATCAGGTCGCATTACACATTTCAGACTAAAATGAGCCCGAATAAAATAATTATATCACGGGTTTAACGTCCCGAGAACACGATATGATTACGACGGACGCCGTAGTGGAGGGCTGCGCACTCCAATACAGCGTCCGTCCATCATAATCAAATCTAAGAACGCGGGCCTCAGACATTTTCGCCTCCATCGAAATTGGAGCCGCGTGGCCGGGATTCGAAATGATCCCAAACTACAAGGGTTTTAAAGGGCAGAAAAAAATCAAGCACTTTCAATGGCCTTAAAATGTACTTTACAAATTCAATTGTTTTTAAATGCGAATGCATTTCTTAGTCGGGCTATGTAAGGCATCCTGCGTTGTCCGCGCGCCTCTCCGCTCTCACTCCCTCTTCCATAGCAACAGCTGCGGGTGCGCGCGCTTATCCTCGCCCCTAGCAACCGGAGCAGGTGGTGCGGGCGGAGTAGCGGAGAGTGAGTGGAGAGGAAGCCGCTCTGGCGTGTGAGGGCGCTCGCATCGTGGGAGCTAAAGGGCACAGCCGTATAGACGATTTTCAGCAGCTGGTTCGTTCACTCATAACTAGATGGCGCCACTGTACCGTGGCCGTCCCCCTACCATGGCCGTCCCCATGGCCATCCCTCTGCCGTGGCCTTTGGGAGCGCTGCTCAATATGTCTCTGTCCGCGTCGCGTCGTCTGCTCGGCATTCCTATAGCGTCTGCGCGGCGCGCGATTAAAAGTGAGCAGACGGCAGCGGCGGTAAAGTAAACATGACGGCACCTGTGTATGCAGTTTCCTTCCGCCTCGAATTTATCACGTCGTTGTCCTGCGCTGTGTGGCCCGTACGTTCAAAACCTACACATTTATTTGCTTTATATTCGCGTCCTGAAGCTTCGAGAGCAATGTACTCGTCAGTATTTTGCAGTGTTTCCAAGATTCATTCTCATATTGTCGGAGACCAGGCTTAGCAGGCATGGCTAAATAAACACAGCTGATCGCAATAATAAAGACAAAGCATACCTGACGCTTCTTCCCCAGCGTGAGCCGACACAAAGCGATGGCCTATTTCGCCATTTATTTATTGCTGTGAGTACAGTGAGCGAGTAGCAAGCGCGAGTTCAGTTCGAAGCGGGCGGACGCGTCTGCATGGGTGCTGCCATGTTGGCTTGTAACTCCAGCTACTGGCGGTTGCTAATACAACAATTAAAGGCATACGCCATAATTACGAAGTAGATTAGATATATCGCTTTTGTTGTGGCGAAATACGCACCAAACAAACAGAAATGTCGCGACGTTATCAAAGTTGAGGCGATTACATGTAGAACTATGTTTTGCTGCGCAGGCATGTGACTTGCTTACACCCTGCTGCAACCAGCTTGTGTGGTACGGCCACAGCCGCTTCGCTGGCCCCATGCGTTGGCTTGGGCAGCTGGCTGGGGGAAGGCCAGTTACGACCACGTGATCAAATATGGCAGCGCCCGTGCACCGCTGCGGAAAATCGTCTATACATCCATCCATCCATCCATCCATCCATCCATCCATCCATCGGCGGAGCTCCCGCGTGTGTGGAGAGAGTGTAGGAGAGGGTAGGTGCAGTGCTTCGCCGCTCCCTCTCTCGCCGTTCGCTCTCTCTCCTCCCAGCGCCACCGCCTCAATGCAGTGCGTTTGAAACGCGTTTGTAGCGTTTGTGCTGCCTTGGAACAGCCTGAAAACAGCGCGTTCTAAACGCGTTTGTGCTGCATTGAAGGCGGTGGCAACGTCCCTGAGGTGATTGCGAACGCACGTAGGAAGCGTTCGTTGAAAGAGGCGCCCAAAAGGGAGACACGTGAGCGCGTCGATGTGTCCAGCTTTACGCCATTAAAATTACTACGCCGTGTACTCTCGGCGCAAGAAATGCATTCGCATTTCCCCACGATTCCCTTCGGGGAGGTGGGGGCATTATTTTTTAAGTGTTCAAATGACTTGCACGCACCTAGGACTTTGGACAGAGTGGCATGCACGTTTTTCTTCGCCATGTACTGCCAAGATGAGTGAGCTTGTCGATACACAATGATTGACTATAGCCGGATTCATCTTTAGAAGTCTGCGGTATTTCCTCTTCAAAGGCGGATGCACACAAGTTTGCACCATGGGGTGCGCACTCCTTACTGACGTGATGAACCGGAAGGCCAGTGACCCAGCCTTGGGGGAACATTGCCGAGAGCACGAGCCGGACCATTTCTTCAGTCACGGAGGCGATCGGCTGCCGCGCTTCAGTCGTCTGGGCCTCTCCGGATTTCTTAAGCTGTATTCGACTATAGGTAGGATAGCCGTCATAGAAATTTAATTTCTCCTAATACCAAGCACTTCATGTATTTAATTGACTGCATGTCAATATTTTCATTTTTAGCTTACACTGCCGACGGCATAACTCGTGTATTGGCACCCACCTAAAACAAAGGGAGCTAGAGACTGCAATAGCCTTCTCAACTCCAGGGACAGCATTGCGCAGCCCTTTTAGTTGTTACACAACGACACTAGCGTGAACAACTTCAACAGACCAGCCTAGAGTTATCTGGCCTGTATTTGTCATGTCGAGGAGCTCGCTGTAGAGCGACGGTGTAGTGCCACAAACACGGGTGTTGTATTTCTTATCGCGCAGGCTGGCTTGCGTGCTTGTATCATAACGATCACCTTGTTTATGCGCGACTTGCCGGCAGGCGCCGTACTTACAGCAGGTTATTTTTAAGTTTCCGCGTGGATTTGGACAGGTATGAAGGTCAATTAGGAAACAAATGGGAGACAGCTTCGTCCTTGAGAAGCCATTTGTCATGCGAAATGATCGCAACGTCACCGTTTATGTTGTGCACAAATTTTTTGATCACATCAGTATTGGAATTGGAGGTCGTACACGACGCAAGAACAAGCTTGTGAGCTGCTTCTCGAGTCGTGGAATAGCATGCTGCTGCACTTGAAGGCGTGCATACCATCTCCAGGCGCCTGTGAAATATGCCGCCCCTCGGCAGGTCCGTCCAACAAAGCATAACCGTTTTTTCAACCGGTCACGAACCAACGAGGCATTTCTGTTGGTTACAACAGAATGCCACCTATACGCCACACAGCTGAAACATGACGATAAAAACCTATCACCATACCACCAACAACGACCTACGCTGCGTGTTTCGACAAGCCGGAAAGTCGCACCGACCTTGCGGCGAGCGCCGCCGCGCGGCGGGAGACGCAAAGAAGACGCGCGCCGCCTCGCAATTTTCAAACTGGAGCTAATCAGTAACGCTGCATGCGCCAATGCGCGGAACACCACGGCGGTATTCTTTTCGCGGTAGTTGCTGCTTTCACTCGACAGACTTGATTTATCAGCTTTCAACCATGTCATCATTTTGTTTATGGGTAATAATTTATTTCATTTTATTTTATTTAATACATACTGCGGACACGAAGTCCATGCAGGATGGGTAGAACACATTAGGTCAACAGAAGTAAAACAATCTTGTAAGTTGAACGATACAATTTTGAGCATACACACACAAAAAAACAGCAAAAACAACAATAGGAAAATGCGTTTTTAAGCAGACTACTTTGAACAATGCAAGTGTAAAAAGTAAAATAGCAAAATAATACATCGTTTATAGAGGTAAGTTGTTCCAATCATTAATGGTGCGCGGAAAAAAAAGAGTGTTTGAATAGGTTCGTTCGGGCAAAATAGGAGGTTAGAGCATTTGGGTGATGTTGGCGAGTAGGCCTCGTCATTAGTGTGCCTTTTGTGCCTTTGCACTTGGTGTACTTTGAAAAGGAGGTATATTTAAAAAAAAGATTTCTCGATTAGTCGGCATTTCCAATCAGGCTCAGATGGCTGCAGCATTCTGGACAAATTCTGTTTCATAACATGATATGAGGGGACACACACACGCTGTAAATATTGTTGTGTCGTGAAGAAGACGGGACTCCCGTCGAAACGTCGACAAAATAGTTTTCTTGATAAAGGCGCACCTACGTGTATGCTTATAACCTTGCGGCAACCGAAGTTACTCTTCCGTATTTAAGCATTTCCCAAATATATATATATAGGAAAAAGGTATACGCTTCTAAAAAACTGTTTATTTTTCGACGTTTCGATCGGAGACCGATCTTCATCAGGATATATATATATATATTGTAATGAACAGAGACGGACACAGCACCCGTTCCTGGGCCAGCTGTTCTATTGTCTGCTTCTTCTTTCTCTACCTCCCGCATGCTGCCCGCACGCCCGAAGCCCAGCGTCGTTCTTGGTCATCACACTCGGCCATGACTGCTGGTGCGGTTGGCTGACGACATTGTCTCTGGTGGGCGGCACTGACTGTTTCGGAGTGGCCGGACTCGGCCACGCTGGAACTTCGTCTGGAAATTTGGCCGAAACTGGCTATGTCTCCGTGGTCGTTCGCTATGTTGTTCTAGACGCTTGGGCTTGGCTTGAACTTTTGCCGATGACGACTCTGGGGGACGACATTGACTGTGTCGTGGTGGTCTACGACCTCGGCCACGCTGCGACTTGGCAGGGAAAGCTGTCTCATTTTCCTCTGGTGGACGGAGTTGGCAGTTTCGCGGCAGTCGAAGTTTTGTGACATGATGCGGCTTGGCGAAGAGTTCTCTCGGCGACAATTCTGGCGGGCGACTCTGACTGTACAGGCATGGTCGCAGGTGCATCGCGCAAGGCTGGCCTTTGCGCCACAATTTCGACAACAGGGTAGGAAATGATAGATCTGGTAACGCAACATGCAGCACCAAGCGCGACCGTCTGCGCATTTTGCAGCGGGTCGAGGGGCGTCTGAGTGTCGTTCTAGACGTCTGCGTCAACGTGGAGTTAGGTTTCTGCGCTGACCTGCGACGTGGCTTGTGCTTTTCCAGCGTTGTCACTTGATGGCTCCCTGACGTTCTCAAGCCAGTAATTCGTGAAGCCGCGCTGCGTGCAGCCGGAACATCCTCGTCACAAGCCGTTCCAAAAGCAACAGACTTGTGCTGCGCGGGCAGGTCATCAATGAGGACGATCTCAGACGTGTCAAATGCCTTGGTGTCTCCTGGAGAGACGTCTTTTATCGAGTTGGTAGCGCTCTCTCGTTCAGCCAGTGAATGCTTCAAAGCGTGCAGATCCGCCTCCGTCTGGTCAGGGAGGATCTTGGTGAAATGCGCGGGCATGTGCGTTTCAATACCTTCTAAAACGTCCAGCACGATGCGGGCCGGTGCCAGGGTTGCCACTGACTTTCAAGTAAATGTCGCCAAACGAAGAGCCAAAAGTCGCCAAAAGTCGCCATTTTTTTACAAATGTCGCCAAAGAAGTCGCCATTCTCGATATGTGCGGCATACCTAGTAATAAAAGTTTCCACTCACGTATAGCCCCGTAGAATACAGTACCATCCAAGACCCTGAAATTATGTTGACGTTTCTCAATGCCAGTCGTTTCGCCCGCTTCACCATAGGAGTGCATAGTGCTACTTCGCCGACTAGCCGCAAGATGTGCGTGGTGGCGCAAGGGTGGATGAATGAAACGCTCATGATATCCTTCCATCCCTGTCCGCTCGTTTTGAAAGGTAAAAGTGTGGTAAACTTTGGGCGAAAACCGTGAAAGCGTTGTTTGTAGACAGCTTTACGTACCCTTATATGAATTAAAAGTATTAAAAGGTCTATTGAAGGTAACACGACAGAATTCTCACAGGAACCGACCATTAGTGAGTCTTACACCTTTTCAGTGTGAACTAATATGATACCGGACGCCACTGACCCTTTCTTATAGTCACCTATATCTACACGCAGCAATCTGGTGCGTTATTAATGAACAGGTAGACAGTGTAAAACGTTACATAGCAATTGTTTTCATTGCACACGCTCACCGAGAACAGTGAATAATGCCTCAATAAATATTTTTTATTGCACGAATAGCCGCGTATCCGCCTCTCTTCGCAATTCCAAAACAGTCTTTACGAGCTGAATTGGGGTTACTGCAACAGTGAATAAGTCACCAAGCTCTTCAGAACAGTTGGAGCTTTGGCGGAAGACATGGTCGGAACAGGCGGCCAACCCGTCGTCTAGCCCCTTCAGAAGCGAAACTTTAGAGAATCTTAAAGCACCTAAAGCCATAAACTTGTAGTCAAACACTGCCCCTCGCGGTTTGCAAGGCAGTCTGCTGACTTACATTTTGCTAGAATGTCGCTGGGGGACTTTCCAGTACCTCCTGCATCTAGATGAATTGAGGAGATACACTCGAGCTACAGGACGGACATACCGAATGACGCGTCATGTGCACATACTACACGTGGGTCTAAACCCAAGAAAAATACAGAGAATGTTGCCGCTCAATCGTTGGGAAGACACTAAGCTTAGGTTGCATAACTCAGTGGAGACATATGCCGAAAATCGCCAAAAATTCGCCATGTCGCCATTCATAATTTTAGGTCGCCACGGGCCTCTCAAATTCGCCAATTTGGCGAAAAGTAGCCACCATTGGCAACCCTGGCCGGTGCCTCCAAGTGCTCAGGCGATGGCGACCAAGGGGGCAGCTTTTCCGACAGATAGGGATACGCAATGCTTTCGGCTATTGGCAGGGATGTTATGGCGTCGGATACCGAGGCAGCGTCACAGCGTGGCGTCAGTCCGGCGTTAGTACCAGGCCAGGCTGCGTAGCTGTCTGCCGGTGAGCTGCAGTTCGCAGTTGCAGCCTCGAGGTGGTACCCCTCCTGAGCTCCGTCCTCGGTGGATGTCGAGTTGGGCTCACTGGAGCCGCAGGGAACCCGGCCGAAAGCGGCAATCAGAGCTGTACACCATCCTGCCCAGGAATGCTGCCTCACGCCTTCGTACCTGTGCCACGCCGCGGCACCGTCCCGAAGGCGCTCTACCGTCACGGCCCATTTCTGCGGTTCCGTCCAGGCCTCGTGAGCCCCGATATCGTTGACGGTCGCCACCCAATTGTCGGCATCGTCCTGCAAGCCATTGAACTCTGGTAGTTCGCAAACTGCCGCTGCTGGTGGTGGTGGGACGGGAGGCGCAAATCCCGAGTGAGCTGACGCCAAGGGGCCCAGTTGGTGTGAGAGCTGTGCGAGGACACAACTGAGCTCTCTGCGGTTCTCAGCTGAGCTAGATTCAATGTCTTGCGACGCGGCCGCAGCCAACAGAGCATTCATGGCGCAGAATGGTGGTACAGCGGCAGGACATAGCTCGGAGCTCCGCGCTATCAAGACGTTGATCTCGAGGCGGAGTCGCGCGATGGTACGCCGCAGATGCGCGGCGCTATCCGATGATCCGCATGCGGAGCCAGTGGCAATGTTTGACAAGTCGGAGCTGGTGGTTGTGCTCACTGTGGCGGGATCCGGATCAGAGGGAGCTTGGACAGCATCCCTAAGCAGCTCAGGTGCCGACGGAGGCCTGAGCAAGAGGATGTCGCCCCGGGAAGCGTGAACAGCGTTCCCGGGCAACAGGAAGCCGCGCTCTGTCTTCGCGGCGCCGGGGTAAGCCTGCCCTTTGGCCACCGAGGAGGCCTGGACGCCGTCCTCGAATGGTGGCACAGGTGCTTCCGGCAGTAGTATGGACACGGGCTCCATGATCGTGGGCGGTGCTTGGATGTCAGGTCTGCAGCGCCGATGAGCCACGAGGACGCACTCACGGTTCGTTGTTCGTAGGCTGCGCCATTGTAATGAACAGAGACGGACACAGCACCCGTTCCTGGGCCAGCTGTTCTATTGTCTGCTTCTTCTTTCTCTACCTCCCGCATGCTGCCCGCACGCCCGAAGCCCAGCGTCGTTCTTGGTCATCACAATATATATAATACGACAGAATGTAACTTACCTGCACCACTTCTAATATTGATATATTTATCAATATTGACCGATTGTGAAGGTATTCCTGCGCCTGCAGTAAAATAGAAAAAAGTATTCAAATTGGTATACACTTGCATTGACGTTATAGGGGTGTTGTTACGGGCATATGCGAGTATGAATCTGCATTTACTGAAAAACGTTTCGTTGAGCAACGCATGCGATGATTATGTAGCGTTACAATTTACTAAACATGGTAAAGTAGAATTTAATTTATCGTGTAAATCGTTTTCATGAGGAAATCATTTGAGGAAGGAATTATCAAGTCATGGGTCATTTCCTACTCGGGGATAGTTTAGTGGGAAATGATACCAATGGGAAGGCACAGCGCAACTGTGACAATGGACAAGAACACGCAACACACGCGAGCGCTTCGATAGCTTTGAAGGTAAGCAACTCACTACACAAAAAAGTTCAAGCCAACGTTGGTACCTAGACTGCGCAATACCACTCAAAAAGATGTCTTAACCAAGACTCCATGGTCTTGTAAGTATGTTATGTCCAAACATTTTATTGCAAAAAAAGGCTCTTGTTCAGGTTTAGATTTCAAGCATTTGTTTAGATATTAACGCCATGTTTGCCTCAGGCAAATTTATGTTGCAAAGTAGAATGTCATGTTATCGATAACACAATAAAGTAAGGGGCAAACATTCTAGTGACTATCTTCCAGTCCTCACGCTAGCGGAAACAAATACAGAAATCAAGAAATTTCTAAAGGGTGTAATAATGATAATATCTGGGGTTTAACGTCCCAAAACCACGATATGATTATGAGAGACGCCGTAGTGGAGGGCTCCGGAAATTTCGACCACCTGGGGTTCTTTAACGTGCACCTAAATCTAAGTACACGGGCCTCAAACATTTTCGCCTCCATCGAAAATGCAGCCGCCGCGGCCGGGATTCGATCCCGCGACCTTCGGGTCAGCAGTCGAGTGCCATAACCACTAGACCACCGTGGCGGGGCCTAAAGGGTGTAGGAGAGCGTTTAGCCTGAACCATTTCCTTGCGGTTCCGTACTATATAGCGAACAAAACATGTGCGCCGAAGCGAATCACTGGGTTTCTAACGGCATGGTGGCATGTGGCCCATTTTATTTCATATTAGCTTGCTTGCCCTATCTGCATGCTTAGTTCACGTGTGGCATTCTTGAAAATTGAAGTTTTTTCAAACTAAATCAGTGGCGATACGCGATGTTTCACTTAAAAAAAAAGTTTTACATCGTTTATGCCAACGCAGTCAGTTCCTTGTTAACTTTCCCTTTTGCAACTCTAAATAAATTGGTCATTCTTTTATTTAATCATCAGTGTGGTAAATCTTTCTGATGCACACGTGGGACAGGCATTTCGCGCATTGCTGCTGCATTGCTGATTAGCAAAAAATAAAAGGATTGTTTGTATGGGAAGTCACGTTTGCAGTTATCCAAAATAAAGGAGTTGGGTTCACTTAATAAGGCGGGTATGATTGTATGAGGTGACTGCTTGATCTTATTTACATTGTTGACCGTCGCATGACTTCTTGAAGATGACTGAACGCAACACTTCGTTTGTTTTTATTTGTAGTGTGCTACACAAGCCTCCACAAATTAGAAATGCCTCCGATTTCTATTATTAATTTGCATCCGACGATTGCAATGTGCGTTAGTAGATTGGCATAAATGGACAGTAAAGGGCTATGCAGCAGGGTAAAGAGATTACCACAATAAATTATAGAAGGATAAGGTAATTCCGCCATCATCACACAATATAAATTATAGTTCGGAAAGGGGTAGTATTTAAGCTGGAGAAAGATAGGATGTGATGGCGTCTGACGTCAAACGAAAGTTATAAGTCGCATAGCTTGATTTTGCGGTAGCTTAGACGGCCAAATGTGCGCTGAATATAAATTATCGCATGATATAATGCGACACTTAAGATGGTTGTGCATGAATGCGGCATACAATACTTTGAGAGTGTTTATGCTAAAGCACTTTCGTGATTTCAACAATGCCGTAATTCCGTATGAAATCTTTTTAACACGAACGTGTTTCATGCCGGGGTCCACCAAGACTTTAGTGACGCATTTCCATCACGGAAATGACGTCGAAAAAGTCCACACCATCAGATGGCAAATAAAGAACTTAAGGAAAAAGTTAGGTCGACCGGAGTCGAAACCACTCAGTCCCCAACAGCAGATGCCTGGCATGCTATCCACAGCGCCCCCATCACACACTCCGGAGGCTCTACAAATGCGCCTTTTGTATCTTACACTTTCCTCTCACCGGTGCTCGCGGGGTGGTGTCAGGATAGCTACGTAGGTGGGCTAGTTGGTATCATATAAAATAAAAATTTGAGCGCAAATAAACTTGTTCCTACTGCATCGTTTATTTGCGCTGCAAGTTTTATATTATAATGGGGTTGTGTCGCTGTCTGGGAATGGTAAAGCGTACAATGCATCATGACCGTGGCTTTCGCGATTAGCGCCAGTAGAGAGTACTAGAAACGCTTCTAGTACACTCTAGATCCTTCAACGCGTAGTTTCTACGCATCCGTGCGATTTGGCGCGTTTCCAGCAGCAGAAGTGAAATTTTTTCAACGCCCTAACACACCGCAATCTGGCGACTTAGCCCAAGCCTCGGCCTCACTCACAGCATCCATCCATTTACAAATAGTTTACGCTTACGCTTGCTCCCCACAAAATCGTGGCCGGGCTTGAGGGGGGACACGACGCGCGTTGCCTTTCCCTCTAGTGAGGCCGTGATGTTCTGTTTACTATTTAGCATGCGCGGAATGGCTACAAAATGTATCTTAGTCGACGCTCTTCTGGCTGTCACACAGCTTTCTCTGATTGCGCTATCACCTTCAGCTGCTACACCTACCACAAATGTTTGTCTAATCGTTGATCATGGACCTTAGTCGTCGGGATGGAGATGTGTAACCAAGCGTCAGCTTGGGTGCATCCGCGTTAAACGGTGCTATAGCTTCCGAACACCAATAGACATTGAGCAAGCTCTCTTATATCAATGTGCGCTAAACATTCAACTACTTTTCTAAGGACACGTTTTACTTTTGTGTTATGCCGATTCCTATGACAGAGGAATCAACCTTGTTTTTACAAACTGAGTTAATACGTTGGTGAAATTTCAAATGTGTGTCAACTATAACTCTTATAAATGATGTATGATCACTCAAGGTAATGACTACCGAGTTGTCAAAAAGGTGGGGAATGAATAGTAATGTTTGTTCGGCGAACGAAAACGCATAGGCAATTTCAGGATTGACTTATCAATATTCTATTAGTGTTGCACCATTCTGCGAGTGAATTAAGGTTAGCTTGAAGTCAAGACACGAGAGTCGCAGAATGCGAGTGATGATAAAGAATAGTCGTGTCATCACTCTAAAGTAAACATGAAGGAAATATAAGGCAAAGCTATTAGTCATTTAGATGTAGATCGAAATAAGAAGGGGCCCATGATATATGTGTACATATAATGTATGTAATTTGAAGATATGATAGAGAAAATTGACAACCGGCCGTTTGTAGCACGAAGCCACCAGGAAATAAAGCTTCTCATTTGCCGAAAAATTCGTCCTTATCCGGAATCGAGGACGAATTCTCCGGCAACTTAGTCTTTATTTCTGACAAATCGGTATGGATTTCCTGGTGGCTCGGTGCTAGAAGCGAGCGGTTGTCTATTTTCTCTATCTTAACCTTTCCGCCACCCTGTGGGATTGCGCAGAACTCATTTGCTATAATTTGAAGCTCTTGAACATTACAGCACCTCTTTCCAGAATTAACTGAATGAATGTGTCTCACCTCTTTAAATAAGTCTTCGGAGTACTCTGTCTGGTCATGAGATATATTATAATATGTCTCATCGTAATAAACGTATGCGTCCACGGTTATAGTTTCGCCAATTGGAGGCCAAGTGTTGTCTGAAATATAAGCGCCGCTTGAACGGTATAGTGGGCCTCACAATTCACTTATGATGTCAACTGAGGTCGACTACTAAACGCTTTAAGCGTTTAGGAGTACTGGTGGGTAGGTGCAAACCCACAATCTGTCAACCCACAATTTTTAAGGAACGGCAAATCGGTGCTGGCCTTGGTGGGATTCCTCCCCCCCCCCCTTCCATATGAGCTACTATATTGTGAGTTACGCGTACAACAATTGAGGCACTTAGTTACTTATGTTATATTTTTTTTATTTTCTGAAAATTATATTACGATCAAACTTGTTGACATACCAATTGCAGCCACGAAAGATCACCGATGATTGCGATACTTCTTAATGCGAAGTGGCGCATCGGGATGCTGTCGCTGGTGGCACTGATCCTCTGCTTGAACTGGGGTACCTCGATAGCTTGCATCCCGCCGTTTAGGGTGGTAGTACGCTTGGTGGTGCCGTCATTGAGCTCTTACCGCCGTATACGCACGCCGTTGAGGTCATGCGCGGGCTGCTGGAATTCTAAGGATTGCGTGCTCAAAGAGCGCAACGTTTGACTGAATTCAGCATCCGCACTGCAGGCTTATTTGTGGCTTCTGTGCAGTCTATCGAAAGGTGATGCAACAAGGTTGACAGGAAAATAAGTGCACGCGGAGTAGCTTTTCCTCTGGAGAATTCTGTGTCGCGCGGCTATTCTCACGCAAAAAATAACGACTGCGTTTTGGAGCAGGAAAGTTTACGCTATGCAATACGCATGCTTTGAGAAACAGTTGTTAGGAGCTCGGTATTTGCGCTGGGCAAGCTTTACGTTTGTTGACCCCGTGAGAATCTATGAAAAATTGTAATAATCCCGCATGCCAACACCAATAAGAAGTTGAATGTTACTAGATGGCCTTAAAAGCCTGAAAAAAAGTTCCCCGACTTGACTCATATCTATTGATTTCTAACTTGATTATTGAAGGAACACTACATTACATCCTAAAAATTTGGAAATTATTTTTATATCTCCTAATGATTCCACAGAATAGACATCAGGAAGTTGTAAAACGCGCCTCTCAGCAGCTTTAAGCGTAAAAAAAAAATTCTGCACTGCAAATACCTGGCTTCTCCGAATGTACAGGTCAAAATTTGAGAGATAAAAATAAGTTTTTTTTATAAATGTGACGGCACGTTTTAATCATTACATTTACTATATCTCAATCCAGTAACGTTAATGAATAAATGAATGAATAAACTTTATTAAAAATCCGGGGGAGGCGGAGGGATGCGGGGACTAACCCCTGTCTCGTCCCACTCTCCATCGATGATGATGGCGTCATGTGACGGCTTGAAGCCCTTACCCCCGTATTCACGAACCTAACTTAACCTTATCCTTATGACTTAAGTCGCCCTTAACCATAAGTCCGCCCTTAACGCGTTTCAAGAACGAACCTTGTTCTTGAAACGCGTTAAGGGCGGACACATTAGAAGAAGCTACGAAACATGCGTTAGCCAGCCATCGATAAGGCTTTGTGATAGCGAATACGAGTTCTTGGTCAGCACGTGCGAAAATGTGACTTAAAAGTGGTCGTGCGCATGCTATGTTACGGGGCAATAGCCATGAATGTTCATTTAGTTTTTCGCCTGGAGCACAAGTCACGTGACTCGATTTTTCTTCATGTTTACTTTTTTGTGTTTTCCGGAATAAAAATTCAGTTGAGAGTCAGCGCTTGTCCTGTGTACTTCTTCTGTTCCTTGTCCTTTTTATGAGCGCTGCACAGCCCTAAGTACGAACCTTGTACTTATCGCAGAACTTTCCTCGTACTTATCGCCGTCATAAGTAAGGCTCGGTTAAGGTAGCCTATGACCTACCTTAAGGCTTCCTTGTAGACGCACAACATGGCGGGGGACAACTATGCGCAGTTCGTTGATTATATGTGGACCGTAATAAAAAATATTGAATGGCACAACGTATGCATACGCGTACCCGCCGCGGCGAATCATCAGTGGAACCCGATGGAGACCTACGATGGGCACGAATTTCTGTGTCGCTTCCGCTTTAGAAAAAGTGCCGTGAAGAAGTTGCTCGCAGTGCTGCCTTTGCAGGAAAATACCGATGGTGGTGGTGGTGGTGGTAAACATTGTATTCAAGAAACTCACAAGATAACACACACACGCACAGAGTACACTGTTTACGAAGTTCGTTCACGTTCATGGCCCGAAAGAAAGTCACCAACGCAGTACCTCACGGTACTTGTTGACGAGATCCGCCAAGACGCCGCGACATGGCCGCGATGCCGCACTTTTCGTCGTTGAAGTTCGCCTGGTGCGTCGTTTCATAATGAACGCAATTTAAGAAGGCAAAAGACTAAACCGCTCAACCAATTGCATAAATCAAGTGAAGTAAACAAAAGTGAGAGATAACGATAAACGCTGAAGCGAGCACGAAAATACCGTCAACGAACAAAGCAAAAACGTACATGAGAATACGTCGAAATAGCAATCGTGCTCTTGCGGCCCGACTGTGTCGACGGGGGTTCAACAAATGTGGCCAGACAAAAAATGCGGATTTCACCAAAAGCAGGCGGTGCCTTAGCAAACATTTTTGGTGTTTACGCATGGGTGCTTTTGTGCACACCATTATTGGTTTCTTGCAATGAAACTAATTTATTATTGCTCGAAGTAATCATTTTGTAACAAAACTTTACCTACCCTGGCTCCCAGGGCACATACTTGACGAGTTAAGGACGCCTCCTTGACGCCTTTCATAAGGCGCACTTAAGGCTCCGATATACTCCAGCGTAACGTCGACGAGCGTGAGCGCGCGTCACGGCGACGTTACGTCAGCAAAAAACTGCCCTCTATAGTCCGGCGTCGGCTGACCGCCGACGCGGCCGACGGCTGCTGGCGCGCTAGGGTGTCGCTCGGCGCCGAATAGATCCTGCTGCATTTCGCGCCGGCCGCGCCGGACTCGCATGTACAGGAACCTGCTTCGCGGGTTGTTTCATCGGTTCCCGACAGGTGGCGCGGGCGTTCTTCGCTTTACTGCGCATGCGCTCCACTAGACGCGATCACACCGGCGCGTTGGAGCCGGCTCGACTGTAGCGGAGACCATTTTGCGCCTGGCGTAGCGTCGCCGGCTTGGCGTGACGAAACGCAACGTCCTCGCTGGCGCTCGCGTCGGACGTCGGAGTATAACAGAGGCTTTATGGCAAGATAAGGCAGGTTTTTGAAACTCACCTTATCCTTTTCTTACACTTATACTTTTCTCTTCCTTTCGTAAGTAGCCTTACCGCGATAAGTTAAGGTCGGTTCGTGAATACGGCGGTTAGACCCGGGCGGCATCTTCGGCTTGCCAGACGGCCCAAAGTTGGTGGGTCGATGACTGATGAGACAGATTTCACAGAACATTCGAAAATCCACCAAAGAACGTTGGAAAATCACGGAGCCGACGCGATACACGTCTGCACTCCATGGCCTCCTTGCGGTGAACCCCAGTTAAGAAGTAAATATTTGCCCTTCGTCATGTAGATTTTCCTGATATACTTGCCGCAATAAGGAACTTCCTATAGAATAGGTATGATTTGTATGACTTGCAGTCATATGGTATATAGCAATGAATCAATATTTCTGTTTAGCATGCAGAGAGAATGCAGTGCAACAAATACATGCGCATTTCTATTACACGCTAAGCATCATAAAATTTTGGTCAGTTACAAGAATCCCAGAGTTACATAATGTTTTCTTCTATGGTGTAGCAAAATTATTCGTGATGCACTGCCTATGGAGTTAGGTTTGCTGTTCTGAGCACAGCTGTATATCAGTGAAGCTGTTCATGACTAAAATGATTTTAAGCGGCTGGTGTTTAAGGTGACTCTATAGATGTGAAAAGATTATATTTGCAGCGTAGAGATCGGAAATGACAAGTACTTTTTGCGTCTATTATGTTAAGAACTTTAAATTACTTCAAACGGCTAGTAGTAAAGGACATTGCTGCAGGCGCCCTAGTACAGGTTTTAGAAGAGTCGGGAATATCAGAAAGATATTGAGTCACGTTGACATACTTCTGGTCACATGTTTCGCGTTGCATCTTGTGATTCAAGACAGCTGTGTTTAAAGTGTGCGAAATGCCCAGTGACTTTTGTGTGATGAGATCGCATTCTACAAAGGACTGTGAGTTGAACTCTTCGGCAAAGTGCGAACGATTCTTGTGTGTCTTGTGTGTGAACATTGTTGTCATCACGTGGACATTATGCATGACGTGTGAACATTCCTTTTAAATGGACATTGCCGTGAGTGAGTCTACTTTTATTGATAAGCCCGTGAGGCTAATTAATTGGTAAGGGAAGAGGAGTAGCCGGAGCCATTTATAGGCACCAACCTCTCCTTAAACACATTTAATGAAAAGAAAAAAAAAACAGAAACTCTGACATCGAAGAATCGTATCAAATTGCTTTAACCGCAGCCACAGATGTGTTGCTTGGAGTTATATGGAAAACTGAACCTCTACAAGTGAACGAGAAGACAAGGTCTGCTTTGCAAAGAGGCGCAAATAACTTATATTTCACCGACATGGTCAAGCATAGTATGCCTCGACAAGTTCGTCCATAGACAACAGTTGCAAACATGGTGGCGAACTGCCATAAATACAATAACCAGAGAAAGTGGAAAAACATCCATGCAGTTATAGCAAGTATTGCATTTGAGATTCTTGTGTTATTAGTCCACTTTCGCAAAACTGTGTCCCATGAAAGTGCCATAATAATGAGGGGAACAAGAAATGATTGCGCGGTTTAAGAGCAAGCTCAAAGGTAATGTGCATGCATAGTGAAATACATGCGCATGAGCGCGATCGCTTATAGAAACGAGCTATTAACATGTACCACTAACAATCAAAATGAAAGAGTAATTTGCCTTATTATATCTAAGGTTTTAGATGCGTAGGCCACTCTCGAGTGGTCCCGCTTAAGCAGGGTTACCGCTTTCTTTCGGTGCTCTGGATCTCAAAGGAAGTGGAAAATTCGTCGTACTTTTTGTGTCGATATGTTTCACAAATATATGAAACAGCTGGTTATATACGTTTGCTTGATGTTAAAAGCTGAGTGGAATTGGTCTTCGACGTATTCCGGTAATTCTGGCCAAAAATTTCGCTTCACGATCTTGCCGCGAAGCAACTGTCGCGACAATCGGCTGCAATCTTTTTACACCACAATGGCAGGGCGGCCGGGTAGGTTGGGCCGTTCAAACGAGGTCACCACCACAAATGGGGCATTGCTCCTGAGGCACCCTTGTCTAAGTTCGTTTAATAGCAGCGGCAGACGAAGCACCTCAGCAGGCTGCGCTGCGTCAACGAGCACAGTTCAGTCAACTGCGGCATGGGAGGATTGGATGTTTAAAAGTGCTTAGATGCTGCACTAGTGGGAGTGATAAGGTTGGGAAAGGAGTCATCTTATTGTAAGCCATAGTGACTCCAGCTTCCGCTGTAGAATGTACTCAGTGTTTGAAATTTCTTTATATCAGGAGAAAAAAAATATTGTTGCCCAGGAAGCCGGAGAAATGGCATAAAAGCTTGACATGTGCATGCCACAGGACAACCCAAAATCACACCAGAAAATGCAAAATGCTAGGTGGTTACAAGAGTTAGAAAGATGTGTACACTAACGTACACCTCTTTCTTAGCCAGAACCTAACGAAGCCAGTAGCCAATGAAGCCAAGGAAAGCATTGGGGTATTACTTTTTGATTTCAAGTCAAGTGTAGCACCTATGACATAAATCTAAAGGAGTGGAAAGAGCGGTCAAAAAAAGAGCTTCCCGCTGGTGAGGAAAAAATCTACAGCTTCTGAATAGCACATAACACTTTACTACCCGCGTTTTCAAATTTGCGGCATGTGTCATTACTGTAAGAGAAAATACCCCGAAAAAAAAACACACACAGACTGCGCAGTAGATGTGCGGTTAGCGTTCTCCACTCGCAAAGACACATCGTTTCACTGGCTTGGGTTTAAATCCCATCGTAGAGGTGAATAAAAATTATCTTCGCACTCTAGCTATGAAGATGCTGCACGAGGGTGATGAGGCGTTCTAACTAACGCTAATGTGGTCCTTGTGTTATGGCGATGATGACGGGGGTTGTCGTTTACCTGATGGAACGAAGGGACGGCTACAAGGCAAATCAAATTTCAAATAATACCCTGCAAAAATATACAAGAAACGACAGAATGCATTTTTAGAAGTCGGTGACTTGTGCATGCCAATTGTCATTGCTAAAAGTGAGACAATAAAGGAGTTATTCGTTTTTTTTGTATTTTAGTCATGAAGAAAGTGCAGAATTGCACCAATAATATTTGTGTTTACACCACAACTTTCAGCATGCAAGACGATCCCAAGTCTTACACAATTTATATAATTCAGAGGCAAGCTTTTGCTAATTCCTAATTCCGCAATCTCCATAATGGAAATCATAGTTGAGCGCTTCTTCCTATGCTGCCAGTATTCACATGTGGCAGCGGAACAAAACTCCTGTGAGAGAGACTAATTGGGAGGAAGTTTCTTCCTTCCAATGCAAGTAATGCCTAGGTAATCGTATGCTATATATTGATAGTTCAAGGTGCTTCAGTAGAATACCTATAAGAACAACCTTGGATAATTGCATAATATATCAATATTTATTGTCCATGTGCTTCAAATTGTCTATACATTGCCCTCGCGCTGCCGATCGTTGGCTTCCTGGTTAGCTAGACTGGCAGAGAGGCAGGACAGGAGTCAGGATCATATTCTATGCCGGAACGAAGAAGAATTTTTTGCCAAGGTCTTCATTCTGGAAAATCTGTTTGAATCGCTATGTAGGTTTGAGCTACGGATTGGTCGATGCCCTTTCTTCTTTTTCTAAACCTTCCTCAACTTCGCGGGATTCCTCAGATGTGGTTTGACAGGTCAGAAATACAGGTTCATTTCCCAAGACGGTGGTCTCACACGATACACATGCGTTGTCTGTTTTTCTCGTCGGCATTACCGAAAACACTATATAGAAACCGGATTCTGTATATAAAGACACTGTGTGATTGCATTATTGCTGTGCCAATTAAAACCAAGGCGAGCGCATTTCATATGTTTGCAGCAATTAAAGTGAATTAGAAGACGAGAATGAGAAAACAAGTGCCAAAGCGCAAGCTTGGCGACAAGCGTAGCACCCATTCGCCCATCTTTAAGTATTTCTGACTTTTTTAACACGAAAGTGTGTTATGCCGGGGTCCCCCAAGACTTGAGTGACGTATTTCTGTCACGCATATGAGGTTGATAACATGCACGCTAACGGATGAGAAAGAAAAAGAAATCCAGCCAGCTCCACTTCGTGAACACTGTCGAAACAGCGAAGCTTATGCCCTTCATTCATCAGGATATCGTAATTCTATGTCTTTGAAGTCTTCCCGTCGCTGGAGCTTAACTTCGGCCTGCCTTGAGCGAACATCGCCGTTGGCTCGGGAACGACATGCCCGTTCTCGCGTCAGCTCTTGCAGACGCTCACTTTGGGTGGCTTCTCCATCGGGAGAACGACAAACGTAAGCCATTCTGAAAGCGCGAACTCCTATACACTGACATTCACACCCTATTTTACACTGCACTGCGCCTCACAGTCACCCAACTTAGCGCATTTCTCGAAGGTTCGCTCCTCGACATTATCCGCCCTCGCCTTTCGCAGCACGGCGCAGACATCCCCTTCCTAGAGAGCCTGGCTTTCACCACAATGCAAGGCCAAAGGCCATGTGATCAGCTTTACGCCGACCCCGGACATGAAAGCCTCGATTAAGAACACATTCGGTGTTAAAACTGTAAGAGAAGTTTCCTCGCCGGGAATCGAACCTACGACTTCTTGGCCGCGACGATAACCGGCCGGTGCTCTAACGGCAAAACTACCGAAGCAGAGGCACGCCACTCCACAAACGCGCCTTATATTTCTCACATTCTGTGTAGCACGGTGCTCTCTGTGTACTGGGCCAGGTGGTTCGGGGTGGTGCCGCCATCTGTGAGCGGGGGTGTGAAATAATGCGGCATGACAGTCACTAGCGCCAATAGAGAACGATTCAGTGACTAGCAAGGCTTCGGAGATTGGGCGCTGGCGCGTAGCCTCGAAGGTTATGGTCAAAGCAGTTCAAGCGTCTCGATGCCAGCGAAAAATACTGGCCGCGCTAGCATTGGGCCGTCGCCCTAGACGCAGTTACATTCTTTGCCTTTCGCTTCGTATTAACGTGTGATGGCTCGTTCTCGGAGTAGTGCAGCTTCCACATGCGCCAACTGTGTTTCACCGCCGACTCCATCGAGTGCGATAGCACCGACTAATAAAACTGCTGCAGTAAACGCTGCAGAAACGCAACGATGTCTATGGCGAATGTCCTGCCTTGTTGGAGCGAGACAAATGCCAGTAGGACGTGGAACGCCTGTGCGCGTTCACGGCTCACGATACGAAACTCTTCTTCCCGTGTTGCTGAAACGCAGTGTGGTAGCGTATCCATGGGTACAGGCGTATGTTACCCTATTACTCGGGCGCGCACATCGCGCGTTTCACTCCTTAATTGACGACGCTTTGAATAGGTGCATATCAAGTACCAGTGTTTATTATGCACTTGTTGATGACATCTTCGCTCGGGATTCACGATGCACTGTCTCCAGGTATATGTTAAAAATTTGAGCTACCACAACGGTTTAATCGTCATCATGGGCGTTCGTCGTCGTGCTGGAGATGTTCGACAAGGTGTCAACGTGGGTGCATTCACGTCGAACGGTGCTATAGCTGCCAAACACAGATAGACATTGTACAAGCTCTCATGTATCACTACACAATGAGCACTACTTCTGTGAAGGCACGATTCACTTTCGTCTTGTACCGATTCCTATGATGGAGGGATCAACTGTGCTTTTTTTCTTTTTACTACGTGTTTGTCTAAGCTCTTCAAACGCGTATCCATGCATAACAATTAGCCCAACTCCCCCGCGTATCAATGGTGTAGTTGTTACCATACTTACTCTTCACAAAGTCCCACCATTCCCCTCGGGTGTGGTTTGGCTTTCCTGGAAGGAGGAATATTGTGAAAATGTTACGTTTCCCGTCCACGATATAGTTGGCTGGCGCAAAATTAGGTTATCTTAATTAATATTATCTGGCGTTTAATTTACCAAAACCACGACATGATTATGAGAGACGCCGTCGTGGAATGCTCCGGAAATTTCGACCACCTGGGTGCACTAACCCTTTGCGACACGGCGTCCTCGTTTGGGGACGCGAACTTCGGAGGCGCGTCCGACGCCACGTGTTTCTTCAAATGGCCTGAAACTCAGCGTGCACATTCGTGCACGCTTCTTCATTGGACAACTAGCGGTCATTTTACATCATTGTCCTGCGTATTGCTGCAGATGATCACTTTGCTGGAGACACTACCATGTTAGACGATCGTTCGACGTGCCGCGTTCCAGGACCAACGTCAGGAGTATTTTTAGGGGCGAAGCTCCTTATAGCGGCACCCGTTCGTCCCTCGTAGCGTAGTATGTAACCAGTCTTACGCTTTGACCTGCAAGGTGGTGCCGGTGGGAGATTTTTCCTGTGCGTTGTTGAACAATAAAAAATTCGCAGCGTTAGCTAAAAGCCGACTTCTTCTCTCTCTCATTCCCATTAGCAGCCATTCTTTACCTCCAAGGTAGTGCCTGGTGAGATTTCTCCTGTGCGTGATTAAACAATAAAAATTTTGTTCAAAACGCCGTTGATTGATGAAATAAACCAACAAAAGACGCCAGATGTTTTGTAAAAGCAAAACGAAAGAACGCCAGATGTTTCTAAAGCAAAACGAAAAGACGCCAGCTGCTTAACGAAAGACGCCAGCTGTTTTCTAAGCAATGGTTTTCTAAACAATGAAAATTCACAGCGTACATGTAAAATTAAAGTGCGCTGCAAGTCGTCATAACTCATCGAATCTTTAGTATAAACGCGCCCGATCTCACGTCGGTGATGATGTACTGGGCAGAATTCACGGAAGATTCACGGTTTACCGATGAACCTCCGCAGCTTCGCCCGCTCATCATCATTCACTCCGTGGATATGCTGTGATTTTTTTTCTCCGCTCGAAACGAATACAACCAAAAAAGCAAGTGTGCATGCTTTTCGGGCCTAATAGTTGATTCTTTTTATGCAAGTGTTGAAGCTCAATGATGGCAGAATAATTAGATAATTAGTTACACGCTAAATAACAATAATGACTGAAACTAACACAACACAACACATTCATTCGTTTTCTTTCTTGGAATCTAATAGTGAGCGTCTTGAAATCATGCCATGCGAATTTGACGCATTTGCAGCCAGTGCATCATAATGCGTGTCTGAAGCGGCTAAACCTAAGTACACAAGCCTCAAAGATTTTCGCCTCCTAAGATGCAGTTAGGTGCCTTACAAAAATTCTCATACAGAAATGAATGATACCAGATTTCCGATGTGAAGGGTTTTTGACGTTGTTTAGCCGAGTTGACGTTGTACCGTCAGCTCGGCTACTGCGGAGTCTTGTTTCTCGTGGGTGTTTCTAATAGTAAAATACTTGCAAAATTATTTGAACTCCCGAGGCTGGAAGCTGTCAGCAACAAGGAGCGGAATAGGGTGCAATGTTCCCTGCCTCCTCTGTTCCGTTTGCCTGAAGGAAAATTTGTATCACCACCAGCAGAAGCACGGGTGGGAACCAACAGAATTTTCTGAAGAGACCAGTCAAACATTTTTCCTCTTTTACCCGATAATCACCATTTCTTTGTTGAAAATCGAAGAGCATTGTATGCTTCGACCTGATTTGTTGTCCAACCGCCTTAAAAGGCTCGATAAGCGTCCAGAAAAGGAGAGGGTTTATATAGACTGCGCTCTCAAAACTAAAGTCAGGGATGCGTGCCGCCTGCTTTTGTGATTCGTTTTCTGACCATTGCTTGTCCAGCAGTCACTTGCAGTGGCAGCCGAAGCTTGCAGCAATGCTTTAAATACGTATGCCTTCATCAGAGGTCTATCAACGACATCTTAACATAAAAAGACGGCTTGTCGCTGGTCTTGCAGGGCTCAAAATATTAGCTATATGCCTATAATTTCATTTTGCCAGCAAATACGAGGAACCGTGAAAAAAATAGTTGGTCCATCTTACATTCTGTTTGGACAGGGCACAGGCCGGACGTTTCGTGAAAGTGCCGTTTTTTTTATTATATAAATGATCTCGTTAGTGCGTGCACGTCATTTCGAGGCCATTAATCTGCGCTGTTTTCTGGCATCTAAGTACAGGCAGGCAATCATAGTGCAGACCGAAAATTTATGTCCTCTGTCAAGGGCGCTGCAATATCTTAATGAATTTTGCTCTTGTGTTATACTTAATCCAGTGGAAGCACTTATTATGCCATGTGGCATTTTTGTTGTTTTTGTTACATCAGGTGGCACAAAAGCGTTGTGGGCATGATCCAGATGGTTCCGCTTAATAACTGAGAGCTTGTGAAGACAACGGAATATGATGGGGTGCTACGTTATTCTGCTTAAATTTGCTGGAGGACCGATGTTCATTCTTTCCAACTTTTTGCGACAGCTGGTGTACATTCTTCTCTACATCGCACAGCTTCATGTACATTAAATAGGTCGTCCTGATCTTGCTACTATGTGCCAGCCCGCTAAAGTATGCATATTAGCAAAAATTTAGGCTGATCTGGCGGCTCAAAACGACACTTCAAACAGAAAATAAGAAGCTCCAAATTTAAACTAATTTAACACGAAAGTGTTTTATGCAGGGGCCCACCAAGATCTCCATGAATTATTTTCGTCGCTGAAAAGCGTTAGCAAAATGTACACAATCGGTTGGCAACGAAAAAAGAAAAGCTCCCTGAACGGAAGTCGAACCGACGACCTCTCGGTCCGCGACGATAGGTGACGGACGCTCTAACCACTGCGCCAGAGTCACACATGCAGGAGTCCTAGCGAGCGCTCCTTTTATGTCTCACACTTTCCTCTCACAGTGCTCTTGGTTCGCGCGGTGGTGTCGCCGTCTGGGAGCCATAGAGTGAAGCAACGCATTGCCTCCGCGGTTCGCTCCGGCAACGCGCCGTTGCACCGTTGCTACGGCCGCTCCATTCGACGTGTTTCCGAAAAAAGTGTAATTTCGTGGTGTGAGCCACCACCTCGTGGCTCACACCACGAGGTGGTGGCTTTAGCTAAATCCTCGCTCACAGCATCCATCCATATTAAAAAATAGCTCTGCGACGCTCGCCTGGCTGTCATGTCACACCGCGTTGCCCGCTGGAACCGTGAGGTCACGGCCATACCAGAGGGCAGACACGACGTGCGTCGCGTTTCGCGTCGCGCTTCTAGCCTGGCTGTGATGTGATCACTCTGCTAACTCTAACATTCCGCAGGATGGCGACCTGAGCCCAAGCTCAGCAAAGATGTTCTGCGTCCAATAACCGACGATCTTCAGGCTGTGACATCGCTTTCTCTGATTACGCTTTCCCCGTGCGAATGGAACGGAACGAGCAAGATTAGCAACGGCGCGTTGCCGGAACCAATCTCGGAGGCCACGAGTAATGCATGACACTAACGAGCAATTACTGCGAGGGTTTCGGTAGTCTCAGCGCGGCGCAGGCTTTCGCTGCAATATTATAGAAAACTATTTACGGTGAAATATGGCGTCCACGTTGATTCGATTCGGTGACGATGCAGTTACGCGATTCGCCTTTCGCGTCAGCATGTGACGCCTCCTCGCCAGGGTAAGACTGCTTCCAAATGCGCTAACGGTGTTTCTCCGCCGCCTACTGCTTCGAGTGCAGGACACCGACTACTAGGGAGCGCACATATTGCAGTTTCTCTCCTCAAATGATGACGCTTTGAAAGAGTGCATGTAGAGTTAGTGCTTATTGTGTGCAACTTGAAATCATCTTCGCGCGCGATTCACCATATCCCGTGTCCAGGTGTATGTTAACTACTACAGCTACCACAAAATGTTTAATTATATTCATGGACGTTGGTAGTCGGGATCGAGATGTGCCACCAGGCGTCAACGTACGTGCGTCCACATCGTCTGATGCTATGACTGTCAAACACTTGCAGGCATTGTGCAAGCTCTCATATTATAATAAACATTCAACTACTTTCGCGAGGACACGTTTCAGTTTCGTGTACTACCGATTCGTATGACGGAGGGACCAAAAATAGTCTTTTTTTACAATTACTCTTGTCCAACTACTGTGACGAGGTTGCTGAGGGTATATTCTGCGGTGAAGTTAAATAATGATTTGTAAAATTGTCCCCTCTCACACGTTTCCGTGAGTGTAATTGCTGCAGAAAATACATCAACGTTGCCTGTACTTTAAGGTATTACAATTATACTTAATCACCGATGTATCATTTCATAGATATAATTTGTTTTTTTCCTAGGCCCTAAATATAGGTGAAAGTGGGCATGTTAGTAATGTGGCAAGAAAGTGGCAGCACACTGAGACATGCGAAAAAGGACGCGTTGGGATGCACCGTTGCCAAAATGGGTGCGCAGAATCTTCCGTACTAAGCTCCTATGCCTCCTTCAAACTCAATCTCGTCTATCGCAGTGTCGATCAGTGAAACTTGTAGAAGTATTAGCCAGAACGTTGAAGAATAGCGTGGCGCACTAGATAATTCATGCCTAAGGGTGCCCGCTTGCTAGGATGCTTTTTCGCATGACCTATCTTTTTGCTGCACATTTTCTTTTTTTTTGTTAGAATAAATTAACAGGTTGAGCTGGGCTCCAACAGTTACTATAGCATTTGTGTTCTAAAGCATATGGCATGAAAATGCATAATTTCCGACAGCCGCATGGAGAAGCGAAGTAGAAATGGCATGAATCCTTGGATTGCCTATTAGCTGATACTTCAACGCCTGTGGGTTCGCCTTGGTTCTGTGTTTCAACGCGAAAATAACCGAGTAAAATTTTGACGCTCTCACGCAGTTTTGTGTTGTATAATGTCCAAGTGTGATAAGAGGCACGAAGAGTGCACGATGGGGTCCATTATTAGTACAGACAAAAACCGGCGCACGGACCATAATAGAGACTATTAGAACACTCCATTGCTAAACTTCGAAATTTATTCGGGAAGCCCGATATATAAACCTACTTGCGACAACACACTTTGACCGCACGTCACACGCCTTCTTTGGCGGTGAACCATAGTACATTACATTGTGACTTTCTTACCTAATGCTGCCATCTCTGACGGAACATGCAGGACTTTCACGCTCGTGGGTGACGTTTACTAATATGATCTTGTGCAACAGAGTGTTTTATGAGGTCCTAAAATATTAACATATTAGGCATAGGAACCTGCACTGACAAGCGGTAGGAGCTAACATGCTTGTGAAAAATGCATTTCAAGTGATTCCCTTCGAAAAGTATGGCCAATATATGTATCACTTTAGGTAACCGGGCTAAAAAGTGACAATTTCTGTGCGGCAGAGAAATGATACCATTTGTATTAGTGTGGCTTGTTATTTCCTGCCCCGATGCTGCAGTAAAATAAGTCCTGATATTTCTGTTGCAGAAACCTGTACAGTTGCTTGTCTGCGGACCAATGTGCATCCCAAAAGGGAAAAAAAAAGAGACAAGAACAGGTACGTCGCTTGTCTTCCACACATACGCAAAGAAACTGTAGCCTTAGATAAAGACTATTTTTCTCGCCCGAAGAGGGAGGCGTGCTCAGACCAGGATGCCGTGTGCTCTAGCCGCCGAAGTGCAATGTTTAGTAGGTCTGCCTGCTCCTCAGGTTTTGAGCCGGCCGGCCGGGCCTCCCAAAGCTAGACGGTTGATTCGTTGACTGGTTGTACGTCAGGGCACCATGTTCGCAAGTGCTTCGACCATGCATCTAGAATCGCACTATGTGCTTTATTTTGGTGCATCGCTTTGGTCTTCAATCAAATTCCACTTTTCTGATCATCTACTTGGAGGAACAATCATTTCTGTTCAGGTAATAACGCGATAGCGTTAAAGAGCTCACTTCGCAGAAATTCCAGTGTCGGCGGCGCCTTCTCTCGTTGTGAGCGAAACATCGGCCTCGTGAGTGAACGACAATTCTGGATAGAAGGAAATAAATAAATAAAAAAAAGATGGTTGATCCCTCTGTCATAGGAATCGGTATAACACGAAAGTGAAACGTGTAGTGACAGTAGTAGTTGATTGCTTTAGTGCATGTTACGTTGTGGTTCTGTTTTTCGCACAACGTGCAGGTTCTTTTACTTTTGAAATGTCTGAGGCGTCGCCTCAAGATACTTCCTGAAGGACGAGACCGCTTGAACACAACATTTAATAACAACACTAAAACCAAACACACAACACTAACAAAGACAGAAGATTACAGTATTGCAATACCGAACCCTACAGCTACAGCAAGGTCGCTGAGCGACATGCTCCGTTCCTCAATACTCAGTTTCTAACGGACTGTTGGTCGCGGCGAGAAGTGAAGGCGCGGTGCTGGTCTCACCAAGGTCAGCGATGACGATGCCTTGGAGCAAAGTACGGCAGCAGGTGAGGGACGCCGTTGCCGTCGGAGTTGAGCAGCTCGATGGTCTGCTGTACCGGCAGCCTTCCTAGGCCGCCAGTTGACCCTGAAGTCGAAGCGCCGACTTCGATGTTGCTTTCCGGCCGGACAGCCGCGTCCGAGCTCGAGCCCGAAGCCCGACTGCTTGGACCTGTCCACGGGCACAGGAACGTTAGCCCAGGAGCAGCACGCGAGCGACCCACAGCCAAGAACAGCAGGTACCTAGTAGGTCGCTCAGGACACGGGTTGACGAAGGCAGACGCCTATGGCTCGGGTCCGAAACCCGACGGTCAAGACGCGTGGCCCGTCTTCCTGGCTGCTTCCCTGCTTCTCCTTCTTTCCCTTCGCTTCGCTTCCTTCTCTCTCTCCTCGTGCTTCCGAACTATCGCCGTGGTTCGCTCCAATTGGCGTTTCATTTATTCATCCTTTTGCTTTTTCACGCCCGTGCCAGTTTCTTCTTCTTTGTCTTGTGTCATCATTTCACGGCGCGCACTTTAAGAATACGCGCACTTCACCACAGTGCATCAGTATATGAGAGCTTGTATAATGTCTGTTGTTGTTTGGCAGATGTAGCACCACCTGTTCTGGACGCACTCACGTTGACGCCTAGTGGCACATCTCCGTACCGACGACTAACGCCCATGATCACGATTTCACCCTTGCGGTAGCTGATTTTCTTAACATATACGTGGACACCGCATATGGTGAATACCGCGCAAATATGGCATCAACAAGCACTGATACTCGATATACACTCCTCCAAAGCGTCGTGAAACGCGAAGACAAACGTACGCGCGCCGTGTCTTCCCTCTAGCCTGGCAGTTATTGCTCCTAGGGCGAGCGCGGAACGCAGTGCCGACAGAGAGGTCATGGGTTCGACTCCTCTCAACGGAACGTTTTCTTATCTCTTTTTCATTGCCATGTGATGGTGTTAATTTTGCTGACGTATTTCCGTGACGGAAATACGTCATGAAAATCTTGGTGGACCATGGTATAAAACACTATCGTGTTAAAAAAAAGAATCTTCGCTCCGAGTGAGAATCGAACGCAGGCCTTTAGTGTGGCACGCATGTGTTCTATCACGAGACCGTGCCAGTGCTTGTAACGGCTTCACTAAAAAAACGCTATGAGAATGTCACGTATTAAGAGGAGTGTGCTTAACGCATGTAATATTGCGTGGCCGAGTCGTAGAATCGCACCAGGCGTCAAAACAAGTGAATTGCCCAACGAGTGGGTGGTTTGAAACTGCCCACTGAGGTGCGCGTGGCGTATTACGGGCGCCTAGTGGGTGCTTCGCCAGTTTGCAAAAGGAAGAATTATGGCGTACGGGCACTTTGCAACTGCGCTTGCAATGTGTACTCTAGGATAGTTTGAAACGGCCAATGTTACGCGCACAAACGTTCTTTTCCATGTGGCACGTTGCACGCGGTGCGCAGGAGGCTCATTTAAGCGATCGCGTTCTATTCTTGAAGACTAAGCTGAATCGTCCTCCAAGTTTGTCGGTAGTGGCCTCAATTCTTTTATGCAATTGTGTAATTATTAATATTTTGCAGGTATTCTACTTGATAGAAAATATGCCTACCATTTTTTCATTTATTTGCACATTCCGCAATTAGCTCACAAGGCTCATCAAGTTTGCAGAGAAGCACCTTTGTTCAAATGCAGAATTACGGGCTGTGACCCGTAACTACGGCCACTTTCTTTGTTCCCAGGTAGAAATCAGTCACAAGCACATCACGCTTTCGTGCATCGGTTTTAGGGCCGAAGCACCTTAGGGTCTCGGCGTGTCGGCGTGCATACCGCATCGTCGTTTTGGTCGTTTGCTCTATTTCCTTGAGCGCAAGAGAGGGCGCCACCGCCTCAGCGCTCGCCGTGTGGCGAGAGAGAGCGAACTGCGCGCGTTGACTATGGAAACGCTATTTCTGCGATGAACGCTGAACTACCAGCTCGCACGGAACGAGAACGCGCCCTCGCGCGCGAGGGGCAACGCCGACGCAAGCAGCGTCTGCTAGCGAATTACTTGATTGAAAAAACTGACTGCTCGCGCTGCACAGCCATTCACCGGCCACCGCGTATTATAGTCACTGGATCTTGACCTGCAACGTAGTGCCGGTGTGAGATTTCTCTTGTGCGTAGTTGAACAATAAAGATTCTCAGCGTGCACGTTGACTAAAAGGGAACTTACGGTCCCTTATTGCCCATTAGCAGTGATTTTGCTGTGGGAAACACCGGCCCACACTGCATGCTTCTCCCCACCCCATTTTTTTAAATTTAACCTGAAAGCCAGACGACCTGGCGCCATAGTTTGGGTAGCGTGCGAGTAGGAAAAGGCAAACTGCGGCTGGCTGTTTGTGAATAATTGTCTGTCAGGACTGGCAGATAATCCACAGACTGAGGATGTCATGTCTAGGTAGTAGTCGTCCTTGGTATATTTGTCGAGTGCACAAATGTTTGTAGAATTTCTGAAGCAAGGCCTTACATTTTGTCCTACACTTTAAGAAAAATGAGTATTTCTGTTACACAACAATAATCGTCATCCACGTCGCGTACTTTCCTCGCGTTATCGCCGCGGTCCCGGCACTTGCCGGTCACGAACGGCGTGCGCGCTATCAGTGTGACATAGCATTCTTGATAGGAAAGGGACGAGAGCCGGGTTTTCAAGAAAGGAAACGCGAGCAAACCAGATGACGATTATTGTTGTGTAGCAGAGATGCTCCCCAAATTATCGCTTTTTTTCTTAGAGTGTTGATGTTGGCGCTGGAGGCAACAATTGGCTATCGTGTTCCGCCTAGATAAAACAAGCTGACTTTTAGTGTGTTTGTGGGGAGGTCTGCTTCAGTGACAAACTTATAGTTGTCTTGCAGTGGCTGTTACGGCTGCTTCTTCCGCTCTTAGGCTCCTTAGAGGCTAAAATGACCTATTAGTTGTTGCTAGGGTAGGATAAGAATGCGTCTTTGTTTCGGATAATTTAGAGACAAAGGTCTTCTACCACGTCCACCGAGATACTTCATGGCGTCGCAATGACCTTGAGTCGCCGGATCACAAATGGACCAGGCTTCAGGCCACGCTACGTGATCCACTGCGGAGAGACGTCGCAGCTGCACCCACTCGGAGAGTCGCCGCAGCGGTACTACACGACCGGGCGAAGGTTTAAGCCACCCAGAGGTCCAAATATATTTGTGGCATTGCAGTTGTGCGCAAATCTACAGCGAACGCTAGCGGTGTTGCACGTGTCGGTTAATCAAAACATGGTTCTTTCTCGATTCACTCTCTCCTCTGCTGGGCTGCGCTCGTGGGGTCGTCACTGTACCTCTCTAAGTTCTCCTCCCCGTCTTGCGAGAAGAAAGATCTGGGAGCGCGCACACCTTTCGCTCGTCATAAATAGGTTCACAATAATTAAATATCAGCCATTTTTAACAGCGTAGCTGTGTAAGTTTGAGGTTCAGCCGGCATTGCGCGTAAAAGCTCGCTAAGCCGCGCCTGATCCCCTCACCACGTCAAGAGAGAAAAAGCCTAGTATAGCCTAGCCTAGGGCGCATAACGTAGCCATGTATAGTACGGTATAGCAAGGGGTGGAAAAGGAAAGTGAGGGTGAAAAGGAGGGATCTGAATGTTAGGAGAAGGGAAAGGAGAAATGGAGTTGGTAAGACATAACATAGCCATGCATAACACGGTACAACAAGGGGATGGGAAAGGGAAGTGAGAGTAAGGAGGAGAGAAAGATGGAGGGAAGGCCACCAGATCCGATGATTCCTCAGTGTTTGCACCACTAGCGCGTATCTGCCTTAATTTTTCTGATTGCAGTTTTCTCAACTGTGATTTTCTTACTTCTTCTTCTCTCACTACATTTTAGCCGCTTCACTGGAATGACAATATCTCTTCATAGCGGTATGCCTAGCCCCATAACACTAGCGCTTTAGGCGAGTGTCATGTGAAATGTCCACGTAATTCTGGCTTGCGTTGTTCGGCTGCACACAGAAGTCATAATTTAAAACAAGATCTCTTTGGTAGAACAGCTGTTGGTATTGTGGGCGAGGCTCCAGCACGCGTAACACCGATGACCGTGGATCCTCGAAAGGTATGCTTTGTAGTATGAGAAGCAGAAGGTAAGTAAACATCTGCTTGGTCACAGTCAGCAAAGAGGACCATCTTGCCGACACAACGAAAATTACACTTGTTATTTATTTATGTTTATCTTATATGCAATCACGTTGTGTGAAACAATGACGCGTCAGAGAACATAACATGTTTGCGTTCGGTTTGATGCGTCAATATTGTACTGCAAAGAAGAGTTCTTGGATTGTGTGAAATTCGCTATATATAAGACGAAATAGCAGTCAATATTGTGAAGGCTACAGTACGCCCCGTCGTAGAGAAACTAAGGCAGACTTTTATATAACACATAGTAAGCAGTCCTGCGCTATATTTCATTTGCGCAAAAATTATTCGCAACAACGCAACGTAGAGCCCCTTGTCATGGCAGCCAGAACTTTTGCCTGATACTTCGTATCAGTATGCTTGCCCACTATGCAGCAAATAATTTTAGAGAGCATCTTTATTTAAAATAGTGTACAGGAGCGTTTCTGTCACAAGCTAGGATGCACCATCGCAAAAACAGTTTTCCGACGAGCGAAACAGGGTTATAAAATTATGTGCCGTGTTCTTGTGTAAAAAAAAAAACAGCTTATCTTCGTACAGAACAATTCTTCCGTTAACGAGTGCATTTAGTTTATATTGGGTGAAATTGCAACAATTATTCGTGACAAAGGGTAAGCAGATCGACACTTGCTTTAAGCCACATTGTAGTCATCTCTCTTGACGCTCGTATCAGTCGAACACATGCTGTTGCTAGTTCAGCCATAACAATGTCGCGGTATTAAAAAAAAACAAAAAAACTTTCAAAAACTGCCCTATCAAGCAACGAACTTTCTGGAACATTAAAAAAACAATTCCCGACATTACTTGCAGACTTTAGATATGAGTATTTTTATATCTGCAAGCTATAAAAATGTGTGGGTTATCTCCCGATGTTCAATAAATCCGTGTTATTGAATAGTATCCTTTAGAGAATCAGAAACAATGGAGTTGATGCAGCGCTAGTCCAGTGAAAGTTATCAACATTTTCATTTCTTCTACTTACAGAGAAGACCATGTTCGCAATCTATAATTTCCTCGTAGGCACTCTACTGTGCTCACGAATTGAAATGCGGCATCAGAACTTTTAGAAAAGCGGAAAGTACGTGCTATTGACCCGAATGTTTACGTCATGTCGAGACGAGTGTGGCAGCTAAAGGTATTGTTGGCTCTTATGTGAGTGTTCGAGTCAAAATAACGCCGATATGACACGAGCGAAAAACTGGAAACGAAACTGTTTGCATTACCTAGCTCTAAAATGTCCCTTTTCAATACGTGGACGCTGTATGCACATATATTATATACATATTGAGCATATTGCTCCTACTACTGCTCTCGTTCCTTTGTATATAGGCTCATATCATCACGATCAGCAGAACTCACCTCTACAAGCCATAAGTACCAGAAGTACCAGACAGGAGAGAATAGGTAAGAGCCGACACATTTCGGAAACCCTCTCAGCCACTGTGACAGCTAATAACGTAGGGCGCTTTGTGCAGGACGCTTTATAGGTGCCGAACGGCATAAATGTCATCAGAGGCTCTTTTTATAAAAGTTCACGTATTTCTCTTTGCTCCGTCCAGCTGTAGCATAAGAGAACAAGCGTGCGTCTACCGTTGAGTACGTCATATTGTTAAATTCCACGTCGAATAAACGTAACCATGAGATTTCTAACACATTCCCACAAATATCAAACACGTTTACCGCTATTTCGTGTGCAGCAGAACTGCTACTGTTATGCCCGAAGTTGGCCTTGTGTCGTAGATAGAAAACTATCATCATCATGAACCGGCACGCGCTCTCTATGTCCTCTTCTGTATCGTCGTCCTCTTCTTCCTCTACTGATCTGCTAGCAGAACACGTGCGCCGATTTATCTAGCGTTTGAGACAACGAGTACATAGAGAGAGAAAGAGAGAGAGAGGGAAAAAAGTAATAAAGAGAGATAAAAGAAACTCACGGCGGAAACAATGTCTTGCGAGGCAAGATTCGAACTCGAGTACCGACGATTCGAAAGCGAGCGTCTTAACGACTCGGCTATCTAGGCACGCTAGAAAATCATTGAATAGTATGTTAATCCTTTGCCACTTGCGCGAAGCAAACAAGGACGAAGTAAAGAGCACACGTGGACAAGCGCAATCTAAAAGCTGGTTTATTTAAAAAAAAAAAACATCTCATCAGCTACCTAACCAGATCTGCGCGATCTCCTCAGAGATCACATCACTCGCGCATATAATTATCATGTGATAACAAAGCGTCGGATCCGCGCGTTCACACCAACATGATACGTCAAAAGCACTTCAAGCAAACAAGTTAGAAGAAAACGGAAGTGGCGAAAGATGAATTCGTTCCAACTAGGCCGGCTAGCAGTTGTGAATAGGATCTATAATATAGTATAGCAAGCAGGTGCGGGAGGCAAGTGAGGATGAGGAGGAGAGAAAGGAGGAGGGGAGATCGAGCGCAAAGAGAGAGAGATAGAGAGCGATAGAGAGAGAGAGAGCAAATTAAAGACAGAGAAAGAAATAGTCGGATAGAGAAATATCTAGAAAACATAGCTATGTGCCGTATAATATAGCAAGGGCTGGGAAAGAGAGAGGTGAGAGGATAAAAGCCTAACTAAGCCAGGAGCAGCTAGGCGCTCGCCAGCTCTGCTGTGAACCAGGCTTGCCCAACTTTGTGCAAGCTTCGCTATGTATTTTTTCCATTCATAAGTGAGTAAGCGCTCAGATTCAACATATTTATTACTGCATGTGCTCTAGTATTGCGACAAATTTGCGCACCATATCTGCTCTGCTAACCATATTACTCCATCATTATAAGAATAATTAATAATAAATTTTGAAGACCGTGCCTGATCCTTTCATGTACAGTAGAAACTCGTACCTCCCGCACAAATACCGAAATGAAATGCTGGCGCCTATTGTGAAGTCGATGTGTGGTCGAAAAGGTCGAAAAGAGATGCTTTTCAATGGCATTGATCAGGCACAGCTGTAATCCTGATGAAACGTTTCCTTTGTTTTTTTCTGCCATTCCTTTCCGTGCATTCCTTTCGTGCCTTCTACTCACATTTTGCGTGGCTGCTATTCTTTACACTAATCATATTAACCTTTTTATGTAAAAGCAATGAGTTATGCCTTGCAGGGTGAGAAGGCGTTGATGTACTAAAAGCAACTATGTTGTATTGCTCCAATATTGTTCTTTATTATGTTTGGTGGTAAGTCATCTAAACAGCATACTACGGACGAAGATCTACTTTCACCCAGAAAATGCATAGTTGATTTGTATCATCAACGCAAGAATTGTGCAGCATTTTAGGGCCACCGAAAAACATTATTCTGAGTTTTTCATCGCAATAGAATGTGTCTACATTTATTTACGTTGATAAAACAAGAAAAGTCAATTGCTGTGCAAAATGTAACGTTTGCATTGTTGTTTTATTAAGGCAGCAAACTGCACGAGAAATGTTGAGGGACCGATCTCAGTGCACAAGGCCGTAAAGCAACTTGGACTTCTCTCTGCCCCTTTAGTTTAGCTCCCGTTCCGTAAAACCTTTTTGGAATTAGGGCTACCACTACGCCATTTTTGTATTCTATGTGACCGCTTAATAAAGCCAGTATACGTGCTTATTATCAGCAGGTATGGGAAAAGTAGGGTACAGCAGGACCTCGCAAGTCAATACAAGGTACAGTTGCCTTGAGAGTTCTACAGGGCTGTTCCCTCATGCAGAATGATAATAACATGGATAGTCATGGATAGAATAATAATAACATGGATAACATCAGTCTGTTTTCTAAGAACTGAGCCCTTGCTTAGGTAGTCGAGGCCAAAAGTAAACGGCAAAACGCCCGAAGTTACTTATTTTGGCCGCGATGCTGCGCATACTGCGCTGCAGCTTCATGTGCGGCACGTGTGTAGCGCATGCCGGTTCGTGAGCGCGTGTTACACACTCATTCGCCTCGAAAGCCCTACTTTTTACAGCGAAAGCTGTTATGAGATCATTTCAACGGCCGTTTTTGACGCCGTAGTTGTCCACCGCCGCCGCCGCCGCCGGTGTCCGTAACGACTATAGCACGAAATAAGAAAAAAAGGAAATAAGAAAAAATTTCCAGGACGGAACGAGGTTCGAACCTGGGCCCTGTGCGTGGGAGCCCAGTGTCCTACCTCAGGGCCATGCCGGTGCTTGAAACTGCGCTGCAAAAAGACCCTATACAGGCTTCATGTCGGGAAGGAACCACATTAACATATGTAATGTAGTGTGGTAGAAGAGTAAAATAACAACCAGGCGTCACACAAACGCGAATTCTGTAACTGGGCATCACACAATGCGAATTGCGCAACGAGTGGATTGTTGAATGCTTCCAACCCATTGCAAAGGCCTCTGCGATAATTCCTGACCGCGCGTCACACAATATGAATTACGCAACTAGTGGGTCGTTTAAAGCTTCCAACCCATTACAAAGGACGCAGCCATAATTCTTCATCGTCATCAACCGTCGCATCAACAAAATGCACATAATGCCTCACAGGTGGTACCTCGCTTCTCCGCAGAATAACGAATAATGTCGTGGTGGGTGCTTACCAACTTTCCAAAAATTATGATTTGTGGTGTAGTGGGCACGTTGCTAATGTACTCATATTAGTAGCCACAAGAGAGTTTATAACGGACTCTATAAATGCCGCTCTTCCAGCTTTCGCTGTGACTGTGCTGCGCTTTCCGCGCAGGCCTGGCGTTCTTTTTTTTTGCATTGAAACTGCGCAGCCTACAACTTTCAGTACCAAATGCTCGCGCATAACTTATCTCAATCCGCTTCTGAGCTATGCCTACATATGCGCTAGATGGTGACACCATTTCTCCATATCATTGCAGTAAAGAAACAAAAACGCATAATTTCTGGTAAACCGTGAATGTTCCGTACATTTTGCCGACTCGATCATCATGTAATGACGCGACAAACACGGGGGTGGTACAGCATATACACAATGTTTTATTCGTCGTCGCCTTATATGGTAGTGAGATGCGGCTTCCGTAGACCCTTCATTGCACGATTGGACGCACCCGTGCCGCTTCAGCTGCGCGAGCCCTTGCCGCCTCTGGATCGGTGGCTTGTTGTTGTTGCCGGCGCTGGCGACTCGCTTCGGCTTCTCCAGCTCTCACATCAGGGTCTTGACGGTGAGCCCACGTTGCAGCCGCTTTGCGGGCCTCCGCTCCGCCGCCTTGTCTTCTTCGTTCATGTTGCTAGTATTGAAGCGCACTGATTGACGAATGTCGAAACCTAGAGGAAGCGCGCAGTTGCGACCCTCTAGCGGTATCATATCAAACTAGAGCACGCGCCGGAGTGGAGCGAGCGCCGCAGAGCCATCTCCATTCAAACGAGAGCACAGCTACACCTCTAGTGGGCGCTCCGAGTACTAGAGGCTGGATACGGTGCAACGGCGGACAAGCCTCGACCTCAAGGAGCTTCGTCTCTAAAAGAGCATTCGCAATGGTTATGTTATTGAACTTGCGCATGCGACTTTGACTTCTGACAAGTATTCAATGCGTAGGTGCGCAAATGCTGTGTAATGTAAAATTACGACTACTGTGGAAACTAGCACGTAAGGGTAAAAAGCACGCTTGTTTCTTGGAATTGGCAACTTCGTTGAAGGCCATTATGGAAGCGCTGCAACTATCCTTTTTGGAAATAAACCACTTTGGTGCCAAGATATCAAAAATAGATTTTTTTTAAATTTTAAAGGGACCCTGCAACACTTTTTGAGCAGGGTCAAAAAGCACTGCTAATCGGTAGTCGAGGCTCCCGAGAACACGCGAGCCAAATATTATAGCGAAGCGAGCGGCCTGGAATTTACAATAAATTCGCAAAGTCAGCTGAAAATCGCTCCCTCTTCTCTCGACAAATGATGTATTAGTCCGCAATAGATGGCGCGATTGTCGGCAGTTCCACCATTGGCTGATGTTATAATCACGATAACACCCTCATTGTTACCTTCGTTGTTAATTTTGAGTTCAGTAAGCAGATAATATGTATGTTTATATTGTGTTATGCCGTTAAAACACCGAACAAACATTAATTTAGCACTTCCGGTCTCGCCGACAGCTCGTCTGCTCGTAGTTGCGTGGTTGCGTTTTCTTCACCATGCGCAGTGCCGAAATCGTGAATATTTCTGTGCTTTTGACCATCGCCGGTTGCCGTTGAGAGTGGCAGCCGTTTGAGTGTTGCCTCGTCAGCTGGAAACTGCATCGTCGGCACGTTCTCACGACCGACCGAGGCAGCGGTGCAGCATTTCTCCGATAACAACGCTGGCGCCGGCTAGTTTAGGTTACCTGTGTTCGCTGTATGGCGAGAGTCCCGTTCGCTGTCTGTTCAGTATGTCATCGAGCCGTACCTCGGCGTATCCTCCCCGTAGTATCACTTTCCCGAGAAACCGCGACACAGCAACCAAGCAGACTCGCATTTTCACGGTAGCTGCAGACAGCCGGGGAATGGGTCCGCGCCGGCCCGATGCCCCACGATCCTTTCTTCTAGTCTTTAGTTCTTTGTTGTCAGCCCGCACTCGCTGTGCGCCTGCATTCGAAGAGCAAACAGCATCGAAGTACCGCCACTGTGAGGGGGGTGCACGCAGCTTTGCCGTATTGAATACGATTCAAGCGCGAGCAGTGCGACGAGGCGGTGTATCGGAGTGTGGGTCGAAACCCACCTCAGCTGTCAGTCGTTCCAAACGCGCACGCAGGTTTGCGTCCATGGTTGGCAGAGCGATGAAAACACTAGGGCAGTTCGAGGTGCACACCCAACATTACGAAATCGACTCGCAGTTTTCAAGCACGCGCGATACACGGTGCGATGGACTCCGCTCGACGATGACCACGCAAACCGACCGGAAGTGGCGCCACAGACCACGTGGTTGCGCCGAGACGCCAGAGAGAAAAAAATGAAGAAAAAAATGCCGCCGGCGCTGACGTAACTCTTCGGCGCCTCCTCGCACCTCCGCCCTCCCTCCCTTCACGCCCCGCGCAGCTTTCCGCGCGCTCGCGGTATTGAGTGGAGGGAGAAAGCTGCGGAACGTGATCTCTATAATTTGGTAACACCACTTAGACTTGACGGATTCGAAAAATTTTTGCGGCATATGACTCGTGAAGAGTCATACGTCAATAATGAAACTATTCCAATTTAAGTAAGAAAGGCGTTGCAGGGCCCCTTTAAGGCTTTTGTTCATGGTTATCGAGCAAATTCTGTTCATTTATGCATGGGCCCAGCCGTTAAAATGCGCCATATATTATTATTGTGTGAGTGCTTCAACTATAGGGCCGATTAAACGATCCTTCTTATTCAGACACTTAATTAGACTGCTCACTAATAAAAAATAAATTGGCGAAGCTTGCACTAAGCCGCGCAAGCCTTGCAATAGCGAAAGTGGAGGATTCTAAAGACTAATCTGGTTGTTCCTAGGTTGTTGCTAGGCCTTAGCTTCGTGATGAGGGTTGTGTTTAGGTTGCTTCAAGGTCGTTGTTGGGCTTTAGCTAAGTGATGCTAGGTAGTCTCTACGTTGATTCTCAGAGCAAAGAGGTTCGAGTTAAACCACATACAGTCAAAGACACGACACGGATGTGCAAACTCCAGGAACAGAAACTCGGGCTGTAAACAAGCGTTCGCACCTCTCATAGATCTACGGGCAGGTCTTCATTGGCGTAGGCCTTCCATCGCTTCGGGGTCTTCTCGCAGCCGCCGTTGGCTTTCCCGTTCCCTAGTGTTGGGCTAACTGTCGCCTTCTTCTTTTTTAGTGGACCAGTGGTGAGTAGTGGCATTTACCCAATTTCTGTGGCACATACCCCTTTATGACGACGACAGTTTTCCGATAGTCCGCAGTAATTTCTGTCGCACTTACCCGTTTATTGAGCTAACTATTGTCTCCTTTATTTTTAGTGGGCCAGTGATTAGTAGTGGGATTTATCCAAGTTGTGTGGCACATACCTGATAGGCCGTACAGTATAGGTCACACAGGACAGGACACACAAATTACGAGTGCCCTGAAAAGCCTCGCTGTTATTAAACTAATAAGTAACCAATTAGGCAGATAACTGAAAAACTGTGAATGTTCATATTTCAGTCGCAGCAACAATCTTAATGAGCCGTCAGCGCTATGGCTAGAAATCTGTAAAAAAAGGTTGCTTCCTAGAGCTCAGTTTCCGTATTATTTGATAACTGAACTAGAGCAACCGCTTTTATAACAGTTTTTTACATCATCAATCAACACAAATAATTCAGTGTTCACGTCATTTCATTATGAAGTGGAGATACGTGATCATTCTCCTGCGGCTGTCCATTTACGTGGAACAGTGATTACGGTGCTCGGCTGCTGACCCGGCCACAGTAGTCCCGGCCACACTATCCCGGCCACAGTAGTCCCGGCCACAGTAGTGGCATTTTAAAGGAGGCGAAATGCCAGATGCTTGTGTAATGTGCGATGTTAGCCCACTCTAAAGAACTCCAGGTGGTCAAAATTTGCACAGACTACCGCTACGGCGTGCCTTGTACCTATATCCTGGTTGGGGCACGTAAAGCCCCAAATGTTATTTCATTATTTCTTGTTACTGGTTTGTTACTCAGTAAATTGTGTTCACTCTTCGCGGAAGAAAAGGTATATTTTTATGTGCAGGTATATCCACAACTAGATACTCATCGACAAACGTAGCCCAGCAGATGTAAGAAAGACATTGAAATATTACTTTGCAAATGATCGTCCGCTGCGAGGCACAACTAGAAGAATACGCGTGTTATGCGCCGCATTGCTCACTGGTCTTTTCTGCTAGAAGAAGCGGTTGTTTTGAAAAGCAGTGCTTTAGCTTATTGTCTGCGTTCTAGACGCAGTATTGATTCTTGAGCCTTCGTAGGGGTGGAGAAGATATGTATATCAACATGACACACAGTGCGAAGCAAAAAAAAAAAGAAGAGTGGGGGAAAGCTTCAGTTGTTGATGCGGCAAAGTGGCGCAGCAAACATGACTCCGCATGAAGCTACTACGTTAGCTCACATTGTTGGTAAGTCGATAGCGGAAAAGCAACGTTTCCTGAAAGTTTCCAATGCTATTCCGCTCTATTTCCAATACGCCTATTACACTAAACGGACTTCGCTCATATATGAATTGAAAGGTTTATGCCTGCGCGCTAATATTAGGGTTTGTGGTGATGAACGTCCGACTAGAATTTTTCTTAAAGGCCAAATGTCGAGACATCTCGAGAATCGACAGATGTGTATTCCGCGAAGACAATGAAAAGAAATTCAGACTACGAGAATCGATTGATATTTATTACTCTTGAACGGCTTCGCTTCACTAACTTCCGGTGTACTCCAACCTAACAACCAAAGAAGATGCCGCCTTGGTGCGCTGAGCAGCGTCTGTAACACAATACAGAGTGAATATTTTTATATGCATGGCATTGCGGTGCTTCTAACAGTGTAATAAACAAGACATCTGATACTGCTGTTAAAATTCTCCTATGCCTCAAGTATGAATAATATTAACAATTTTTATGGAGTGGCTGTATAAGTGCGTTTCGGGTTATGAAAATGCACTAAACTATAGAGCTTCAGAGCTCTATGAAATACACTTGCTGCAGCTCCAGTTCACTAGTCTGAATTTTTACAGCTATGATTATCGTAAGACAGATAACTGGGCAACTTGGTATGTATCCATATTTAAACGTTTTTAGCGCGCACAAAAGACAGCGCTCGTGTGTCTCTTTCTTGTCCTTGTCTTTCGTGCGCGCTAAAAAAGTATAAATATGGATGATTAGCGTTGTGAGAAAAATGATTTACTTATAATTTCTTTGTCGATCATGATATTCACCTACTCTTCAATATTGTTGTTAAAAGCGCACTGCCTTCATTATATGCTGTTGCTTCTCCATATGAAAATTTCAGTAACTGCGGCTTTCCAACCATGTTGCCTCCCAGAAATCTTTGCTACCAGGTGAGCATTATTTGCTTTGTTAGTAACACAAAGCATTGAGTACCTCCTCTTGGCTTTTTTGTAGGTTAATCGTTTTGAGAGCAATTGTTCTAGTCTGCAAATTTTGATTTTGTGAGTGCGTGCCGTAAGCGTGTTCAGTTTGTAAAAAATTGTGCTCTACTTCAGGTGATCTATCAACTGCAAGCCTCATTCGGTCTAGCTTCCGTTTATTACCAATATCAATGCCTTGCCTTTGGTGCAGAATTTCGTCTTGCTTTTTATCTTTGTAGCGCCGCGCCAGTGGCAGCCAGCCGGCCGGAGAAAAAAAATCGACGAGACCGGTGGCTCGTGGCGTGAGGCAGTTAGAACGTTCGGGGGCTTTTGGCTGGTTGGACGCCATGGCCGCTGCTCCACTTCGGCCTCTCGCTTCTTTCCTCGGCCATACGCCTTCGTCTTCTCATTAAACAAGCGATGACGGCACGTCTACGTCGGACGCCGTCACGTTGAAATATATTTTTCACTTCCTTTGATGCCACTGACGACGGCGCTTGGTAATGCTAATGCTGTACGCAAGAAACGACGTGACTGAAGTTTTGTTGCAGTGGTCGAACATGCACACGCCATGATTACTACGCCTTCAGAAAATCAATATCCACCCCATTCGTCATTTATTTAGATCGGTCGTAATTACGTGTTATTCATGAGAGTGTTTGGCGCGAAGTCAGGAAGTATTATATCAAAATAATTGCAATCTATTCTTCCAAGATTATAGAGTTATATTCTCTTGCTATAAACAACCCAAGTAAGGCGGAACATGGAAATCCGAACAGAAGAAAAATTTTTGAAGAGGGGTATCGCTGGCGCCAATGTTTCGGCAAGCAAACTCCTCTTTGTCAGGACCGCAGCTGATTTCCTTAGCATGATGTATGTGTACGCTTTCAACCCTTTCTCCCAGCGAAAAAGGGGAGAAGGAGAAGAGAGTAATCTATGGCTACAGTTCCTGTAGGATCTGTAGCGACGACGGTAAAGACGTTCACCACTTGAGCACTCCTAATGTATCTTTGGTTGAGAGAAATTTACCGCACGCCGCGCTAAACGGAGTCCACAACGCAACGTGTAAATTAGGAAATCAGCACTGGCTAGAAAAGACCCTAAAGCACAGTGGAACCAGCCGCTACAATTAATAACAAAGTACTGAAATGCCCTCCCAATCATAAATGATATCGTGCGTCACTATTTACAGTGTAAGAAAACAAGAAGCGTGCCTTAAAAGCGTTTCCCGAACCACGAAGGACCAGTTATCTCCGTAATAAAATCTTTGAAGAGATGGAAGTGCATACAAAATAAGACTCCATTGTACGGCCCACGTAACAGCCTGTTCTCGCTTCAAATATGAGATTTGCAAACACCTTCAAAATGACGTTACTTTTAAATGCACCGGGAGTGAATACATCCATCGTACAAATTTAGCTCTACCTGCAGTAATTGAAATGATTTACCTACAGTGAATCAAAAGTGCTCGAATGTGTGCTTTGTTACAAGCAATACACTGGCGAGACAGGATAACCGATCAATGTTAGGTTATTTACTGAAAGCAGTGGCACAGCGTTTTAATGTGGAAGGTCACAATTCCAGCTCAAATTTTATATATTTTAATCAAAGTTCCCGCCCCCGAGAGACGGAAAGTAAAGAGTGCCATATCTTATTCGCACGTTTATTACGCTCCAGCCAACAAATGTAAACGTTTAAGATGGCGCTCTTTATTTTTACATTATAGCAGGCACAAAACGACGACTTGTCATTTGTAAGCCTCTAATCTAAGGATTGCTAGCCATACTGGGCATGTAATTGTCACGTTGAGTTGCAGCTCATGTGTGATGTATGGTTTGGTGAAATGCCATAAGGCATTTTCTTGACCCCTTTGAATCTCGACGCCCCCTTGTTTCCTTTGTTTTACTTAGTATTCTCGGCTTACTCTCCCGTTTTGAAACGCAGAGTTATTTTAATAGCCCATAGGGTGCTTTTTTTCTATTTCCCGTAATTTTTCTGACAGGTTTCCTTCCCCTCCTCCCCTTCTGCCGTTGCTGGGTAAGATGACGGCGTGCGCATACACGGTGCTAAGGAAAGCGGTTCTTGCCTTGGCAAAAACAAGTCCACTTGTATAAACGTTGCCTCGAGCGACACCCCTGTTAAAAGATTTTTCATCTCTATATAACACACAGTAGAGCTGTGCACGGGCCGTATTTCCGAGCCCGAGCCCGGCCCGGGCCCGCTGACTTTGTCGAAGGCCCGCCCGAGCCCGACGGCAAAGGGCTGCGAGCCCGCCCGGCCCGGCCCGACGTACGAAAACACAATCCCGGGCCCGGCCCGGCTTTTTGAACGACATTTGAATGAGCAGGTAATGCATTTCTATATCGAGCGATTTTTTCACAGAATGAAGGTAATTTTTTTTATTGTCCTTTTTACCGGGCGTGGCTGGCAGAGGAAAAGCGGAACGCGAGACAGCCGGCGAGTCACATCCACTCATCTTGCGTGCTGCCAGAGTTCGCGTAGAGTAGTTACGATTAAAGGCCAAACCCCATATGCGCCAAAATGCACGCTACAGCGACGAGCGACGAAACGGGCCGTTCACGGGATGTATCGCGTGCTCGAAATCGCGCGATCGCTCGGTTTTTTCACATTTGGAAACCATCGCTCATCACTCGGAAGTCACAAAACACCCGAACCGGATGTACAGGTCGGTCCACTGTTAAAGGGAACAATTGCGTTCAGGGCATGTCAGGATATCGCTCTCTTGCAACAGTACAGTGGCTTAGATTTACATAAGACTACTGGTGGTTGACAGTTCCGACTCCCTTTGACAGACCAGTACCTTGAACGAACAACGTTTCCACATCCACTTGGAATGAGGGGGCCAGCAAAATGAAGGGGGCTCATTCGAGTGTTCCCTTTAACAGTGGACCGACCTGTACATCAGCGACGTACTAAGCAATGTACTAAGCACATCAGCTGTACACCAACAAATAACGTAATAATTATCCACGTGCATATAAAAAGTACAAATATTTTAATTGCATTGCATACCTGCGACAGCGCGGCACTTTTGCAATACAAGTAGACGGCCTAATGCCAGCAACAATGGAGTTCGCTCGCCAAAGCCGTCACGTGTATGGGGTATGCCCATGCAAGCGTCAGCTTGCACGCAGGCGATCTACGTCGGGTTGCTGTCGCGTGCATTTTCACTCATATGGAATTTGGCCTTAAATCTAACGCGAACAGTCGCGTGGCGCCGTAACTAGCTCAGGTGGTGTTACTTCTCTGTTCGTCCGAGTGCAACAGAGGCAGTGCTTTACCTGCTCCCCTTTTGTTTAAAGCAGCGAATGGAAAGGAAAAGCGGTAAAGGGTGGTCGCGGAAAAGGCGCTGTATGCGTGCTGGAAAAAAATTCCCGCTCATTCTCTATATTTCGGGCTTGAGTCGGGCTTTGCGCCGGGCCCGAGCCCGGCCCGATAAAACTCCAAGTAGCCCGAGCCCGGCCTGGGCCCGAGGTGAAAATACGTCGGCCCGCCCGAGCCCGGCCCGCGGGCCGGGTCGGGCTCGGGCTTTCGGGCTACCGGGAGCCCGTGCACACCTCTAAGTCACACAGTACTTCATACGTTCATTTGCTTGCATTAAGAACTGAAATACAGGCGTCGGTGCAAGTGAAAATGTGTGGAGTGGATGCCCTTGGCTATGCGAATAAGCACAGATAGCGGTTATACAGTTGAACACATCAATAACGACGGCCTCAAGAACGGATTCTCGCGACAAGGAAGGAATCTGGCGTCCCCCGCGAACATCCATAGGATTAAATGTATTCGCCACCTCTCGATAACGAATAGATTTTAAAGAGCACTCCCGCAATAACAATATTTTCAAGCAGTAATTAGTAACGTTCGTTTTCAACCCACGAGCTAGTTGGGAACCCAGAGGTTCAAGAAATGCAGCACCGCTCATTGGACAAGTCGGGCCGACCAGATGGGGCACGAAAAGTTCAGCGACGATGCTATCATCGAAAGTGCGCGCAAAGAATGCAAGAGTGACGACGAAAGGGAGGACAGCAACGAAACGCAAGAAAGGCAAGTAAGTTAGCGTGAAGGTATTGATGCTTCTGAAAACATTCGTTCTGTTCTCGGCGCCACGACGGCGACGAAGCTATGTAAAGCATAAAGTGTGAGGCTCGAGACGTAAAGCTCCTTCAAAGCAACGTGAAACAGAGCAAGATAATTGACTTCTTTAAAGAAATTTGGTTGTGCGATGTAATGAATTGGTGTGCATATTGATTTAATTTCGACACAATGACATTTTCCCGATAGCGAACAACACGCTTCCCCGGTGATTTCGTTATTGAGGCGTTCGACTGTATTGGCCGTCTTTGTCACTTGATAGTACATTTTCCCAACTACAGCAAAAAAAGAATATGTGGAGATCTTTCATAAACGGAAGAAAACATTTCTCTTAAAGATTGTTTTCCGAATACTGGAAGCGTTTATGCGTAGTCATCTTCCCTAAAATTGATTGTGCAGCAATTCCATCGCATCAGCATCGCAAGTATGCGTACTTAACTCTGCACAGTGAGCGGATTGTGCGCACTGTGAAAGATGGCGTCAGTGATTCAGCACTATTCTTCCTGCGCTGCTTTAATAAATGCAAACTAAACCCACAATTAAGTTTGTTAGTGAACACAACGGAAACAGTCACAATTTCGTCGCAAAGGTGAAGCAATGAATTTCATAGCAAGAAAATGGAATGATACGAAGTAAAGCTGGCACCTGACTCATGAGCATCCAACCTCTCTACGAAGTGCTGGCGTAAAGAAATACCACCGGTATAGCGAGTGAAGTGACCTTCATGGTGTCAATCACTTCATCCCAAACCGAGACGTAGGAACAACACGTACAAAGGTATGTGCCGTCTGCTGATCACTGTAAGTATAAGCACGCGTGACCAAGCCCTGCTGATCAAATTGCGGAGCCATGTAGCTGGCCCTCCGCTAAGCGTTCTTGGGCTACTCTTGGACGCTTTCACTCGCACACAGAACACATAAGGCGCGCGTACATTTTACGATTTGGATTTTACATGGATTCTTACGGCGACGACGACGGCAAAGGAAAAAAAAAATGTGCCCACATTGTCTATATAGTCGGTATCGCAATAACATTCAAACAGTGGTATAATTGCTCTGAAAGCAGATTACATAAGACTTTAAAAGAAAGCAACACATCTGACATTTCATAGCTTCATGCTGAATGAAAGAGAACTTATTGGAATAAAAAGACTCGTTCACGATGACAGACATCAGCCAGTCGGCTTTGCAAAGGATTACATAATGGCCTACAGATCCCTTTTTATTTCTGCGAGGGCAATCCACAGAAGTAGCGCAAGATACCACGACATTAACCACGTTTCGTGAATAACTATTGGGTCGCCTTCTTATACATCACAAAATAGCACTTCAAATAAACATTTTTTTCACAAGTATCAGTTTTTAAACACAATTCCTACGTGACCCAATTGAGATCACTCAATATGGCTTATACGCAAGTATCGTAATAGTAGTTGCGCCTATGAATACATATACTAACGCCGTTTTATTTTTTTTGTAGGACAAGTGAGGGTAAGCTTCATTAAATTTAGTATAGCGAGATATTCAGGATAATCAAATTAGCACAATGTAGAATTGATAAACACAGCCATTTGCAAATAGTGTTAAAAGCTTCCACTATTCAGAAAGGGCATTTCTGAGTTCTAGTAAACGTGGAAATAAGGCGCGTAAACCTTCACATTCAGCGAAGAAGAAGATCGCAGCTCAACTAGAAGAATACCAGCCATTTAAGGAGTTCATACTGAATATCTATTCTTTTAAGAGGTGCAGAAAAATATGCCGCTGGTAGCGACAGCGGAACACCTGCGGCATTGTTAGTAAAGTAAAAGCGCACAAAAGTAAGAGGCATATAAAAATAATTTTACAAGGTCTATCTGAGATATTTCCGGCAGCTCAGTCGCCAGGTAAAAATGGAACCTTTTTGTTCGCTTGGAAGAGATGCGTATGAAACGCCTGATTATATTTCACTCCGCAACAGGATTTGCATATCTCAATAGGTTTTCTAGCTTTTATGCTTTACTTTGGGTTATGTGCAGAATTGAAAATTTTCCGCAGAGTTCTTGCACTTCCCTTTCGCATACATCAAACGATAAGTGCCTAGCATTGCAATGACCCTTCATATATACCACGGTAAAACTTTTTAATAATTTATCCCTAAAATATTCCGGGGAACACTGTTTTCCATAACAAAATTAGTAACAGAATGGTCATCTTACAAGAATGTCCGATTCATTGCAATCCAGTCTTTTTCCTGTATTTCAAGGAAACTACTCGATCCAAATCTGTACCAACAAAAGAATGAGAACATATGAAAAAGATGGCTCAGACAAGGCATTTTCCGTTAGATTTTACTTTCCACTGAGAATAATTCCCAATTATACAACTAACGAGTATGCCAAATCTTGCGTAGGGATAAATTGAGTAGCCTCACGCTTTACGTTAAACAGTTCAAGCAATTGTATGATTTTGAAGCAGATATATGAAACAGCGATATGCCGCCTATGTGAAATGAACACTTGTAATTATTTAGCCGACGAAATTATTTCTCGTAATCTGTTCGCTTCGTCAATTTGCTTATGCCCACACACCAAATCGTTGTCCGAAAAAAAAAGCCTCGTGCATCAGAGCATATGAGAGATTTCCTACGTTTCCAAAAGGCAATTCTTACATCAACTACCCCGCGACCTGAACTGCGTGTTTAGCTTGGCGCGATCTCAGAGATCGATCGAATATAGAAAAACATGACTACCGCGAATATGCGTGCTTAGGCAGACACATTTTGAAAACTAATTTCCTAATAAGTAATAAGTCCGCAACCTGGAACTACAAGAATTACGTTTCATGTAGAAGGATGATCACCGTCATGCTTACTGCATTTAGTACACTGCAATCAATTTCATTACAAAAGTTATACTCCTGTATAGCCATGTAATGCCGATGCAGTCGTGGACAGAATGAAAGAAAAACTGTCTACAAGGTAGAAAGACTTTGTGACAGAGGCGTTACTTTAGACGCATAGCGCACGCTATAGACCCCATGATGTGTCATCGGTGCGTGCTGCTTTCAAGAATCACAAGATGATGAGCCATTAGACGTTTCAATGTGTCGCACGACTATATAAAACACCTTTGTTGCTAATAATACAACCAGCGAACAAAAAGCTTACAGCAGACCCCACTCATTGTGGGATCTGTGAAGCAGACAACGAGGAGCTCCTTGGCCGCAATTTTTATGACATTGAACGAATTTTTACGAGGTGTATTGACGTCTGTGCAGATGTGTGCATATCGTGCACGATCTGTACCGCGTGGTTTCTGGCTGATGGTCACTGCAGCACGTTTGTCAGCGTTTGTTTCCTACATATAAGTCCCCAACTATAGGGAACCCAAGCTCAAGTTTACGGCGCGACGGCAGCGCCGCGCTACGGCTCTGGACGGAAGCTCTGGCGCAACTGGGTGCAAGTGCAGCCGACTCAACCTGTTTTTCGGCAGCGGGAACACGCGCGCGTGTGCGTTTCTCAGTCAGTGCGGGGAACAGGGGCGCCGTGCCGACAGCTTGGCACGCTGAACCGAGAGGTTTGCTGTGCGAAGCTGCGTTTCCACGTTGGCAGATGCGACCCCACGGAAGCGCAAGCGAGGTCCGAATTATTGCTGTGAGGTGGCCTGCCACAACAGTGCAGGCAACACCAAGGCGCGCAATTCACGTGTGAAACTATCGGTTCTCGGGCATGTCGCACGAGAAATAAGGGCGGCAAGCGTAGATAGCTGACAGTGCTGTCTCGCCTTCCGTTTTGGCTGTCTGAGTTAATCGATTTCGTTCGCTTCGACTTCACGAATGAGTACGTAACTCGGCGCATGCACGCAGCGACTACAGTAATGATTGCTCGCTGTCTTCTCGCATTGTGAAAGTCCAGTGGCGGTTGTAGGTGAAACAACTTTGTGTCTTTATTCCCCGTGTTCGTGAGACCTACCTGTCGTTGTTCACGTTCGCACTCGCGTTATACCGTAAGCGTGCGCAGTTCGTTGAATTCAACTGAACTCGGCACATTGTCAGAAGTTCGGCGCTTGCAATTCACGCGTCGGGAAGGCTGCTTTATCACGCCGGAACGGACGTCTGCGCATTTTCAGCAAACTTTGACATCGTTCTGCAGGTTTGATTTGTTTTTGTCACTTCATTAGGGTGATATTTAAGCCGCTAAATTTAACTGGCACTTAAAATGCTTTGCAATTGCAACCTTGAAGTAACCACCTTTTGACTTTGTGCTATGTTCTAGCCGCGTGCGCGCAGCAGGTTTTATACGCCTGTCAAGGCGATACCCTCATAAAAAGAGAGAGCAAGCGTGACGCGAGATCCGAAAAAAAAATATACGAGGCGAGCAGTTCATCTTGCTTCGCAGTGGTTAAAGCTTAAGCTAGCTGCCTCGTTTCTTAATTGGCGGATGATGCTCCAGCGTCACGGATGACTTGATTCTAACCTTCTCAGGAAACAGTGCCATGGCCGCATTTCTTTTTTTTTTCGCACGCCGCAAACGTTTGTTCACGAAAGTGCACGGCTGGTACTGCAAGCATGCCATATCAAAACAACAATCATATGATTCGTAGTCCACACCGCAGAACATCGATAGCGTGCACTGCTTCATATCGGAGTGCATGTGGACCATTGCGTCTTTAACGTGACACAATGAGACTTACCTCGAGGTAGACTTCCTAACGGTGTAATCGCGACTTGAAAAATGCATTTCGCTTTGAGTCTGGCGTCGTTTTTGTCAATCGTCTGCTCTTCACCGTAAAAGTGATTGACGAGCCTTTCTCCTTTTATCAAGTTCGCTTTTCGGAAGTGCCAGTCAAGCTTCAAGATCCTTTTGAAGCCGCACTGCAAGCGGTACATTGTGAGGCGCCGCAAGTGCACCGCGAGAGCTCTGCACGTGCACGGACGCGAGCGGCAGCGCGCTGGAGGGAAGGAAAAATGCGCGTTGCTGGCACCCAGTTTGTATTTTTATGCCAGAGACGGCGCTGCCTGTCAAGAGCAGCAGCGCCACTAAGCAATGCTTGGGGAGCCTATAACAAGAGAATTCTAATTGTCTTGTTTAACCCAACCAAACTGCATGATAGCATTACCCACCATGGTAGCTTAGCACGTAAGGTACCGCACTGCTCATCTTTAGGCCGTAGGTTGGATTACCGGCCATAACAGTTGCATTTATATGGTATTAGAAACATTGAAACAGCACCCGTGTGCTTAAATTAAGGTACAGCCCAGGTGGTCAAAATAATTGCGGAGTTTCCCTTTACGGCCTGCCTGATAACTCCATCGTATTTTCTTGACATCGCGAAACCCCTACGGATGCAACAGCCTTATAATCTTTTCAGTCTTTTTTCGCTGTTAATGGGTTTCACCTGTATGGTATACCGCACACCAATGGTACGTGGGTATGTGCCACACATGACTGAGGAAAAGGGCTTCTTGACGTACGCGACGGGCTTGTAGTGCTAGTCGTATCGTGACCTGTCAGTCATGTTCCCCACATACTTATTTCCTACTAACCTCATTTTCGTATACACCAATTTATGAAGACGACCAGTAGAGCTCAATGACATAGGTGGCTGGATAGATAGATAGATAGATAGATAGATAGATAGATAGATAGATAGATAGATAGATAGATAGATAGATAGATAGATAGATAGATAGATAGATAGATAGATAGATAGATAGATACGGTCAATGTGCCTTTGCTTCACTAAGAAATCATTTGCTTTTAACAACCTCATTACGTGTGTTGCCACGTATTCATGTCAGTTGGCATAGGGGAGCTATCCCTGATGTGCATTAGGAGACGTCTCTTCTTGAAAGAATTTCCTCTATGCCGCCTCAGCTTAGGGTTAAGCACTGTGTGAGGAACTCAAGCCTGTTGCTAACACTTCTGTTTGCTATAAGTTCGGCGCCGTAGGTGAATACGCCTTTCTTTAGCACTGTTACACAAGTCACTTCATGAACGGTTTTCTAAAATTAGTGATCATTTACCATATCACCCGGGTATTCTCAATTAGGAAAATGTGAAACACAAGAAATACTTTCAAATTACTCACATAGAGACCGTAGCTTTTGCAAGAGAGTAATGATTCATGCTTTTAGGATGGTGTCTCACGACAGCTGCGCTGATATTTGCACTGCAGAATGAATTGTTCGTGGATACCTCTGCAGATCAAAAAAGAATGCAAGGACTGTTGTATTGTCAATATTTTTAAACTGGACAATAAGGTGCCCAACAATGAAAGCGCCCTAAATTGGAAAACATGTTCATACAGAAATCGAAAATTGTGCAATATTTATTCACCTCCTGTCGAGCAGTATATGACTAGTGCCACCAAAAGCTTGGTTATGTTGCGTTTGTTTGAAATACAAATTACGACTATGGAGTTTAACAACTTAACATTTCCTTTGATGGCACAGGTCCGCCATGATGGAACAAAGTTCGTGACGACTCCCATTGTTTTTGTTTGCCAAGTTGACTATTTTCTAAGAGAAATTATGTTCTTTTATTTGATTATCTTCTATGTTTGCAAGCCACAATCAATAAAAGCAGGCGATTGAAGTGAACGCATGCTCATACGAACTATGCGATCCATCTATCCATGCCTCTACCAGTAATGTCTTGCTATATTCGTCACAAATTAGTTGTCTTAAATTGCAGATTGAAAACGACACAGACAAAGCTCAAGTACATTGCGGATTGAAGAGATATTTCCTACAAATGAAACTTTTCATTTAAGTTCCACATAGGGCAAAATTTAGCACCACATTTTTCAGTGTCCATGGTGACTGGTTTTCTGAGAGCCGTGTCTCTCTAAGACAATATTTTAAGATTTGGACTAGTCAGTGGGACCGAAAAAAAAATGCACATTAAGTCTACAATGGCCTAATGCGTACCAGACGTTTCTACGAGCGAGAATTCTAGGTAATAATTCTTTCGCTTACAAAAAATAATTATATTTTGTATCTCCAGAGTGTTGTGGCGAATCCAAAAACAAAAAATGCATGCTACAGTAGGTTTAGACAACGTAAACGAAGTATAAGGAGAGGAACTCCAATTGGCAGTCGAGAATGTTAGCGCTAATATGTATGAAATATTCAGTACATGACACCTAAATTGGATCCAGTCAGAATATTCCCCTCCCCCAGCCCTTCTTCCCCCTGGTCTCTACAAAAAGATTCCTCTTGAATGGTGAAAGTGCAAGCACGCGGTGGGGAATGTGGTCAGTAATTTCCAAGGGACAATTTGTTAACCGCGCGAAATTACTAAGACAATGCGTGAAATTGAGCGGGAGTTCATCGTAGCAAGGTGACTGTTCTGGAAAAGGAATATATCAACCAGAAGGAAACCTACACATTTGATTTGTGACATTGGTTTAAGCTTGATGATTGCGCCTGATTCGAAGACAATTTCTTCACTGTAACAAATCTGTAGAAATTCAGAAGGTAGACTACACCAACTGTATGTCCCCCTTCACCTAACTAGGGCGGAGAAAGTCGTGCTTAGGAGGCTTCGGACAGGGGTGGCCCTTACCCCGGCTGTTATCTCAACATGGAACTGGTCGCATTTACCAGTGGGTGCTACAAGCCGGTACTGTTCTGTTCCGGCGATGCAAGCAGATGCATACCATCTTAAATGGATATGCCATGGGTTACAGTCGGAAGGCTCCCATCATCCCCTGCGAGCTGGCTTTCGCTAGTGACACAAACAGTTATGACCGATGGATAGATGAGAACACATTCCAAAGACACTTCCTCACTTCATACACAACACCAGCCTTACGACGCACATTTCATACAAATGCACACAACAAATATGATGCCTTAAGGGCATGTTTGTGTCGCAAAGAAAAAAAAGAATATCTCATCTTAGCATCAAGTGATCTCTAGCCGTATCGCCTGTACGCATAATTTGCCCTGTGCTTGAAACTTGTAATTTTGTAGAAAGCACAAAATTGAAAAGCAGAATGATTTCTATATTTACTGCAAGGAGACATTTTCTCCAGGATTACGTAGCAACAGCTGTATTGAGGCACTCCAAATCTACTACATGCGGGAAGAGTCAGCTATTGGTGCAATTTTTGCAACAAAATGCCACCAAATGGTGCAATTTCTGAGACCTTTCCCATATCTCAGATATAGGTCATTCCTGAAGGGGATTGGGCGCCAGGATTCCAACAACACCTCGAGAGCGATGTCCAAAATGACGACAATCAGGATGGCGATTCTGAGTTTTGTTTCATGGTTCTGTATGAACACATGGTTACCGCAAGTGGTGCCTCATGAAAAAGAAATGCTTAAGTCCGGTCACACCTGTGTACCTCATGAACATACATTTAAAAAAAAATATTGGACGAAGAGAGTCATGTGCGGGTCGCGGGCCGCTAGCGAGAGGTCGGCGGGTCACATGCGGCCCGCGGGCCACGTGTTTGAGACCCCTGCTATAAAACATCATAATTTTTGCGAAGTAGGGAAGCACCCACCACTCCATCTTTCGTCATTCTGCGGAGAACCGCGGTACCCGCTACACACCTGTAAGGCATTACCTGCACTTTGTTGATTCTGTGCCTGATGGCGGTGAAGAATTATGGCTGAGCCTTTTGTAATGGGTTGGAACCATTCAACGACCCACTCGTTGCGCACATCGCAGTGCGTGACGCCTGGTTACAGAATTCACGTCGTGTGACGCCTGGTTGTTATTTATCTTCTACCACGCTATGTTACATATGTTAATGTGGTTCCTTCCGGACATGAAGACATTATAGGGTCTTTTTCCAAAGGTGTTTCAAGCACCGGCATGGCTCTGTGCTCAGTACAGAGGTATGCCGGTGCTTGAAACACCTTTGTAAAGAGACCTTTACAGGCTTCTTTCAAAGGTGTTTCAATCACCGGCAGGGCTCGGCGTGCAACACGGCGTGCCATGTTGGTGCTTGAAACACCTTTGCAAAAAAGTTCCTACACAGGCTTGATGCCGGGAAGGAACCACAGTGGTTGACGACAGATGTGTGCTTGTATTCTTCTTGTGTCTTGAAACATAATTTTTTCGTCCACGTTTGTGTGACCTACAACCGGATATGAAGAAAACAAACCGGCAGACTCTGGTAGAGTACTGAGCCCAGGTTCGAACCCGGTTACATCCTGGATATTTTTTTCTTCTTTTTTTTATTTCGCGCGATAGCGGTTACGGACACCGGCGGCGGAGAACTACTGTGCCGAAAACGACTAGTGTGATCTCGTAACAACTTTCCCTGTAAAATATTCACCAACGATTTCGATACTGCCTAATGCAAATTCTGAAGCGCAGCTTCGTGTTGAGATAAGGCTATCTGTGTTTGAACTTTTGACTTTCCGCAAGGTTTCGACTACACCATAAATCATAATTTTTGTGACGTAGGACAGCGCCCACTATGTCATTATATGTCTTTGTGCTCACACGCGAGGTATTCGATATACACATCTGTAAGGTATTCTGTGACCTTTGCTGATGCTGCATCCCTGTTGGAAAAACTACCATGGTGGATACTGGAAAAGGTGGTGGATATAGTGGAAATAATGCTCGGTATGCTGGAATTCATGACGTTTATAGTGGACAGTGGTGGGTGGAATGGTGTACGTTAGCTGGATAAGGTGGAAAGGATGGTGGACGATGGTGGAGAGCAGCAGCAAAATACTGGGTAGAGTTAGGAAACTGCACCCACTATGCGCGAATGGTGGAAAGCAGTGAGGGAATGTTGAGTGTGGAAAATGATGGTGTACCATGCTGTACCATGCTGGAGAAGCTGCCCTAAACACCGTCATCATACATGAAAGCAGTGGCAACTATGATGAGTATAATGTGAAAGACCATTGCAGTGCAAATGGATAGCATTTTGGGCGAGTTGGTAATGCCTAATTGAGCAATGTAAAACTCAATAGACAGGATTGAATTTGTGCTGTACTTGTGATACAGCCATTGTGAGCATGCCTTTTCTTTATTTCTTATTGATTGACAGGAAATAAATAAATATTTTTGTGGTGAGTGGTCGAGCCCTTTGAGCTTTCCTCTTCAATCGTACATTTGTTTGCAGTCCACCTATTGTATTGATCGCGAAAATATGTTCAAGGGTGTATTGCTAAGTTATTAGTAAATTTTAATACGATTTTCCGGGCTGAGTATATTAATTCGAGCACGAAGAAAAAGCAGAAGTAGTGATCACTCTATAGCAGTTAATTTTTGGGCTTTCGTGGGATGTACCTACCCGAAAGCACGCGTGTTGCGCTTTAACATTCTCGCTGAATTTGCTGCTCGCTCACATTTATGATAAGGCTGAAAGTAAACATCATGTGCGCGACGGATGTCAACGTTGAGAAAATGGTCCGTGAAATGCATGATGCAACCGAATCACCTCACGCAAACAGATTGACAATGTACTGTATTGCAAAAACAATTTGCGACTTGAGCCAAGAACCGCATTTCGACGGGGGCAAATTGCAAAGCACAGCCGTATACCTAGATTTTGGCGCACGTAAAGAGCCCCAGGTGGTCGAAATTTCCGGAGCCCCCCACTACGGCGTCTCTCAAAATCATATCGTGCTTTTGGGACGTCGTGAAACCCCAGCAGTTATTATTATCTGAGCCGAGCAGCTGCTTCCTAGCTCCCTCCTCCTCGCTGCGAGTATGCGGCGCTGGTAGCGCCTCACAACCTCGCCTCCGAGATTAATGTCTACTGCACGTCTCTGAGGCCGTGTTCGCCATAGGCGCTGTCTCAATGGCGGCAATGACGTCACGTCCGATAGCGTCGGAAGTGAAATTTGTTTAGGCTGTGGCCACTGGCATCACCACTGTCGTCCTCCTACATTTTTTCTTTCGAGACATGGCGGCGCGCTGCATAAAACGTGGTCATGGTAGAGTGTACTAGAACTGTCGAGTGGCGTGAACGCGCCTCTCCGCCTGATGCCTTCCGCGTCGACCGTAGCGGCGGCGCTGCAGTCGCTCGGTATTGAAGGTGCGCGGCGCCGCGCGCTAGAACGTGCCGCTAGAACTGCTGGACGCGTCAGCGGCACCCGGCTAATCGGCACTGATGTGGCTTTCGTTGCGTGTCTATCATTATTAAGCGTAGGAATTATCGTCGTACGCCTTTACGGACGAAACTTCAAAGCTTTTAATGGATGCTTGCTTCATATATGCCTTTGAGAGATACTGCAAATCAGTTCTTGTAGCCGAAGTGACTGCTGGAAAGTACACAAAATATAAAAATAAAACCAGGCTGACACCGACCGTCAATATTCACGATCTCAGTGTAATTGAGCCGAACTCATTACTGGGATATTTAGAACAATTACTCTCAATTAACTAGACGCCGAACGACCGCCAGAAGAAAGAGACAGAGGAAACAAAAAGGGCGTGTCTTATTCTGATTTCTTCTGTCTTAATGCTTTCTTCTGGTGTTGATTCGGCGTCTAGTTTATTCAGAGTAACTGAGCTGCTCTAATGGAATTTAACTGTGCTCAGAAAGCTGTGTGCTGATATTGTGCCGAAAGCACACCGAACATTTACCGCGCGTTGGCGAAGCTGCGTGTACGGTACGTATACCTTTACAAATGCTCTGTAAATGTGACTTCGACATTACGAGGGCTCAAAGGTATTGGAACGCAAAGTTAACTCGACCGGTACAAACAACAGTCGTCCTCCGGTTCGTTGCACGGATATTGTTATTAATTGCTAGGCGCCGGGTGGGGAGGGGATACTTTACTCTCCGTATATGTGCGTGTAAATATATATATATATATATATATAAACATAATCTCGCAAAGCATAGAGCACCACCGCCCCTCCTGGCTTCAATTTTGACACTTTGCAGATAAAGCAATGAAATTACAATACAAAACGTTGTCAAAAAGAAGTTTTTTTAATGGCATCAATAGAAGATCAGGAAAAGTGCAATATAACCTGTCCATTGAAAACGAGAACTGGCTGTAATGAATTTAGGCAGAAAAACCGACGGGCTATATTTACATCTGTGCATTTTAATATGCTTGAGATAAGCCCTGATGCATGGAGTTTGTGCCTCGGAGGTGAACACGCGCCTTCGGCTCGGCTTCCTGGCTCGCCTTATTGGTATTTTAAGCCCTCAGAGGTCGCATAACCGATGCATCGTAACCGCGGAAGCACGCTGTTGAAACAAGATAGCCTGCCAGCATTAAATAAACAGCGCAAAACTGGCAGAACTCAGCCGTCACTATTATAAATGTTGCGATAGAGTCCAGGGGCGTAGCCAGAAATTTTTTTCGGGGAGGGGGGGGTTCAACCATACTTTATGTATGTTCGTGCGTGCGTTTGTATGTGTATGTATATGTATACGGAAGCAAAATTGAAAAATTTCGGGGGGGGGGGGGGGCTTGAACCCCCCAACCCCCCGCCCCCCTTGGCTACGCCCCTGATAGAGTCATTTGTACTCAGGTTACTCATGAAACAGTAGAGCGCATTGAAGCTCATACAGACATCAATGCTCCGGATATATCGTAGAGACTGCCGGCAGAAGAATTGTAGGCTTTCGTCGATGGTTCGTTATTCCTTCGTAGTCAGTGTTCGTAGTCACTTATAGTGTATCGCGGCTCGAAGTGCTGCTTGCAAACCGCACAGCAATCAGTGAGCAGCTAGATGCATGTGCGCAAAATCCGATTGTCACCTTCTTTGGCGATCGGCAGGCTCCAAGAACAGGGAATATCTGGGCGCAATTTTGGCCTGCGTGCATATTCACTCATGCACCATGGCGCGCAGCAGGCGTTGAGACACCGATTGAAGCTCAGTAATGCATTAAACGCGCTCAAAACGCGCTCAAACCGCGCAATTACACACGTTCGTAGGCGGCGACGAGCGCGCGCCAAATGCAGACACTCTCCACAGCTTCAGTACAAGGTGACTAGAGCGCCGCCGCTACGGTCGCCCGTCGGAGCATCACCCGAGATGCGGCGCGGCCGCTCCGTTCGTTCCACTGCCCCCTTCTAGTACACTGTAGTCATGGCGTGGTGATTGTGTTTGTGCTGATGCGGTTGATTTTTGTGCGTGCCCGTGCTTTGTGTTTTATGTTGTGATCTCATAACAGCTTTCGCTGTAAAACAAAACAAAATAAGGGGGTGTTAAGGCTTGTATATTAAACATATGATATAGGAGCCTAAATTTAAATTTCATTGTATGGTGATAGGTGCGCATCGAAACTACAGAACGAAGAGACTGATTCGACCAAAGTGAACGTAGGTAATTGACTTGTGGTGGGCACGTAGTACCGAAGCGTAGGGCTACGTAGCACACGTGCAGTAGAATCAATAATATTTATGGCCTAATTACATGACAGTACTGTCCAAAGGTCGTTGCGTGGCTCCTGATAGAGTTAGAAAGACGGCGTTTGGGGTGTCGGCACATCGGAAGCACTTCACTCCTCGGTTCACTAGTGCATAGCTGCCGTCACTGACTGGTGTGCGCCGCGCCTCGCTCTTGCCTAGTGGCGCTCGCATCACGCGAGCCCGATGCTCCCGCTTTTTCGTGTCGGCTCCGTAGGGACGTCAGCGCCAGGTGGCGTGTAACGTGCGCTTTTCGCGGGGCTAGCTTGGCGACGCGCCGGTCTCCGTCGCGTGGCGTTCCCGCTCAGCGCCCTCTCCCGCTTGATGTGTGGGCACATTAGGAAACATCGTCAGTTGCTTCTCTAGAGTGGTACGAGAAGGACGTGCGATTTTTTGCTCCGCGAAGATAGAAGTGGAAGAAGGTGAACAAGCAGGTCCTACTGGATTTTGTATGTACACAAGCTATGAAAATCTGCGACCAAATGGATACTTAAAATCTACGCAAGGCGACCAAAAGTGCAGCAAACGCTTGGGGCTAGCACGATTAAAGACATTTAAGTGGAGCATTATGGACGCTAAGCTTTAACTCGACGCATTGGCGCAACGAAAGTAACCGGTGGCTGCCAACGCGAATGGCGTCGAAGTGGCTCTTGCTCCTCTTGCGTTCTTCGAACCAGCTCCACCGAGGCGCCGACGGCGTTTCTTAGTTGAAATCTGTGCATGGGTTGGGAACTCCGGAGAAAGTAGCCATCGGCACGCGGGTGGGATCATGGGTGGAACTATCGACAAGACGACATTTCAGTGTGCGCTGCGGGCGCAGCATAGCGTCTCTAGTAGTTCACTGTAGCGTGACTGGACACAACCGCCGCACGTACACCGGCTGAGAATGTCGTTTAGACGTGTGCGCGCTTGGACTGGCTTACAGTCACTCCGTTTGCGGGAAATGGAGGAGCAGGACGGTCAACAACGAGGTACTAGGGGACTGTGTCCGTTCGCGCAGGCCCCCATAAGTATACTATATAAAGGGTCCTCATAATTTTCAAAACCTGTACATTCCACACAGAGTTTTCATCGCAGGAAGCTAAGCCAGCTAACATCATTACGTCCTTTAGGCGTAGGTAAAGGCACGAAAATTTTTGTTGGCCATGTCCGCCGCCACCGGTGCGAAAAATTGTGCAAAACAGATAAAAAATTACATTCAAAAGCAGCAAGAGTTTTAACTTAGTACTTCAGAGCGAGTTTTGTAGGCTGCTACCCAGACGTCCCCATGTCAGTGCTTCTAACACGATCGAACGCATCTATCACGAGATGTTTTGTATTCCGCGGAGGGCACGTAGTGTTGGCCCAGGTTTGATTCTTTGTGAATTGCGTAATGCAAGGGCATTTTGTAGCTGCCCTGCGGGCACTGAAAGAACTCAGTCATGGTTCATTCAGAACCTTGAGTACTTCAGAGCGAGTTTTTTAGAGGCTGCTATCCAGACTTATGCACGCCAGTGCTCCTAAAACCTTCGGAAGCGTCCTATCACGAGATGTCCTATATTGCGGGGAAGACACGCAGTGTTGGCCCAGGTGTGATCGCTTGTAAGTTTCATAGGGTTTGGGAGTTTTATAGTTGCCCAGTGGGTGCTCAAAGGGCTCAATTATAATTGAATATAATGACCAGAAGCAGTACCAAGAACATGCGTAGCTACGTGTGCGAGCGCGGCTTCGTAGTTGCGCAGCAAATAAACATGTGCCAATGAATTTGAATATTCTAATGAGTTGCACTTTAAAACTGCAATAGGATTGCGAGCAGGGTGTTTTGGAAAATACTTATTTCGGCCAACGTAAACGGAACACAAATCCATAAATGTAGGGCTTATTTCAGTCTGTTCTGTTACCAGTATCTAGTGTCATCTGTATCAGTAGAGATTCGAGCAGCAGTCCAGTTGCCACGTTTCTTTCCTTGGCGGTATATGTGGCATCCTCCCAAGCGATGCAGTGGCAACTCATGTGCACATGCACTGCCAGTTTGTTTTACACATAACGATTATATTCGACATCTCGTTTGTGCTCTTTCAATCATCGCGTAAAGTTTCCCGTTTTACCAATATGGCAGAAATTGCAGTCCTTGCAAGGGGTTCTATAGATTACCCCTGGAAACGTTTTTTTTCAATTGGATTGTTCACATGGACGACTTTGTTCTGTAGCTTATTGTTTGGTACATGTGCAATGCTTAAGTCATACTTGGAGAATACTCATGACAGAGTTTGAGTGATACCAGGTACTTAAGGAATGCTAGCCCATTTTCGATAAACTCGCTTCTCTGCTAGATGAGGATTCAGCACCGATTTTCCGACTCTGCTCAAAAAGAGCACAGAACAGCCGTATCGCACAGCTCCGGGCGCACCGTTAGAAACTACCTTTTGGAGTTCGTCTTCACTAGAGCATAAGGAGGTGGTGCGATGAATGAATGACGACACGACAAATGTGCCCGATAGGGTGGCAAGACTCAAAGTCAACATACCGACTTGCGTGTAGTCAATGCTCCTAGACAAGCCTCAACATTCGTTTCTTAGTTGCATTGGACGAGGTAGGTACGTAGAATTGTGCGTAGCGCAGACTGTTCAAGTATGCTTGCTGCTTTCGCCGCCACAAATGATCCGTCAACCTTTCGCGGTATCCACAACTTCTCTCATGAATGTTCCAACAAGGCAGCACATCTGTGGAGTTCAGTGTCATGGACAGCGACGTGAAGCGCTTTCCACGAGAAAATGGGATGCTGTTAGATTTTCTTGTTCGGTAACATTTCCGCGCATAAATGTGAGAAGCCTAGAATGGATTACTGCCTTGATTCGGTGAAGTTAACTGCAAGACGTTACAAACCGCAGTAAATGTGTCCTAAATATTTTCTGTGTTATGACTTCACGGGTATCAGGAATCTCTCCCCAAAGCCGGTACACCACGGAACTTTATCGGAGATAAAGTTCCATGGTGTCCGGATGTTAGCAGAATTCTTTGAGGATCTTTTCCAGGTATGCTTTTCCACAATTTCCGTAGATACTGCGAAGCACGTTGCAATGTTTTTGTTTTGTATAAGAAAACAACTCGACGTACTCCGCATCTTGCGACGAAACTTAAATAGGTGGGGGAGGCTGTTGTTCAGCATATCCGTTAAAATTCAAGGTCTACCGTTCTTGTTTCAACCCAAGTGATGAGGAGAATGTAAGACTTTTTTTTTTACTTCTGCCTCTATCTTTATTGTTGAGTGGACCACCCCAGAAAGGTTGCGTGACCACGGCCAGCGCTGCCACGGCGCGCGCCCGTCTAGAGCACCAGCGGCCACACATACGCGAGTCCAATTGACGCCACCGGGCTAAATGACTGACGAAGATCGGGCTAAAGGCGCTCAATGCAAGTGCATTGCCAACCAGGATATTCAATATCGCGAAGCCGAAAATGCCCGTCTGGTGCTTACTTACATCGCAAACATGCGCTTCCTGGAGCCCCTCAAAGATTTCAACGGGAGTTGGTCGGAAAATCGTTTGGGTAGCTCTGCGACGTGTGCTATAGTCTGCGGTTCACAGGGCACCTTTCATCGTCGCCGTCGTTGGTGACCGACATCAGTGTAACTGAGGCGGCGATGATCCGGCAGAATATGCCATCGGACTGCCCCGAGCAAGTGGTGTGCGGGGCGTGCCGCTACTTTTTGCTTAAGAGTGCTGCGCGCCGATACGCCACCACCATCAGCTGCGTGTACTCCTGTTACACCTTGTTATGAGTTACACCTTGTGATTAAGGAAAGACCAAAGCTGTCGTAAATGGCTTGGGGGTACTGCTCCCAGAATTGCTGTTATTTCATGGCGGCGCCACCAAATCACTTCAGCTTGAGTTTCGTAAACTCAAATTTTTAACCGCCAGCGCTCACGCTACAGCTACAAGGTACGCGCGACACATCCGCTCCTCGACCACCATTCACTTATTGACTATAAGCTTTGTGGCTAAGCCGTGCGGCCGGGGTTAAAATTCGATAGTTATACGGAATTGTGCGCGTGTTTTTCTTCACTTCTTCGTCAGGCACAGGCGGCCGCACTGCGGTGCCCACCTTGTTAAGCTGTGTCAAGAGTGTACCAAATCTTGCTGATAGCACGTTCGACATCGCTTCGTCTACTTATGCTTCTAGCGATAAATGCGCCAAGGTTATGAACTTGGTCACCGGGCCTCTCAGAGCTCCACCATTCTTGGTTGAATTATGGTTGCATGCGCATATTGTATTTTCGTGGCTTCCCCTTTCGAATAGAGAGTTGCAGTTTAGCGCCCGACATTTTTGCTTCCTCCTACTTCTTTCTCGAGGACTTCTTTATTTCTTTGTTCGCGCTATTATGTATCCCTGTGTCCTCCGCTCTTCATGAGCCGGTCCACTGTAAATCCATCGCAGCGAAGGTGGCAGCAGAACACAGAACCTGGGATGTAGGTTGCATCTGTGCAGTTCGTGTTTTTTGCAGTTTGCAGTCGAGCATGACAGTAGCGCTTCTTGTGGTGCGTGCTTACCGCTTCCGACGCGTTTTGCCATCACTTGGCGAGTGTCTGAAATCACACGTGTCTAAATGCTCTAGGTCATGACGCGCGCTGACGCGGTAGTTTTCTGCCCCTTTGTCACCCCTCCCTGTGTAGCTTCCAGCGCATTCGCCGGGCTGAAGAAGAGAAAAACGCTAAGAGCCTGCGGCAATTCTTGAAACTCTGCTTATGCGTCAGAGATTCGAAAAAAAATGCATGTGACCCATGAGGCAATAATCTCCTAACGTATGGTCAGTAGATGTTTACAAGTGTGTTGCGGGCCCCCTAAATTCATTATTTAAATACTGTCCAAAGGGCCTGGGTAACGTACGAGTGCAAATAAATGATTGGCTTACCGGACACTCCTAGGTTGTGTCCACCGACAGGATTGATAGAATGAATCTTCCCTTGTGTCTTAATATCTGCACTGTCATTTACCCTGCATTGAAGAAATGCATATCTTTCATTTAGCAATATCACCAGTACTGTATGCTACAATACTGATGACGACTCAAAAATGCAACTAACCTATGCGAGACGCTATTGTTTCGTAGCAGTGAAGGTGCAAATGTTCGAATTTCAGCGGAAGCAAAAGCGCTGAGCCATTTCAATTCAGCCACAAGGGCATCGTCTGTAAAAGTTTGTTGATTAGCGATACCAGGGACCCGAGAAGACCGTGGACGCCCACATTGCCTCTATGCCTCAGCGATTAACCATTCGCGCTTTGGCCGTGCCTACGCCAGAGAGGCCTACATCCCTTATTGAAATGCAGAAAATTCAGCTGGCGTTAGAAATCACTAGCATACTACTTTGGGTATGGAAGGGAAGTAGGAAGAGAAAGATTGCAGAAGAGAGGCGCAAAAAATATAAAGTAAGAATGGTAAAGGGTTTGCCTTGGGTTAAGCTGATACTTAATGCAAGGGCGTTTACAGCCCTCAGCGGATGCTATGCACCCTGCTTGTCCCATGTCATGTAGATGGTACCCCTGAACCAAACCACCGAGCACAACACGTCTCTAGCTTTCATCTCCCTTTCTAATTTCGAACTTTTGCTTTCTTATGGATTCTTTTCTTTATTTTCTTTCTCCCAGTAAATAGGTTATAGAACTAGTCTACGTAAGTCATATTGGGCTCTAATCACCATAAAAGGTGTGTTGAAAAATACCGAACCAGAAAAGGGTGGCAGATCGGGCTAGCTGTTATTGCATAATCTATAGCGTAGTAGCGTGGAAACGCAATAAAGGAGAATAGGGGACACCGACAAGCGCTAACTTTCAAAGTTTCAAGTTAGTGCTTGTCGGTGTCCCCTCTTGTCCTGTGTTATGGTTCCTCGCTATTTCGCTATAGATACCTAAGCTTGCTTTTTGTTGTTTTTTGTCACCTAAACCAATGAAGCACAAGAGGCGTCCATCAGGGGAGATTTGGAAGGGACATTCTTGCGCATGCATGCAGTTTTTTTACTATCTGTGCAAAACTTCATTTCCAGGCTGTCTTCCCATGAGTGATTACGTGTAGTGAGCGCTTGTGGGATGTGAGATAGTTTTGAAACGTCAGAGTTACATCACTAGTGATATTGCCTTAAATTTTGCCAAAAGCCAGGTAATACCCAAGGGCCAATGACTCGAAAGATTCAGTAGACTTTGGTGACGATGTCATAAGCACCTGTCGGACAACGCAGTTTTAAAAACGCTGCAGAGGTGGCCACACCTCAGCAGACAGCGAATCGCCTTCAGCCCAAGCCTGAACAAGCCGAAGTGAGGGTATCATTAGGAAAAACGGATTTTGATCAAGAAGGAACGCCACGTCATAGTACGACAACTTGCGTACGAGGTATGGTTAAGCATTGGATCACTACATTTCATATGTAACAAGGGTTTGGACATGATGTGAGTGTGCTCATAATTTGTGCCAGTAAGGCGAACAATGCAGCAGAAGAAGCTATGTCTAGCGAAAATTCCCGTGATTGGTCAGGATGCTTACTCCGCTTACACTGCTCAACGTGACGCGTGGTGGTTTCCAAAGCTGTAAATGCCACCGAAAGGAACGTGGTTTCAGTCAAGGGACATCAAGAACCGGGCCGTGCATTCCGCAAGGGCAAAGGTGCGGCTGATCACCGTTCCTAAAGATTTGTTCCAGAAGTGTATGCAACAATGACGGGAAAGGAGTCAAGGTTTTATGCCTTCTATTTACAAATACATTCCTGCCGACTAAAGGTACAATATTTTCAACACCCCTCGTATACTAGGGGCAAAAGCGATTCTTAAAGGTCTCGCTGCTTTATTACTCTGGGCCCATTTAGGATCAACTAGTATAGCCGCCCAAATGTACGAAATAGTTTTGGCAGTAGCGTTCTTTTCACGACTGTCTGGTTACCCAGTTTAAATAGAGGGTGCGCCGATAAGGCTGAAAGTTTTCCGAGATTCGCCTCTTGCACACTGAAAACTCTGACGAAACATTGAAATGACTCTCTCTTAATCATGAAGCACTGTATAAAGCAGAGCGCCCGCAAATATACCAATTTCGTGACCATCATGCGGAGACGACGGCGAACGGAGCAGACGTTCTTGGGGCGCCGTACACCAGCGTCTCTTGTTGTACGGCTTTTGAGGCTAGCCACTACTCACTCGACGTCGAAAAATCTAGAAACGTCACAACGCTGTTATTGAGCTACGAGTACTTGTGTTTCTCCTGAGTCATGTCATGCGTTTAACAAATCGCCGGGCTAGACGAGCGAGCAGGCGGCCGCGCTGTCTTGGGCCACCATATGAGGAGTCGGAACGTTAGGGACCTGTACAACGTCCACGAGCTAATCAAGGCTTCGGCATAAAGAAGCCGGCCGTTCTCATGCAGCTGTTCAAAAAACATGGTTGGTTCCTCCTTCATACAAATCGGTATAGCACGAAAGTCAATAGTGTCTTTACAGAAGTAGTTGAATGCTTACTGTACATTGATATAAGGGAATTTGCACAATGTATATTGTTGTTTGGCAGCTATAGCACCGTCTAACGTGTATACATGCACCCAAATGGACTCTTGGTGACATATCTCCATCCCGACGGCTAACGTACAAGATCAATGATTAAACAAACCTTTTGGTAGCTGCAGTAGTGATTGGTGAGAGCGTAGTTTGAGAAAATGATGTGACAGCTAGAAAAGCGTCGCTGACTGGACGCAGAACGTGGGCTAAGGTCGCGACCCCACCACATGGTAAAGTGTTATGAACACCACGGCGGGACGAGAGGAAAACGCAACGCACGTTGTGTCTACCCTCTAGCCCGGCCGCAATTTTTCTCGCGGAGAGGTAAGTGGGGAACGCGGTGTTACAACCAGGCGAGGCAGGCGCGCGTCGCAGAGCTATTTTAAAGACGATAGTCTTTCTTGGGATACTTAAACGGAGAAATTTTGGCCTGCCTTTTGGCTCATTCACACTGGGGAATCCGCCGGCCACAGCGACCGGAATTCGCGCGCCGCCGAAATTCAACATTGTTCACACCGCTTAGCAACCGCACCGCCGAAACTAGGGCGGCTAGTTGTCATCGTCCCTTCGCGCGAAGGAACGCTGGCATCGACGCGCTCGGCGTTGTGTACGCGTTTCGTTATGGCGAGGCGCATAAACAGGAGCAGGGTCGTCGAACTGCTGGGCCTGCTGCAAAGCAACTTTCTGGCGATATCTGACGAGGAGAAACATGCGTTCGCCGAACAAGAAACGACGCAAGCAGTTGTGGTTGGTTCGCCCTGATTTGCAAGACGCGAGAAGCTTGGTCGAGCCGAGATAATGCTACCCGTTTTGCGAGATCGCGATGGTGTATTGCAAAGATGATAATCGCGACAACACTTGCCACTTGTTGAGAGCTACAGGATGATTACGAAAGACTTCGCTGTTGCTGCGGGCTTCGACGACTGCAATATCACAAGCACGCCGCCATTTTTCAAATGTTCTACTCGCGTTCCGATTGGTTCGCGGTGAGGGAATCCGGCGGCAGCTGCCGCAAAAATCGGTCCAGGACCGATCGACGCGGAAAGGGTTTTTCCGGCGGATCTCGCTGCCGCCGAAGCGGATTCCGCGCGCTCTCGCCGCCGAATGTCTCAGTGTGAACGCGCCCTTTCTGTTTGTCGGCACGTCACTCGATTCAGCCACTCGGCCAAAGTTGAACCACTTGCACAAGGGCCAGACATCTTGAACGGTTGACTAGGGGCATACTTGTGTACATTGTCGATCAAAAAGCAAACGTTACGCATATCTGAGGCGCAACATGACTAGGTAAGTATTAGGCGGTGTGTTCCTTTAATAGAAAATGCATACATACGTAATTCTAAAGACCCTAGTTTCTTAAGCTGCGCTGAAAATGCGACTGCGCTGAAACTTGCCTTCCTCCGTGCCCTCTGCACGAGCTCATTGTTGTGTTTCTGTTTCGGTTCTGTATTGCACTGTACGAATTCCATGGGGCGCCGCTCTGGCATTCCTGTTTTACCAAGGCGACGTGTAAATAAAAGAGTATGTGGTGAGTACTCGTTGAGTGCGGGCGTTTCTTCTGCTTCAGCGCTTCGCGTCAAACCGCGTGTTCGGGCTGGCTGGCGTCCCCGCCGGTCGCGTTGGTCACCGCCGGTCTTCGCCTGCTGCTGCGCCGGGACTACCAGCCCGCAACACAGCACTCATGTTTCTCGACGTATTGCCAGACGGCGTCCATATCTCACACAGCGCCTCTTCTATCGACTTTAGACGACATTTGCAGAGAAGCACGCAGATACGCGGCCAAATTTTTAGTATGCATGAATGCTATGAGCGAGGCCGAGGCTTGGGCTGAACTGGCCACTTCTTGATGTGTCAAGACGTTGATAAAATTGCACTTCACCTATTGCAAACGCGCCGAATGGGATGGGTACGTAGCAACGACGCGTCGCAGGAGACAATCGTGGAGCCTGGGTCATAATGCATTACTTCACTTTACCACTGCGAGATGGCGACACCACCCTGCCGACCAAGAGGACTGAGATAAAAGTGTGCGATATAACAGGCGTGTTTGTACAGCTGCCAGTGTGTGTGACCGTGGCGTAGTGGATAGCGTCCTGGCGTCTGTTGTCGGTGAGCGAGAGGTCATGCGTTTGACTCCCGTCAATGGAATGGTTTTTATTCAGTTTTTCTGTACCATCTCATCGTGTGCATTTCTCAACGTCATTTCCGTGACGGAAACGCGGCACTGAAGTGTTGGAGGAACCCGGCATAAAACACTTTCGTGTTAAAAACTATCACGGCCACCTCACCTTTGTGAAATGACATTTGCTCAATTACTCTGCCTACAATTGCAATGAGACTATAGATTGCATGGCATGGGAGTGTTGGCAGCTGGAATGTTCAAGATACAGTTAATGTTGGACAAGGTCTAGAAGTTTTGTTTTAGCGTTGGAGGTGTTCATGTCACAGCCTAATTTATCTGCCTTCCTGAGCTATTTTACCGCATCCCTGCAGATTTCTACAGTCCCTTGCACTGATGAGCCACTTGACGAGCTATACTGAAACAGCTGCCCTGAGTACTCTTACTGTCGGCGATGTTGCCTTTTTAAGAACGAAGCTGTTTAACCCGATGTATCTCAGCGGTAACAAACGTTGTCAAAACGTATAATGGCACTGCGAACTTCATGCGTGTCACCGAGCTTAGAAATATCAATTTTGTATTGCGCGACACATTGAGGTTTGAAAACATGCCTAATAGGTGTCACTATTTATACTGGGGACAGTGCAGCAAAAGAAAGAAAAATGGCTTTCTCCAGGATGAGCCCAGACGCGATGTACCTCATGTTTCTTCCGTTTTCTCGTAATACATTGTTAATTATCTCATTTGGATACTACCGCATGATAGAGGAATACATGGGGAGCATTGCTATGTCAATTATTTCGTAAAGGAGTGAACATCAGTGCATTTTTTTACTAATGACATTGTTGCTTACACAAATGTTGCCGTCAGGAATGTGGGGTTCGCGATGCTTCCATGAGGGATTGTGTGTTGTACCGCGCAGTAAAGGGTACTGGAATACAGCTCACGGAATTTAAGTTACAGGTCGCCTTTGGCCTAATGAAGTGTGAAAAGTGAAGCGAAGCGCTCCTCCATGATCGTTCATTTACCCAAAGTGCACTCCCGAACCGAGCTTCAGATGTAACCACTTGTGTCAGGTATGATGGTGTAAGCCCTGTGCCGATCCAAGTGCCGCATAACACTACTCCGAGGTGTAAGCTACCGCAATGCGCACGAAGAATAAGGGTTCAATGCAAAACGTGCACGGTGCACCTATGTATCGGAAAAGGCGGGACAGGGAGCTGCTTCGAAATGTTCCACACAATGTAACCTGATGTTCCAAGCCTACACATGTGTGTACGCTCATTATCTCGATAAGTATGGTTTAGTGAGGGTTCGGTATTATTTCTGTATCATTTACCACTTCCCTACAGAAAGTCAGTTATTAATTTATGCTGCTTCGTCTATGAGAATCATGTGATACAAAGGGTTCAGCTTGCCGTAATTCGTCCGTCGTCAAGAAAAAAAGCCACTGAGGAGTGCCTCTCGGCTAGAGCTGTCTTCGTACTCTGCTTCATCTACTAATGTGCTCTCAGAACACGTGCGCTGATTTTCCGGCGCAGGATGGAATAACTTTGATGCGCACACAACGAGAAGAGAGAACGAGAAAGAACGAGAGATATAGAAAGAAATAGAAATTTCTATAGAATAGAAACTCTTGTTGGAGAACGCCACGCGGGTTCATCGCGCGCCTGCAGAATCTAGTTCCCCGACGCCATTATGTGATTGCTGAGAGAGTGTAAGGGGGAGAGGCCACAGCGTCTTACCCAGCCCCTTACACTGGCCCTAACGCGCTAGCGCGTTCCAGCACACGTGGTTTTGTCTGCGTTACGCCAAGCTAGGACAGCATACGGCAGCCCTGGCCCCTAAAGTGCTCTGCACGTATCATCACCAAGGAGGTCGAAGAACAAGAGGAAGAAGACTTCTCCTTGGCGCGAGCGCGCGCTATAGATGGTTACACTAGGTGGTTGAAAGCGGATGGTCGCCAACGGAACTACGGACAAAGGCCAGCGCGAAAGTTGCTTCGCTTCTAAAAAATAGGAGAGAAAGAGAGAGCAAGAGAAAGACATAGAAAGAAAGAGGAAATGACAAATAGAGAGAGAGAGAAACCAAGAAATATAAATAAACAGAGATAAAGACAAACACAAGAAACAAACAGAACGTACGAAAAAAAAGAAAGAGAAAATATTCAAAACATAACAAAAATAGCAAGAGCCATGATTACCACCTAGCTGCCCATCAGCTCTGCTGTCTCTTTCGCATTGCGCCTCCAGTGCAAAATAAGCTTTTTTTCGTTCTCTGAACCCTTTGTGGGACAGTGGGACTCATATGCCCCACTTTGTCCTTCGCCTTGCCCGAAATGTTTAGATCACAACCGCTGAATTGGTTGTTTTCAGACTTTTAGTGCGAGCGCGTGCATGTTCTAGAAAGCGGTTTTGGTAGTTCATTTATGGTATTCACAAGGTAGGAGTACATAACCGTGTTCCAAACGAATCATTCCGATTGCTCGTGCTGCATCCTTTTTTCATGAGATTTTTGCGCGCTCTGCCCCCCCCCCCCTATTAAGCATGAGCGGTAAGCTTAAAAAGTTGATTTCCTATAACGAGTTCCTAAACGTAATACTTAGCGGTTTTCTTCGTTCTTACCCATAAAATGTCCTCAAAATGTCATGCAACGGAAAGTTGGAAACCGTTCAGTGATCTATTTCCAAAAACGTAGGCAGTCTAACATTGTGTGCAGCTGATTTTAGTATCCAATTTTCATTCTGCTTCACTCAGCGAACTCTCTTCCCGTAGACGAAGTGGTTGAGCTTCCTCCACGGAGAAAAATTTGGCTGTTGCAGGCATGCCCAGGACCCACATCTGCTACTCGAGTGCCGACTTTTAAATCCGAAGCATTTCTTAGCGACCTCGAGGCTATCTATCTATCTATCTATCTATCTATCTATCTATCTATCTATCTATCTATCTATCTATCTATCTATCTATCTATCTATCTATCTATCTATCTATCTATCTATCTATCTATCTATCTATCTATCTATCTATCTATCTATCTATCTATCTATCTATCTATCTATCTATCTATCTATCTATCTATCTATCTATCTATCTATCTATCTATCTAACCGCCTACGTCTAGGTGCTCTCGTAATTGCCTCCTTAGCTTGGTGTAGAGCAAAATCGGCATCGGAGGATAAGAGGATTTGACGAATATGCCGGAAGTGAGAAATACACAGAGAAATGAGGAACACCAAACCCTTTCTGGTCATGACATGAACAATATAAATGATGTCGCGTACGTCCTCAACCTCTTTCTACAGTAATGTGTGCACATACCCGTATACCACGGGTCACGTTAAGCGGGTATGCGCCACAGGGGATTGACAGTTTATATCTTCCCAGGAACAGTGATAACATATAAATTGGTGATTTAAATGCAGGAGCGTAAAAAATAACCGACAACTGCAGGATTTACCCTACGAATGCAAAGAATAAAATCATGATCCCAGCAGGAATCGAACCAAAGCATTCTGCGTGGCAGTCAAGTATTCTACCCCAGAGCCCCGCCACGTCTTGAAACTGCTCTGGAAAAAGACCCTATACATGCGTAATGACGGTGCGGCGTGACTGGTGGTTGCAGTGCTGGCTCTTTAATTTTGTAACAAAGCACTAAACATTACATGTGTACTGCTATGATAGAGGCTTCATGCCGGGTTAACGTCAATTGTGGTTCCAGTGTTGGCTCCGATTACATAGAATTCAAATAAACATTACATTTGTATTTCTATGACTCAACAAGCTATATTCAAGGGTTGCTCCGTAAAGTGTAGTTCGCAACATCATCTAACCGTAAAGTGCCCTTCGTTTCAATAATACTGACCTCTGTGCTCTAAAGTGAGGGCTGACGTAACTTGAGACCATGTTACCGCAATATTTTGTAACTTATTATCAATTGTTCATTTATTTATTTTGACTGTCCTAGCTGCTGTATGGATAGTACGACACATGAGCCGATAAAAGCGGATGCATTGTACCATACCTATTTACTGTGACGTAGGCCGTGCCACGGCCGAAATGCTAGTAAATGCATTTTTTTCCTTTTCAATGTGTGCTATTTACAAACGGTGAGCTATTTAGGAACACAATTTACTGCTGATGGTAGGCACATCTCGGAGGTGCTTCATCGTGGCACGGCCTTGTTCACTCTTACCCGCGTCTTGACTCAAAGGGTGAAATGGCGAGCTGTAAAGTGCTACGCCCTGCACCTCTTTCGTCACGCTGTCTGGATATGGGAGGCGGAGGGCGTCCGTACTTTGTCTTCTGGGGCGTGATCGCCTGCGCTCGTGCATATATCTTAAAAGGAATTCTACAGATCGGTCATAGTTTTGCTATGTGTTTTGCTCTGATGGAAAAGTTTCCATTGAAGCCATGGAAATTACGCAGGTCATAGCGATCGCTGCAGCGGCTGCGTTGGCTAAGGGAGTGAGCTCCTACGGTTTTTGCGAATGACATTTCAGTTTGTTGCTACCGCATTTACTGCTTCGCCGCTGCGGTGGAACGGTGACTTTTTCATGATTACCCGTAATGTGGGCTGCCCGTTCGAAACACATATTGTTTATCACTCATCTCTTGAGAATCGGTGCTGTCAGTAGGCTTGATCATATTGCTCCTATGTGTACTGTACTTGGATGCCTGCAGCGTATGGCAGGCACTCTCGACACTCTCCTGTTCCTTATCCTCCGCTCCAGAATCCTAGCGCCAGCCCTCGGCTTTGACCGCTCGTTCATGTTGCCACTTTCTGTTGCATGAGATTCAGAAGATTAGGGCTGTATTGGAGGTTCCTCTTGCTGAAGCACTCAAACGGGGTGGTTTCTATGCTAATAATGCCCACTACCTCGCCAAGCAAAACTCAAACTTACATAGCTGAAAGTGGTCGATGCGTAACATGATTTCTATTCACGAATAGCGTGGTGTAGGCTGCGAGTGCGTCTTGTGAATGCGAAACTGAACTACGAGGGACTTCCGTCCCACATAGAGAAACAAGCGACGCCCCAGCCCCAGACACTAGTAAGGAAATCATTGACGTGAAAGAAACGTTGCTCTCAGACACGGGGGAGGCACGTTACCGACACGGGGGAGGCACGTTAAGCATGAACATACATGACATCGCCGTTTCTCTCTCAAAGTAGCAAGGGTCACTCCCCCTTTTTACATTTGTGTAATAGCTTTCCTGGCGAGGAATGTTTTATAACTTCGGGCGAAATTTCATCGTTGTTAGCGGACGTCGAGATCAGAAGCTCATGATCTTTATATCGTGGTAAATTCGCTATTACGGCATATTGCACTCTCGTCAGCTGCTTTTGGTAAATAATGTTGCTACGCATGAAAAACGACATAACTGTATCTCTACGCCAAAGAGAAGTGAAGTTATGTTTATGAATACCTTTGTAGAGCAGACTCATTCCCCAGTGCAAAGACAACGACGAGGATGGAGGGGACTCACGCGCTTGCGTTTAGACTGCACATGTTTGAAAAATATCATGGACTTACCAAGTAAAAAGATAATAAACAGAGTTGTTAGAAGTGTGCTGAGACTCTCCGTATTTTGTAAGGTTTTCCAGTGTGTGACGACCATCCAAGTGCTTTTCCCCTGACAAAACTGTCAGATTGACGACCTGATTAGGAACATGAGAGAAACATATATTCATTAGCAGTTGTGTTACATGAAGTAGTCGGCGTTCTCAATAACTTATGTTTCTAGCAGAAGATTTCTTTCGAGTCCAAAAAAAAATAAATATCTCGAGAAGCCATTCCACTATGTGGCGGTGGATTACCAGCAACCCTGTTTAGCACACGAGGAAGAGGTGGCACACAATTTCGAACATTCATTTATCACTCACCCTAAAACTAAATACGAAATATCTGTCCAGAAAATTCTTTTCATTTGGCGTATGCTCCTTCGATTTCCATTTCAGCAGCATGCATTCTTTTTCACCAACATGCGTCGCATTGCCTGGCTTGCCGCTTGAGTTGGACTTTCCTGCATAATTTTCGGGAGCAGTTTATCAGCTTGCGTCTTTTTGTCGCATACTCAGTTTCGCGGCATGCGTCGTCTTGTATGCCTTGGCGCATGCTCCTGGCGATTCTCGCACTTCTTAATAGGTGTTTGCCACCCACGTGCTCTATTTCGCAGCGAAAGCTGTTATCAGATCACAAAAACTGCTGATTCTGGAGCGTAGTTGTCCGCCGCCGCCGCTATCCGTAACCGCTATAGCGCAAAATGAAATCAACAGTCAATGTTCGATTGGGATTTGAACCGGGGCCCTCTTCGTGCCAGTCGAGTAGTCTACCACAGAAGCACGTCGGTGCTTGAAACGCCTTCGCAAAGAGATCCTATAGAAGCTTCATGCCGGGCAACAAGTGTAAAAAAACAACCAGGAGTCACTTGTGTGACGCATCGTTGTAATTTTACTCTTCTGCGAATTGCGTAACGAGTGGGTCGTTTAACGCGTCCCACGCATTACAAAGGGCTCATATGCAACAGCACCGTCATCTTCCACAGCATCAACAAGGTGTAAATCATGTCTTACAGATGTGCAGCGGGTGCCTCACTCTTCCTCAGAATGGCGAATAATGGCATAGCAGGTGCTTCCCTACGTGATAAAAATTAAAGAGCGGATACCTTGCAAGTATACTTGTATTAGTTACCCCAATACAGTTTAGAAGAGGCTCTAGAAACACCGCTTTTACTGTTTTCGCGGTGACTGCGCTGCGTGTTCGGCGCAAACTGACGCTATTTTTTCGTATTTAGGGAACATGGTGTGAGCACCGGGAATAGTGCAATTCGTGTGGCACATACCGTTGTGTTTGCCGCCCTTGTGTTCCCTTTATTTTCAGTGCAGCTGTGCTGAGTTAGAACTTTGCTCACACACAGAGACACAGCCTAGCCATATAGAGGTTCTGAGGCCTTGGGGGTACACGCAGCACAGTCACAAGCTAAGCTGGAGAAGCGGCTTTCGTAGAGACCGTTGTAAGCTCTTTAGAGCAGCCTTGCAAGTGCATTTGTGCTATGCTTTATATCACCATTATTTTCTTGAGTGGCGAAGCCTCCGCTACGCCGGAATTCTGCAATTTGAGAAGCAGTGATGTGCCAACTACGAGTCTGTAAGGTCATACGGGCACCTACGTAGCGAGTATAAGTGTTCTATCTGCAAAATTTGTTGAGGTTGTAGCTGGTGATGATGAATATGTTGAGTTATGGCTGATCCCTTCGTAAAGTGTGTGAAACTTTCAACCACCTACTCGTTCCACAAATAACAAGGTGTGATGCCTGGTGTGCTTGCCTCTCAATGTTACATCCTACCTTACAGCGTATTACAACGTGACTTGCCGCTAAATATTGCCGCGAGTCTTATTTTTCATAAGTTGAAGCTTCACCCACAAAGACTGTGGACAACGCGCTGCGCAGGCCGCGCCGCGATGTGTAAGAAGCTTCGCGATTGTTTTATAACGTCCCGTTAAGTTTGCGCGCCGCACGCGAATGTTCCAACTTTGTCGAGAGATAACGCCGCCACCAGCGATATCGCTGGGAGGTTCGATAGCGCCTGTATAAAAGCCGACGCGCTTCACCGCTTGTCAGTTTTTCGACGGCCGACGCACAGTTCGCTACTATCAGTGTACGCTGTGTATCAGTGTATTGCTGTAGTTCGACTTTCAGTTTCCCGGCCACAAGTTCAGCCAAATAAAAGTTTGATCTCGGACATCACGCTGTCTGTTGCCTTCGTCGACGTCACGACCACGTGACATCTGGTGGAGGTGCTGCTTTCTTGATGTTCCGGACACCTATGAAGAGCCGGGAACCAAGCCCACAGCGTGAAGAAGACGTCGAAGACCTCGTGCAACAGCGAGATAGCCGCAGGCTACAAGGCGTGCAACCCAAATACGGCCTCCTACCAGACAAGCCAAGAGCCACGGCGACGAACACAACGGGCACGATGACAGCCGTTGCGTCCCCTGCAGCTGTCGTGATGCAGCCGCCCAGAGAGCCGCCGACCTTTCATGGATCACCAAGCGACGACCCCGAAACCTGGCTCGAGGCGTTCGAAAGGGTCTCAACTTTCAACAACTGGGACTCTGAGGACAAGCTGCGCCACGTCTACTTTTACCTTGAAGGCGCAGCAAGAACCTCGTCCGAGAATCGGGAGTCCACTCTTCGAACCTGGGACGTCTTTCGCACCGCTTTCCTGGGGACGTTCGCAAGCGTCGTCCGAAAGGAAAGGGCCGCAGTCTTGCTGGAGACACGGGTCCAACTTCCAAATAAAAGCGTGGCCATCTTTGCAGAGGAAATGACCCGGCTGTTTCGTCACGCTGACCCTGCCAGGCCCGAGGACAAGAAAGTCCGCTTCCTAATGCGAGGGGTAAAGCAAGAGCTCTTCGCTGGTCTGATGCGGAACCCACCTTCGACAGTCCAAGAATTCGTATCAGAAGCGACGACGATTGAGAAGACGCTGGAAATGCGAACCCGCCAGTAAAATCGCCGTTTGATTGAAGACAGCCCAGCTTTTCATGCCCTCGCCTCCAAGGACCTGCGCGAAACGATCCGAGCGAACTTTCGGGAGGAACTGCGCAAGCTGTTACCCTCACCACAGCCTCAAGTGGACTCGACCGCAGAGCTCGTTCGATCAGAAATCCAGCAGTCGTTGGGCAACCTTGAACCGCCACTGTCTCAGCCGCAAGCCATGAGCTACGCTGCTGCAGCCCGACGCAGCGGCCCCTCCCCTCCTCGCCCACGCCAAGATGCCGCGCCGCCGCAGCAGTTCGGCCGCCAGACGCCCGCCGCCGCCACCACCACCTACGCCCTACCGTCCTACTGTCGCCCAGCTCTATGCCCCGCGCTTCGCGCCAAGGAAGACCGACGTTTGGCGTGCCCCTGACAACTGCCCGCTCTGCTACCACTGCGGGGATGTCGGCCACACGTACCGCCACTGCCAGTACCGACAGATCAGGCTACGCGGTTTCGCGCCTCATGCCGGTATGAGGTCTTTTTCGCAGAGTTTTATGAAATCACACCAGCCGGTTTGGTGACGTAGTTGTCCGCGTCTCCGCTGCGGCTGTAGTCCGCAATAGCTATCGCACAAAATAAAAAAAAGATATAAAAAATGGAGTGGTATTTGAACTCCCGTACTCTGCGTGGCGATAGAGTATTCTATCGCAGAGCGACCTCGCTGCTTGAAATTCCTTCGCAAAAAGACACTACACAGACGACGTTTCGGGTGAGGAATCACGTCATCAGATATGATATAACGCGGTAGAAGAGTAAAATAACAACACGCTTCACACAATCTGAATTGGGCAACGAGAGGTTGGTTTGAACTTTTCATTACAAAATGCTCAGCCATAATTCTTCATCATCGTCAGCGACCGCATCGATGAAGTGCACACAATGCCTTACAGATGCGTAGTAGCCCTCCCAGCCAATTGGTGAATATCAGCACAGTGGGCACACCCCTACTTCGCAAAATTATGATGATTGACGGTGTAGTGAGTACGTTGCAACTGTAGTTGCAGAAATTGCACCAAGAGAGTTTTCAACGAGCCGCAGAACATCCGCTGCTCCAGCTGTCGCTGTGACTGTGCTGCGTGTTCCGCAGAGGCCTGGTGTTTTTAAGCGAAGCTTTTATGCCTTACAAGCTAGCGTTGCAGGTATGACCTAAAGAAATGGCACCCGTGTGCGCACAGAAATGAGGTATACACTAGTAAGGCCGTCCAAGGTGCGCCGGTTACTTGCGTATTTGTGTGCGCTGTTGATCAATATTTCATGCTCTCTCATTCGAGGACTTGTCGGCGATCAGCCGCTTCTAACATGGCAATCTTATCTTTTAGCTATGATACCAAGGTGAGATTATTTAAATGTACATTTCAGTGTGTTGCCTGGAAAGGAACGCTTTACATTCTATTGAACATCTCATGGTGTCATCACCGAAGGACAGCAACAACTCCATGTATATGTGTGTGAATGATTTTATTGAGTTCATGCCGGTTTCCGGGCTCGTTCCCGCCAAAGAGCCGGCCGAGAGACCGTGTCTGTCAGTGACTTCTTTGGCCTGCTGGACCTCCTAGAGTTGGTGGTCCAGTCCTGAGCTGAAGAGCGCGGCAGGCAACGCGCCGGAAAGTCCTCATCGGAAGCCGCCGCGCTAGTTTTGGCAATTAGTGTTCGGTACTTTCAGAGTATGAAGTTCTGTGGCCGTATTTGTGCTAAACTTGCATGAGTTGCTCGTATACAAATCAGAGTCAATGATGTGATTAGTGTATGTGCCTGTTCGTAGTTGCCGCCATTGAGCACACTGGGCCGGGTGAGTTTAGGGTGAGGTGGGTGGTATTCCCGTCGCTGCATTTTATAGTGTTTGTAATATCGCTGAATTTGGTTAGTCTATCCGGCCGCTCCCATTCGTGCACAGCGAAGTCCTTGCGGGTGGCTTCAACAGCAGACGTAGCTGAAACGTGAGACCACGAGTCGCGTTGTGTGCCACCTTGTCAAATTTGACCTCCGTGTGGTCGACAAATGTGCGGTCGGGAAACCAGAGGATTCATGCATTTTGTTCGTGAGATCGGGTTTTGCATTCGGTGAGATTCTGCAAGGCCACTGGAGAGATCCTACCATTTCAAAATTTTGTACAGCCGTATGTGAGTCACAGATAATATATTGGGCATCGCCTTGAGCTCTGGCCAGCGCGGTTGCCACTGCTCCATCATTTTCGCGTGCCTTGTGTTGATCGAAGCAGTGGTTATGCATTTGTGCTTATGGTTTACAACTGCTACAGCAATATGGTGACGGTCTCGATAGCGTGCTACATCGACAAAGACCGCCTCCTCAATACGTCCAAAATTTTGGACCATAGCGTTGCCTCTTCTGATTCTTCTTGCTTTGCTGTGTTCAGTATGCATGTTTTTTTGGCAATCGTGGTATCATGAGATTGTTGCGGGTGTCTTTTGGTATGTAGTGTTTGGTACCGTCATGTGTGCGATAAGAAATGCCGAGGCTGTCGAGAATGTGGCGTCCTGCTTTGGTATTGGTCAACCGCTAGTACAGCGAGATATGTTGCGCTTCAGTTATTCCTTCAAGCGTTTTATGAAGGCCTAATTGTAGAAGTAGTTCTGTACTTGTACTCTGCCGAAGCCCTAGCGCCTGTTTGTAAACTCGTCTAATGAGCCCGTTGAATTTCGATTTCTTCGGCCGCGAACCATCGGGGCTAGGCAGCGACAAAGGTTGTGTGGCGGAGCACGAAGGAGTGGATAATGCAGATATTACTCCCTTAATGGCCTGGTGTTTTTTTGTGACTCGTTTGATGAGTCGTATTGTGTGCACGTTACCTTCGAATTTGCAGATTTTCTGACGGTTTGTGTCCTTGCTTTCAATAATGAGTCCTAAAACCCGTATTTCATCGACTGTCAGTAGGATACGTCCGTGGGTGGCCGTGCTTAGGGTAATGTCTGCATAAGAGCACGTTGGACTATGCTGTTTGAGGGTCTGCCCCTAATAAGTGTGGGGCGGTATAAGAGGAGCTCGGACTTCTCCGCCGAACGAGACAGCCCTGTCCCGTATAGGTATCTTTCCACTACGTCTAGCAATTCCTGTAGTCGCTATCCTATAGATCCGTCAGTGCCATTAAAGATAAATTTAAAGAATTCTTTGTGACATATTCATATTTTCTCTGCAACTTGTCGCAATGACTGCGCAAGCAATGAGGCGTACAACACCAAAAGATTTTTTCGTGTGTTTTTGTTGCCCCGACTGTTGGTCGCTACGGCAAAAAGCTCGCAAAACCATATTTAGCCTTGAGGAGAATAACGGCTCAAGATCATGCTTAGAGATAAACAGGTAATCGGAAATGAGGGTGAATAAATCACCCTCGTTGCGTACCGAAATGAACTATCTATCACCTTTGGTGAGGTGCAACTTATGGGGACGAGCAGTTGTCCAAGTAATTTGCGAATGCGAAGACTAAATAATAATGTATTCAGGGACACTTTGAGAATAAAATGTCAGGTTGTTGGGGAGTAACAGTTGGGGACTAAGTGTTGGACGAGATGCCTCTTTTCCTTGAGCAATAAATTGAGTTAACTAAAAATAATGATGCCTGGATGTTTCACATTAGGTAATATCCTTAGGTGACATGCCGTAGAGAGGCATTCCGGATTAGTTTTGACCGTGGGAAGGGGGGGGGGGGGAGTTCCTTAACCGCTAATAAAAATTAATTGTAGTAATGTTCTTGTAATTCGCCTTCATGGTAATGTGGGCACCCTTGCTGGTAATGAATGCTAGAAATAACATGAAGATGCGGGGAGACAGGCACAGTTGTGTCCTGTCTGTTTCACACGCCTTCGTTTCGTTCCAAGAGCTGCTTAAATGCCATAGCAATTTTATGGACACTCTCGGCGGGTTTCTTCAGTGGCAGTCATGCGTCAGATACAGTTGAAATCAATGGCATTGCCTCACGCGTCGTATGTTCTATGCGCTAGTAAAAGAACGCGAGCGCCAGGGAAGAGCTCGGCTGAAGCAGAGGTGATAAGAGCCCGCCGTCGCCGTCGGGCGAACGTCAAATGCGGTAACATCGCCCCTTGTATGAGGCCTTGGGCCAATGGCTTGTCACGTAGACAGGAAACACCCCGCGAAGGAGTTTGAAGTGGCGCCGCTGGGAAGCGGGGGGAGGGGGGGGGTTGCGTTGCTCTTGCAGCAACTGCGCAGTTCGCTCATAAGGCCGCGGACGCGAGCACTGGTGCGCGCGCTATCTCGACACACGCCACAATAAAGCTGGTAAACTAAATGGGCTCTTAACGCTTACTTCGAGTTGAATGGAATGACAGCACGAATACCACTTTGGTACCTGGAGCGGCCATTTGGCTTAAAGGGCCCCTAAACCACCCAGAGGTCGAAATTCAGTTGCGGTGCGAAGTTGTGCCCGAGTCTACAACGAACACGTAGCCGTGAGAATTTTTCGAAATCGTGCCGCAATAGTGGATCATCAAACGTTTCGATCATCAAACGCGTTTGATGATCGAAACGCTTCAATCGCTCCTTTCACCATTTCCTTCGCTACCCTCCACTCGTCTGTTGGTCTCTTCTCCCAAAGCCGCTTTGCACTCCTCCCCGAGCGCTCCTCCCACTGTTACGTGATATATCGCCATCGCTGACGCGCTCTTCGAAATAGCGGGCACTTCCAGTTGCCGCGACACCGTGAACTCCGTGCTTCCCGGCTAACCGCTATTGTTGCTGTGCCGGCCCGGGCTTGTACGAACTGTACCGGTATGGACACTGTGTTGCGCGCACGCCTTCAAAGGATCACCAACACAGTGGGCTCGTACGGTGGCACGTGTCGCATATTTTCGTTTTAGATGCGTATCAGCTTTTGCTTGGGGCTGTGTCCGGTGGCGGTGGTGGCGTCCACGCTCCACTACGAACGCGCCTACTTTCTCTTCCGCGCTCCTCCTTTACGCATGTGTTCGGTCGCCTTCTCTCCTCTCCTCCCCCGCGCTGCAGCCGCGGCGCAGCCTCTCCTTTCACGTGATGCAGCCGCGCCACAGCCAAATACAGCCTGTAACCCACTCTCTCCTCTCCCTCACCCATTTCATGTTTATATACGTGGGTGCGCTCGGTCGGCTTCCGTCATTCTCACTTCGCTCCCTGTCACGAACGAGCGCATCAATAAGGCGCGAGCGCGCCACTTTCAGATGGGAACGGGAATTCGCGGCGCCGAGGAAGCGCGCGCAATGAAAAAAGTTCGGCAGATCCCACGTATCGTAGGAGTCGATGTTATGCGAAGCATGCGGCGGGTAGGTGACAGTGGCGTAACTTTGCATGATTATTTCATACAGCAAAGGCTTCACTTACCTGACACACTCGTTGTAAATATTTCTATCAGGTTCACTTGCGCATTTCATTTCATTATATTCTTTCTTTCTATTATTATCCTTCCCTCTGTTCTTTAGTATCTCAATACCATTCCCCATCCCTACACAGAGTAGCATGCCAGCGGTATACTGACGCCGGCAAAGATCTCTGCTTTTCCAGTAAAGAGTCTCTCTCTCTCTCGCGTAACTTTTTTTACTGAGCGTCACGTTACAAACTGACGCTAAAGATTTGTATAAATTTTATACGCACACATATATAGGTTGAAGAACCGCATATGTGTTATATAACCAGTAGTTTACGGTTGGGTAACGCTGCCAATGGCAACGTGGGTATTACCAACACCAGAAGCGGTAAGTTGATATGTAGTGCTTGTACGTGTCCCGAGAACGCACGCACGTTTCACGAACCTGTGTGCATGTGTGCAAGAAGGCCTTGACAGTTCTTGAACAAGGGCGTCATCACCGTGATCAGTGAGCACCAGCAGCTGGTCATGACTTGTTATAGGATCCGGTCGTCATCGTGGTGACGAGGGGTCCATGTGTAGTGAAGTATGTGGTATAGTAGAGCTGTTGGAATTCGTGCATGCCTCCGTCATTTCGTGGACACATGTCTGTCGATAGAGCCAGCGACATGTCGGAACCTGAAGCCACCCTTCGCGTTGGTGAGGTTTAGGCCATCGAGGCTTGTAGGCCTGGATAGTGCTACGTAGACCAACATCAGTGGGTGGTGTTTGTCGTATTCGTAGACTACCTGGGCGTATGTGGCCTATGTAGCCGAGTCTACAAAGCGTCTGTCAATCAATCTGGCATCATCCTCGGTCAGCAGGAGGCCATCGCCCAGCCTAGTGAGAAATGAAGAGGACATTGCGTCGTTCTGGTGGACGAAGTGCACTTTACCGTGCGGTGATGTGGATGTAATATGTAACTTTTGTTAATGTATTCCTCCGGGGTCGAGCAATGATTCAATATAGCTTGCTTAATCATAGGAATACAAGCAATGTTTATTAGACTGCTATGAAAGCGGAGCCAACACTGGAACTACAGACGTTAATCTGATATGGCGCCTGTATCGTAGGAGTACACATCGTAGGAGTATCATGTAGTGTTTATTGCTTTCTTGTGAAAATAGATAGCCAGCACCACAACCACAATTGACGTTGCACCGCTATTACGCCTGCGTAGGCTGTTTTTCCAAACAAGTTTATAGACCTGGCGTGGCTCAGTAGTAGAATACCTAACTGCCACGCAGAATGCTTGGGTTCGATTCCTGCTGGGATCCTAATTTTCATTCTTTCCATTCGTTGAGTCAACACTGCCGATGTTGGTTTTCCTTAACGCTCTAGCATTTAAGTTACCAATGTCTGTTCTCGCCGTTCCTGGGTAGATATAAACTGTCAATCACTTGTGGCGCATACCCGTACACCGCGGCCCGTAGTAAACGGGTATGTGCCACAGGTGTCTAGTGGAAAGGGTTTGACAACGTACGCGACAGGATTTTAACCTTATTCATGTCATGACCCGGCAATCATAATCGTCAAACCTATTTACCCTCCCATGCAAATTTTGGTCTACACCAAGTTAAGGAGGCGATCATGAGAGCACCCAGACGTAGGCGGTTAGATAGATAGATAGATAGATAGATAGATAGATAGATAGATAGATAGATAGATAGATAGATAGATAGATAGATAGATAGATAGATAGATAGATAGAAACGCTTAAAGTGCCAGAGGTTCGCTAAGAAATGCTTCGCATTTAAAACAAGTATCAAAAGACGCCGACTTGCTGCATCCTCCTCGCCCACTAGCAGCCTCTGACCGAACGCCCGGCAAAGTCTTAAAACATCTCGAAGAAAAGCATGATGCAACGCCGAGCGATGCCACCGCGATTCGAACCGTCGGGAAAGCTCTCGCCCTTTCTCTAGCTTTGGCTGTGCTGGACGCCGGAGAACACTCCCGGCGCTTCTGGAACCCGGGGGAGAGGAGAAAAAAAAAGCGTGCACCGACAACAGAGGGAGTCAGTCGGTCCGGAGATGGTGAAGTTATACTGAATATGGCTCCATCACAAGACTGTTGATGATGTTGTGTGGTCAGTCGATCGTCGATCTGGAAGAATCAGATGTTGACGCCGTGGGAGCAGTGACGAGTTACGTGAGTGTTTCCTGGAAGAGAAGCATTGAAGTACCGTCCAAGAATTGTGGACTGGATGCACTGTTGAATATTCAGGACTCAAAGAGGCCCTGGGACACTTTTGCGACTGCTGTTTAGCACCGCGGATGCGTGTAGTTATGAATGCCGAGACGAACGCAAAAAGAATTATGCCAATTGGTGCACGAAAAGTGAAGTTATTAGTCCTCAAATTCAAAAGTCAAGCAGACGACGATGAGAAACGTTTCTTTCTCATTTCACTCTCCCGCTGACGTCAAATGCCGGTTCCAATCACCGGGCGCGTCTTATAAAGACATACCGGAAATGTCACCTCATTATGGCCTTCACACAGTACATTGTTACCCCTCTTTTAGGGGCGAAGCTCCTTAAGGCGGCACCCGTTCGTCCCTCGTAGTTGTCGTAGTCGTAGTGCGTAACCAGTCGTAACGCTAGTACCAGATCTTGACCTCCAAGGTGGTGCCGGTGGGAGATTTTTCCTGTGCGTTGTTGAACAATAAAAAATTCGCACCGTGCGCGTTAACTAAAAGCCGAATTCTTCTGTCTCTCATTCCCCATTAGCAGCCATTGGCATGTTCCAGTAGGAAACGTTAGTAGAAGTGTAAGTGTTAGCTAAAAGCCGACTTCTTCTGTGTCTCATTCCCATTAGCAGCCATTGTTTACCTCCAAGGTAGTGCCTGGTGAGATTTCTCCTGTGCGTGATTAAACAATAAAAATTTTGTTCAAAACGCCGTTGATTGATGAAATAAACCAACGAAAGACGCCAGATGTTTTCTAAAAGCAAAACGAAAGAACGCCAGATGTTTCTAAAACAAAACGAAAAGACGCCAGCTGCTTAACGAAAGACGCCAGATGTTTTCTAAAGCAATGGTTTTCTAAACAATGAAAATTCACAGCGTACATGTAAAATTAAAGTGAGCTGCAAGTCGTCATAACTCATCGAACCTTTAGTATAAACGCGCCCGATCTCACGTCGGTGATGATGTACTGGGCAGAATTCACGGAAGATTCACGGTTTACCGATGAACCTCCGCAGCTTCGCCCACTCATCATCATTCACCCCGTGGATATGCTGTCATTTTTTTGAAGGTGTTGTTACCATGCTTGCGACAAACCACGTGCACGGCCGCTACATAAAAGACACAGGTGCGGCCTGCTGCGTCGCGTCGCCGTCAATGGGCGAGCGCGGGTCGGCTTAGTGGCAGCTGTTTTGGGTGAGGGCGCCACTAGCACGGCCCTCCAGGCAGACGCCGGTTCGTGTTACTATGTGGTCGCCTCAGGATTTGTGCGTGTCCATGTGCATTTTCGTGTGATTTCTCGTGGCTTTCTTGTGTGTGGCCGCGCGTGTGAGCAGCTTGCCTCATTTTTCCTGCGCATGAGTACGGTTTCTTGGTGCGCGCGTGTGTGGCAGACGGTTTTTTCTAGCGGTGTGATGACGCGAAGCTGTTGCGTGCCGCTGTGCAACTCGAACGTGTGAAAAGACGCTACTGTGAAGTACCACGAATTCCCATGCGATCTACAGTGTCGGGAAGCGTAATATTCGTAACAGAGCACTTCTTTCTGTCGCAAACAAGCGCTAAAACAGGCGCGCGCCGCCGCATACTGACGACAGCATCAAGCCACTGCGCCGACTATTACCCCCGACGGGTGCGCGCAACGAAAAAAAAAAAAGACGAGCATCAAAAGGCGCCCAGGGCGAGCCCCTACCCTCTCCTCCGAAGACGCCGTCGCGGTCGCGACAGCCTAACACCCGTGCAGATAGGGACAGGCAGACAGACAACGAACTTTATTGGATCCTGAGGAGTTACGACCCCCTAACGGGAGGCCGTGGGAGAATTCAAGAAACCAATTGGAACCGACCGATTCCGCAGACAAACCGGCGAGACGAATCCCTTTCCCCTAGCTGTCGCTGCGATACGTGCTACGAGCCGAACAATCACTTGGAATGTTCGAGAAACCGGGAAGGATTCAAACGAGAGACGACGGAGGGTAGGAAGGTATGGTGAAGTCGGCGAAGTCGGCGAAGAAGTTATGTTGTTCGTGTGAGTCGTGTAGTGCGGTCAGTTGATCTTGGATGATCTAGTGATGACACCGTGGGAACGCTGTTTAGGAGATTCGGTGACCAGAGCTGGAGTTCGTTTGAGTGTTTCCTGGAAGAGAAATATTCCAGAAGCGGTCGAAGAATTGTGGGCTGCACAGGTTTGGTGAATATTCAAGACCTTTAAGTGTTCTTGGATAGTTTCTAATGCATGAGAGTGCATTTGTAGTACGGTAAGTTTGTTCCCGTTGTTTTAAACACCATCTAAGTGATGTTGTGAGTTGTAATTAATACCTGCCGAGTGTGGATGTTTGCGTGATGCTTGTACTGCCTCAACTGAGAATATATTTTGTTTGTGTTGTCAACTCTTGGCTCTAACTCTTGCTTTGGACCACAACCGGCATTTCTTGACGCACTAACAGGACCTACATTTAAATGTTGTGTGCTTTCGTGGTGCGTTTCGGTGGGCCGATAAGTCAGCCCTTGGAATCTGCCCGACGACGGCCTGCCCATTAAGGGGATCAGTAATTGAGTGACACTTTTCATTTCCAGTGAGTCATACGCGCAGCATTCGTGGAGAGTACTGAGGCCCACTCTACAAAACACTGGTACTCCTAGGGCAGACTGTTCACATATGTGGGGTAATCGGCAGTTCTAATAACGACTTCAATATTCAACGTGTAATGTGCAGCTATAAAACGCGTTATCTACGGCCTGATTGCAGTAACAGTCGGGCGTACAAACGCGGCTGTCGAAGCACTTCTCCGTGAACAGCTGTACCAGTGTGGTGGCGCCAGTGCGGGAGCAAGGAGAGCTAGGCCCCGGACGCTGTTTCGGCGCCACGCAACAGGCCGCACCTGTTTTTTTTATGTAGCGGCCGTGCCACGTGCGTCAACTAGTAGACGCTCCCATGATTTGTCGTGTAGTGCACAAAATGAGTCTGGAAGACCTAACAGACCTCGAGCGCGAGCTCTATCGTCTGTACACGGCATTTGCAGCGGAGCACGCAGATACACAGCCAGTTTTTTTAGGGGCGAAGCTCCTTAAGGCGGCACCCGTTCGTCCCTCGTAGTCGTAGTAGTAGTAGCGCGTAACCAGTCTTAACGCTAGTACCAGATCTTGACCTCCAAGGTGGTGCCGGTGGGAGATTTTTCCTGTGCGTTGTTGAACAATAAAAAATTCGCAGCGTGCGCGTTAACTAAAAGCCCAATTCTTCTGTCTCTCATTCCCCATTAGCAGCCATTGGCATGTTCCAGTAGGAAACGTTAGTAGAAGTGTAAGTGTTAGCTAAAAGCCGACTTCTTCTGTGTCTCATTCCCATTAGCAGCCATTGTTTACCTCCAAGGTAGTGCCTGGTGAGATTTCTCCTGTGCGTGATTAAACAATAAAAATTTTGTTCAAAACGCCGTTGATTGATGAAATAAACCAAGGAAAGACGCCAGATGTTTTCTAAAAGCAAAGCGAAAGAACGCCAGATGTTTCTAAAACAAAACGAAAAGACGCCAGCTGCTTAACGAAAGACGCCAGATGTTTTCTAAAGCAATGGTTTTCTAAACAATGAAAATGCACAGCGTACATGTAAAATTAAAGTGAGCTGCAAGTCGTCATAACTCATCGAACCTTTAGTATAAACGCGCCCGATCTCACGTCGGTGATGATGTACTGGGCAGAATTCACGGAAGATTCACGGTTTACCGATGAACCTCCGCAGCTTCGCCCACTCATCATCATTCACTCCGTGGATATGCTGTCATTTTTTTGAAGGTGTTGTTACCATGCTTGCGACAAACCACGTGCACGGCCGCTACATAAAAGACACAGGTGCGGCCTGCTGCGTCGCGTCGCCGTCAATGGGCGAGCGCGGGTCGGCTGAGTGGCAGCTGTTTTGGGTGAGGGCGCCACTAGCACGGCCCTCCAGGCAGACGCCGGTTCGTGTTACTATGTGGTCGCCTCAGGATTTGTGCGTGTCCATGTGCATTTTCGTGTGATTTCTCGTGGCTTTCTTGTGTGTGGCCGCGCGTGTGAGCAGCTTGCCTCATTTTTCCTGCGCATGAGTACGGTTTCTTGGTGCGCGCGTGTGTGGCAGACGGTTTTTTCTAGCGGTGTGATGACGCGAAGCTGTTGCGTGCCGCTGTGCAACTCGAACGTGTGAAAAGACGCTACTGTGAAGTACCACGAATTCCCATGCGATCTACAGTGTCGTCTGTTCCAGTTGCACATATTCCAGTTGCAAATATTCCAGTTGCACAGCGTGCCGCTGTGCAACTCGAACGTGTGAAAAGACGCTACTGTGAAGTACCACGAATTCCCATGCGATCTACAGTGTCGGGAAGCGTAATATTCGTAACAGAGCACTTCTTTCTGTCGCAAACAAGCGCTAAAACAGGCGCGCGCCGCCGCATACTGACGACAGCATCAAGCCACTGCGCCGACTATTACCCCCGACGGGTGCGCGCAACGAAAAAAAAAAAGACGAGCATCAAAAGGCGCCCAGGGCGAGCCCCTACCCTCTCCTCCGAAGACGCCGTCGCGGTCGCGACAGCCTAACACCCGTGCAGATAGGGACAGGCAGACAGACAACGAACTTTATTGGATCCTGAGGAGTTACGACCCCCTAACGGGAGGCCGTGGGAGAATTCAAGAAACCAATTGGAACCGACCGATTCCGCAGACAAACCGGCGAGACGAATCCCTTTCCCCTAGCTGTCGCTGCGATACGTGCTACGAGCCGAACAATCACTTGGAATGTTCGAGAAACCGGGAAGGATTCAAACGAGAGACGACGGAGGGTAGGAAGGTATGGTGAAGTCGGCGAAGTCGGCGAAGAAGTTATGTTGTTCGTGTGAGTCGTGTAGTGCGGTCAGTTGATCTTGGATGATCTAGTGATGACACCGTGGGAACACTGTTTAGGAGATTCGGTGACCAGAGCTGGAGTTCGTTTGAGTGTTTCCTGGAAGAGAAATATTCCAGAAGCGGTCGAAGAATTGTGGGCTGCACAGGTTTGGTGAATATTCAAGACCTTTAAGTGTTCTTGGATAGTTTCTAATGCATGAGAGTGCATTTGTAGTACGGTAAGTTTGTTCCCGTTGTTTTAAACACCATCTAAGTGATGTTGTGAGTTGTAATTAATACCTGCCGAGTGTGGATGTTTGCGTGATGCTTGTACTGCCTCAACTGAGAATATATTTTGTTTGTGTTGTCAACTCTTGGCTCTAACTCTTGCTTTGGACCACAACCGGCATTTCTTGACGCACTAACAGGACCTACATTTAAATGTTGTGTGCTTTCGTGGTGCGTTTCGGTGGGCCGATAAGTCAGCCCTTGGAATCTGCCCGACGACGGCCTGCCCATTAAGGGGATCAGTAATTGAGTGACACTTTTCATTTCCAGTGAGTCATACGCGCAGCATTCGTGGAGAGTACTGAGGCCCACTCTACAAAACACTGGTACTCCTAGGGCAGACTGTTCACATATGTGGGGTAATCGGCAGTTCTAATAACGACTTCAATATTCAACGTGTAATGTGCAGCTATAAAACGCGTTATCTACGGCCTGATTGCAGTAACAGTAGGGCGTACAAACGCGGCTGTCGAAGCACTTCTCCGTGAACAGCTGTACCAGTGTGGTGGCGCCAGTGCGGGAGCAAGGAGAGCTAGGCCCCGGACGCTGTTTCGCCGCCACGCAACAGGCCGCACCTGTTTTTTTTTATGTAGCGGCCGTGCCACGTGCGTCAACTAGTAGACGCTCCCATGATTTGTCGTGTAGTGCACAAAATGAGTCTGGAAGACCTAACAGACCTCGAGCGCGAGCTCTATCGTCTGTACACGGCATTTGCAGCGGAGCACGCAGATACACAGCCAGTTTTTTTTAGGGGCGAAGCTCCTTAAGGCGGCACCCGTTCGTCCCTCGTAGTCGTAGTAGTAGTAGCGCGTAACCAGTCTTAACGCTAGTACCAGATCTTGACCTCCAAGGTGGTGCCGGTGGGAGATTTTTCCTGTGCGTTGTTGAACAATAAAAAATTCGCAGCGTGCGCGTTAACTAAAAGCCGAATTCTTCTGTCTCTCATTCCCCATTAGCAGCCATTGGCATGTTCCAGTAGGAAACGTTAGTAGAAGTAAAAGTGTAAGTTTTAGCTAAAAGCCGCCTTCTGCCTCTCATTCCCATTAGCAGCCATTGTTTACCTCCAAGGTAGTGCCTGGTGAGATTTCTCCTGTGCGTGATTAAACAATAAAAATTTTGTTCAAAACGCCGTTGATTGATGAAATAAACCAAGGAAAGACGCCAGATGTTTTCTAAAAGCAAAGCGAAAGAACGCCAGATGTTTCTAATGCAAAACGAAAAGCCGCCAGCTGCTTAACGAAAGACGCCAGATGTTTTCTAAAGCAATGGTTTTCTAGACAATGAAAATTCACAGCGCACATGTAAAATTAATGTGAGCTGCAAGTCGTCATAACTCATCGAACCTTTAGTATAAACGCGCCCTATCTCACGTCGGTGATGATGTACTGGGCAGAATTCACGGAAGATTCACGGTTTACCGATGAACCTCCGCAGCTTCGCCCACTCATCATGATTCACTCCGTGGATATGCTGTGATTTTTTTGTTGACAGCATCGTGCCGAACTGAGCGATGCGTGTTTCGCAGGTGCCGGTGTGGCCAGTGTCGCTCGATGACGCAAAAGGAAAACGCGGAAGAGTATCGTTTGATTACCATTCCACAGCGCACCTAGCGTCGTGTTCGTTGTTTGAAAATATATCAGTTAGAAACATGAATAATTTGTTTCTGAGGAGTTTTCTTCCTCTTAGGCCTCCGTAATATGGCCTAGCTACCACTATATGAATATTGCACGTCACGTGTCACGTCAAGCCAATCAAAAACGAACCGTCTTTGGCGTCACTGTCACAAGACATCACGTCACTTCCTGTAACAGAAATAGCCGATGTGTGTCGCCATAATCCAAAATCGGGGTAGTTTTTCCCGTGAATTAAAATTATAACTGCTTCGATTTCGGCGTTGCCACTTACGCAACAATATCGGTGCATTCCACAGTACCAGAACAACCGATGAAAAAGACATGCTCAAATTGTGTCGCACGGCCCCTTTAACTGTTCTTGAATAGTTGTAATGCATGAGATTTCATTTATTGCGCGTGACCTGTTCGCTTAGTTGCCGTTGTGTTAACACCACCTGAGTTATACTGTGAAGTTGTAAATGATACCAGTTGAGTGTGCATGTGTTTGTGATATTTGTACTGCCTTAACTGAGAAAATATTTCGTTGATGTTATCTACTCTCGGCTTCGATTCGGTCTTTGGACCACAACGGGCGTTCGCTGGCGCACTAAAAGAACCAACTCTAAATTGCCCGCGCTCTCGTAATGCGTTTCGGAGGCCCGATACGTCCGCCCTTGGAATACGCCCGGCGTTTGCCATCCCCATTTGACACTCCCGTTCAGATGAGTTGTAACGTCAACGCCGGCGCCACTCGTTCACTCGGCGCTAACGGAAAGCAACGCACAAACTGAACGTAATGATAACACAAACACTAAATACAAACCTCCCACACTAACGAAAACGCCGTGTGAACGTAACGGAATTTTGGTGTACGCCGCCAATGTTGCCTCGCCTCTCCTCATGGTTTCATTAAGTGAAAGATGGCGTAATTGTTTTCCCGTCTGCTCTTTTACATTCAAGGACTGATCCGTGAAAGCCGTGGCAAAACACTGTCGGATTCAGTCCCCGCAGCTGATCAGACCGCTATGCATGACTGTGCTGGTACGCTAGTGATTTGGAAGTTGCGTTACGGGCCGCAGTTGCAGATTCGCAAGCGCGCACACGCGGACGATACCACGAAGAATAGCAAGTTAAAAAGGAGCGCGGGCAGCTGCTTGCAGACCAACCGGAAGTCGGCGATTCTTGTTCGGTGAATCGCAGCATCGCCTGCATAGCGCATCACAGATTCAACACGTGAACGTCACACACGTCACTAGGCAGACCGGAAGAGCCCGGAGAGGAGAAGAAATTGTTCCTTGGAATTTGTGGCGCGCCCGCGCCTTGTCGCACTGCAACGTGTGGCATCGTTGATTGTGACGGCATTCTGCAGACAATGCACTTGTTTACTTGAAATGTTTGAATAAATATCGGAGGTTGTTTATGGGCCCTTTAAACCAGCGCTGTGTTGAGTTAACGGTGTTTAACTCAACAACGGTTCGTTAACGGTTAAAGCAGTGGTGTGTTAAGCGAGACTGGATCCAAAAGAGTTAGCTGCCAGCCTTACTTCGTGTACCACTCCAATTTGTTGCTATCGCATTCGTTGCTTTGCCCTTGCGGCGAAACTGATTTCTTTCGTCAATCTACAAACAAGCCCAATGTAACCTGCCGATATTGAAGCGCTCTTCCTCCATCTTATCAGTTATTAACAGTGTGAAACCTATGCTGTATCAACTTGTCAAAGAAGCATCGGACCGCAAACAATACTTTAGATTTGTAATATTTGAGTTAAATATTTTTGTGTATCTGTAAGGAGCACAATTACATGCATATATTGTATAAATAAGTGCGTGAAGACTTACCTCTGCAACTTGCTTTACTGTCACATTGATCATGATTGAGTGATTGTGCAGGTACTCTTGAAGCTACAGGGAGAGGAAAAGCAATAATAGCCAGCGTATCGTTTTATTTTAACTCACGCGATTTCAGATGCCTCAACCATGCTGTCATTAAAGATACGCTAAAGCAAAGTATTCAGTGTGATTAGATTTATCTTTATCTGTGTTGCAGCCTAACACCGCTTCTTGCGCACCAGTAAAGGAAATTATTGCCATCGAGAACAGCAATCAAAAGTCCCTAGGCCCGCTGCTGAATTTCAATTGCCCGTGCCGAACGGAGAACCTGACGTCCGCATCTCGGTTGCCGATCAGGAAGCGTTCAAGAACTCCACGGGCGTAATATGTAGCAACAAATCTAGCATGCTGCACGTTTATTATTGTCCAAATTTATTTAGTTAACTTTATATCTGGAAGCCGTAGAAGTAATTAAGTGATTAAAATAGCGTATCTGAATCATAGAATGAGCTACCTACAGATGATGACAAAGGACGCCAACCTAAATTCTCGATTTTATCGCTTCGTCGCTTAGAAATGCATGTTCTCGCCAGGAATGGTGAACTGGTTGGTGCGAAAGTATAACATCTCAGCTGAATACTTTTATATAGTGTCCCTTTAAAAGTCAGAATTGTGATGGGATAATCCATTATAATTTTAACTGCCTGGGATTCTATAACACCTAAATCAGTGCATGCCGTCATTGGCAGTTATATCCTACTGAAATATAGACGCATTTACGAGTAATCGAACCAGCACAAGTCCATAGGCGTACAAAATGAGTAAACCGATGAAGGCGGCGGAAAACAAAGCCTTAGCCCCCCGCTTCCCTTCTCGTCCACTCTCATAAGTAGGGCGGGCCTTCTCACCGCTTTCGAGAATAGTCATTGCCCGCAAAACACTGACAGACCAAGAACTTAGTTTTTTTTTCAACATAGCAGTTGAGCAATCATATAATGAAGTTTTATAACCTATCCATCGTGCACTTCTCGTGTGAAGATTTTGTCCGTACCGCGTCAACACGTGCTATAAGGTCCTCTGCACCTCTGCGACGCTTTCGCGCACTGAGCTCCGAAATTGTAGAGGAGGTCTTACAGAGCCTAGGCTCTGTAACGATATATTATTATGTCCTGTTTATGGTCCTGTTTTTGAGACTTCAAACTCGCAGTACCGCCGAAAAGAAAACCATGCGCAGCTAATGAATTTCTTTATGAAGGCGCCAATCAAACGCTTTTCGTGCCTAAGCAAATCGATAGTTTTCTTCGAAACCGAAAACCCTCGACACTGCTCCAGCTGTTGTGAGTAGATCAGTGCGGCGAAGGAAGGAGTGCATCCGATAGATAGAGTTCGAAGGTCTAGAAAGGCACAGGAGGGAGTTTCCGCCTTAGTTTCAGAATTTTCTACTTATTCAACAGTGCTTGCAACGCTCATGCCGGCTTGCACCAAGGCTTTAAAGAGCGCATTCCCCTTATGAAAAGTATGGTCGACACAGAAGTTTAAAGCTTGTTTCCGGAACGCGTGCGCAACCTTATCGTCCAGGACGCAGATATGGCAGTGGTCAACGGTTTCCTGGACTGATGAGAATGCCCATGTAGTGCGCGGACTTGTGCTGATATTAACTAAGGTTGATTTCTGCCTCTCTCCAACAACAGTTCAAAGAACACTGCCTTACACGCGTATACAAAAGGCTCGACGGCATTACAATGCCACTGAATATATCTATTATACGCGTATGAATCCATCTCGCCAGTTCCTGTGAATAGCCACTGCCAAAATCGTAGACTGGCAGCCATTCTACATTCCGTTATGAACGAAACACTGCCATGCTATTTTGAAAGAATTTAGAATTTCTTGGCATAATAATGTCCCATTTAGTGTACACAAGTAATTTTCTCTTCTTGAGTTTTCACAGATTTGTGAAGTCGCATGACAGCCAGGTGATTTTAACGAGACAAAAAGTTTCTGGCAAATTGTGAAGGGCTACGCATCAGAAATTTCTAGTATTCAACATAATTTATTGTCTTGCTCCACATAATCATGCTTGAGTCTTCACTGCGCGATGCATCGTTTACATGCCATTCTTTACATTTGTTGCGCTCAGGTAACGTGCGCAGAGGCCATCAGTTTTAAACCACTTTAAACAGCTGATGGCGGACAGATAAAATGCATAGCCTAATGTTATACTCGTCTAGATCTCGTCAAAGAAACATTGAGCTTGCACCACTTGCATTGGCCCACTTACCTGGAGCGTAGTAGGGAGGGAGGGATGCACAAGCCGAGTGCGATTCCCGTAAAAATAAACCTACAGAAATAGCTTTCTCCCAAAAAAGGGGTTTGTAATAGAAAACTATGAAAGTGGAGCAATGGAACGCATGTTTCTCCCAACGTATTCGAAAATTGCAGTAGTAGCAGTAGAAAACTTTATATTTCGAAAGCATTGACCTTTTATCTATTTTGAAATATTCGAGAGCATTTGACCTTGAGATTAGCTTAACATTGCCTGTTTGTGTTATTAGTATCAGAGCACGGTCTTCACACATTGTAATAAATGCATCGAACTCAGGTGCACTGTTCAGGAATAAAAAAGCTGGTTAATAGCGGCACCACCATAGGAAACCATTTCAGGCATTTTTTTTCTTTACGCTTTGCAATGCCGATATCGCAAGCATTAATGACAGCGCGAAACCTATAATCAATTCAGAGGACATCAGTTTGTATTTTACAAGAAAAGTGAATACATAATTAGTACTATTGATGCCGTAATTGGTGCGATTTGTTGTGGTGATGAAAGCACCTAAAGTGTATCCTTTGCCATCGCTTCGTGCATTTGGCTTCTGATTGCCGCAATCCACCTAAGAGATACCAAAGTGCAACGTGTGTGGCAAAATGGGATTTTTATCAGAACAGTGCCAAAACCAGTGTGGGGACAACAAACTGAGTTCTTCCTGCGCATTTACCAAATCTGAACCTGCCCGGGCTCGTCCTACAAAATGTCCAAACATCCAGGAGAAATGATTCCTTGCTCAAGCCGCCTCGACGAGGAGAAATTGCAGGATGCAGTACGGTTCCTGGTCGATGGGATCTTAGTGGTCGAAGCTCTACATCTAGGATGGGAGGTTCGAGTACTAGAGTACTACGCGATACGGGATGCAACACTGCAATTGTCCGACGGGAGCTCGTTCCTGATGTGTGCTTGACAGGCAAGAAAATCAGCGTCGTTCATCTAGACGGGTCAGCTAGCCACCTCTCGGAAGCTGTCGTAGAAGTCAACACGCCGTATTTCACAGGAATGCTGAAAGTGGCTTTTATGGATCAAGCACTTTATGACATTGTGTCGGGAAATGTTTCAGGTGCCAGAGAACCTGCGACCCAGACTCTGCGTGGAAGCCGGTGTCTAGTACCAAGGTGGATGAGTTACCGGCGCTAGCACACCTGACCAAGTCACCTCTCAACTCAACTTCTGTTTCTTCAAGAGTGGTCAAAAACAACGCAAACAACAAGGTCAGGACAAGATCAGGCCTTTGTACGTGTCAACAACTCCCTTACCTGACGTTAAAAGAGCACAACTCGTCGATGAGCAGCGAGAGGACCCTACCTTGAAAGCTATCCTTTGTAAACTTAAAAAAGAGTTCAAATCGGGAAAGGGCCACACCTATGAGTCCATTGAAGATCAAGGATAGTTTTATCGTCGCTACCGCGTTGCTACTGGTAGAGCGTTTAAACAGGTGGTTACTCCGAAAGCATTCCGGGAAGGCATACTGGACATTGCTCATGGAAGCATCATGGACACCAAGGCATAAAAAAACTACTAATCGTGTCTTGGAAGCAATTTATTGGCCTGATCTGAATGGAGACGTAAAGCGCTTCGTCAAGTCTTGCGACATGTGCTAAAGAAATAAACCTAAAGTGAAAATAGGAGTCGCACCCCTAGGCAAAATGCCTCTTATCCGGACACGTTTTGAAAGGGACGAGGTTGAATTATACGGAGCTTTTCACCAAGATCTGACTGCGGGAACCGATATGTAATAACACTATCCAATTTTGCTTCTCGCAACCCTCACGCTGTAGCACTGCCAGAAATTGATGCAGTGCACGCTGCGGAAGCACTGACTGAGATTTTATTCCTCATCGGATTGCCAAAGAAAATGGTCACCGACCAACGCGCAAATTTTACCTCAGAATTAATGAAAGAGGTTAGCAGGCTTCCCTCCTTGAAGCTGCTAAAGACGACGCCATATGATGCGATGGCAAATTGTCTCGTGGAGAAGTTTAATAACACCCTCATGACAATTCTAAAGAGAATGTCGCAATAAAAGCGTTGATCTTGGGACAGGAACTTTGCTCCACTCCTGTTTTCGTATAGGGAAGTCCCACAAGCAAGCCTCTGGTTCTCTCGTTCCAGCTCATTTACGGTCGCCACGCCTGAGAACCTCTGACCGTACCGAGAGAACTGCGGTCGAATGATGGACTTGACTAAGAAACGCGGACGACGTACAACTATGTCTTTGATTTGCGCAATCGCCTGGAGAAGACTTGCAAGATATGCCGAGAACAGCCGAAGAAGGCTCGTGGCAAGTAAAAAAGCTATTACAACAGGAAGATTCGCCCTAGAGAATTATGCACAGGGGTCAACGTCCTCATTCTGCTGCCGACTGACTCCAACAAATTTTAATGCACTTGAAAGAGCCGTTCCCACTCATTGAACAGAAAATGACGTTGATTATGTGATCGATGTGTCTTGGAAAAGCAAGATTTTCCATATAAACATGCTAAAAATTATGAAGAGCGCGATCCTACAACAGCGCAACAGGTGTCAGTTGTTTCAGAAGTCAAGGAAAATTTCTCCGAAGAAGAAGATGGAGTAAAACAAAAGCCAGTATTGCGCTTGTATCGCATGATGTTCTGGGCGGTTATCAAGGGACTACCAAACCTCACAGCTCAACAAGTTAAGAGAGTGCAGGCACTGTTTCAGAAGTATATGCCGACATTCTTCGTGACATACATGGGAAAACAGTGAGAATCAGTTGGCTAATGGTGGAGACGCAGTCAAACCCGCCTGTACTGTAGTTGCCTAACTTAACCGTATACAGTGTTCTGTGAAGAACTCTGTCACTGTGACCTAGCGAACACTCGGGCCAGCTTACAGCGCAATGATAATTCGTTTCGTTCCGCGCACTGGTGCTATAATAGTTGTGAACAATTTTCTCGACAGAGGGGGTGAGGTGATAATGTGCGGTACGTGGATGGAAAACGAAACCGACAATTAAATATGTAGTGTGCCATGTGGTGGCAAAGTGAATGTGATTGTGCGCGTATATGCCATGCGGTGTCGACGAGGAATACAGCGACAGCTCCTGAGACGCAGCCTCGAGGGTGCGTGACCCGTGTCTTCGGCAGTGCGCGAGGTTCGTCGTTCGAGGCAGGACTACCTTGCTGGGCGTTTGGCCCAGAGGTACAACCACGGCTACGTGGCGACACTCCCACGATCCGAGTGTACAACTTAGCCATACGCTAGACCTCCGCTAGAGGTCTAGGACGGTTGACGTGGCGCTCAGGCTCGTTCTCGCGCTGGGCGACCGGCCCAGGATGGCTGGCGCCGGATACCTGAACCTGCCCTTGGCCCACTGGTCCAGGAGGGCTGGCGTTGGGCTTCTGAGGCGTACTGCTGGGTCTCAGGGCACAACTCCCTGTCGCCGGAACCCGTGTGTCGTCGGCTCCAATTCGTCGACAGTGGCACAAAGCCACCTGAGTATGACGTGGCGAGCCTCCGTCTTCTGACTTCATCACTGCAGGTGACGGCGCTGCAGCAACATCGACTTCGCCCCTAAAAGGTTCCGACGTGGCTTCATCGACGGCCCAGGCGGCTACCCTCATGATCTGAACTGTAGGCCGGACGTCCTATTTATTCATTTATTTTATTTCGCACGCTTTACGTTATAATGTCGTAATGTGTGTGTTTGTCGATGAGTGAAGGGCGCAATAGATCTTTGAAGTGTTTGTGCACTGGCGTGCTGTCCGATTCTTTCTGGACCAGTCCTCACCTTGTAACATCGCACATACTGCTGAGATAACTCCAATTAAGCGAAGTGATGTAGGAGTAGAACTACTATCATTAATAAAAAATTGCGAATCTACTCGAAATGCATGTCTTGGTAAGAGCATGTGAAACATATAGATATATAGAACATATAGAACTCTTTGAGAGCTCGTATTCGAAACGAACTTTCTTACATTTGGTCCCACATTTGGTCCCACACCTATCATCATGTTTTTCTAAAACGCACGTTTTTACCCACAACAAATAATTCTTGCCTTAGGGAAGAAATGACAGCCAATAAAAATATTAACAAGCTCGCTCCGCTGAAAAGCCTTTCATTGGTGTAATATGTTAGGTGCCGTGTCTTTTATACGTCGGTGACCCTTTGTAAAACGCAGTATTATTCGCATTATTTCCACGGACAGGCATCCAATTTGTATAAAACTTCGGCTTTGTAATAATCATAATAATAGCACGATAGATAAAAACAAAGAAATGAAGAAGCAAGACAGGTAGCTTCACTAAATACATGCTCGGTTGGCGACCCTAGATGTTGGAGGGGAAGCTATACATGTGTGAACCTTGCTTCTGGGAAGGAAAAGAAGGGTAAGAAAAATTCCGCAGATCCCACGCCCTCTGGGCATCGATGTTATGTGAAGCATGCGGCGGGCAGCTGACTATAGCGTATTTTTTTACAATTAAGCGAAACATTGCAAAATGACGCTAAACACAGATGGTATGCGCACTCAACATATTGAAGAGCAACGGTGCGCACACACACCGTTGCGTACCGATGCCAACGGTAACATGGGTATTACCAACACCAGACGCGGTAAGCTGATACGAAGTGCTTATACTACTCCATTAGGATGGAGAACGGACGCCCGTTTCACCAACACGTGTGCACATGTGGGAGGGCTTCTTGATAGTTCTCAGGTAGATGGCGGAGAGCGTAATGTCTTTGTGATTGTGACTGATGTGCGCGACTGAGACCACGGCAATTCCGCTGCTTGTCTGTGCGTTCAGCGCCAGGCGGCCGGCGAAGTGCGATGCGGCCCACGTTGAAGCTGCGCATCGCCATGTCCTTATATATGCCTCACCGCCGCATCTGCAATGAAGACGCCTGGACGACACAATGGAATCCTATAGTTTTAGTGGGCTCATCGCCCCAGGTTTCAGAAAGTGCTAACACGCAAGTGTCCTTGAGCAGAGCGTCTTTTTCGAAGTGATGCGTGGGCGTTCACAGATTGTACGTTGAGAGCAACAACCGTGAGGTTGATTCTTGTGATTGTGTCACCGAATGAATGTGGTAACCTGGTGCAAGAGGATCTCTAGAGGCATGTTTGCTAGCCGGGTAATGCCGTCGACAAACTGTCTGTGGATAGAGCCGGTGACATGTCGGAAGCTAAAGTCACCTTTTGCGTTGGTGAGGTATAGGCCATCGATGCTTGTAGCTCTGGAAAGTGCTACGTTGGCCAACTTCAGGGGATGGCGCTTATCGTATCCGTAGACTACGTAGGCGTATGAGGCCCTTAGTGACATTTATATAGTTATGACGTCTGCTTGCGCAAAGAGAAACAGTGTCCTCTTTAACGAGGTATTTTTGTGGCTTATACCGTGGTTGTATTGGTTCGCAGTCCTACGGGCACCCAATTCAATATAATTGAGGGGTGGGCTGCAGTGATGTGCTTCGTCAGAGCGGTTCTCAATCAATCGGACGTCATCTTTGGTAAGCATGAACCCATCGTCAATTCCTCATAAAAAATGCACAGAACACTCCGTCATTCTTGCGGACTACGTGGACGAGTAGTAGAACATCTTCCAGGTGTGTTCTATCTGCAGCTCCCTTACCTGCCGTGCGTTTCGATGTGTATTTTCGCGGTTACTGTATTGATTGAAACTGTGAATCACCTGTGGCACATACCCGCATAAGATAACTGTCGTATGTGGGTCTGTGCCGCAAGTGACTTTGGTAAAGCGTTTCATTGCGTACGCGACGGGCGTTTTGCGTTATTAATGTCATAACCAGTGAGTCGTGATCGTAATACTTTGATCCCCTGCTGTCCAAATTTTGGCATATAACAAGTTATCGAGACGACCAGGAAATCACCCAGACGTAGGCGGCTAGATAGATAGATACGTAGACAGAAACGGCCAAAGTGCCTGAGGTGCGCTAAGAAATGCCTCGCATTTTAAAGTAATTGGACAATCAATGTGAACAAACGGAACACGAACAAGCTCTTGTAGTTTGCAAATCTTGGTGAAGCCCAGTCAACGGAAGAAGCACAAGATGGCTATTCTGCATGCGCTAGAAACACTGGCTGGGCTGTCAGCTAATACTAAGTACAACATACGCAAGCCAGACGACTTTGCCGAAAAACAAAATATACACAGTGTTAATTATACACAAGAAAACCTACTCCCTTTGCTGCCTAAAAGGTAATACGCGCAATCAATAATCAACAGCTTTCTGACTATAATAAAATTTAATTTAACGATATAGGAAAGGTATTGCTGAAAAGCCCACATTTGAAATAATCATAGTCAGGCTTATAGTCACTTTTCCAGGCAATCCTGCCATGTTTGTCTTATTTTGCTCTTTCTTTCTTCATATCTCTCTCTCTTCCCGTTATTTCTCCATTTCTTGCCTGCTCTTTCTTTTTGTGTGTGTGTCTCTCTCTCTCTATTTCTCGCTTTCTTTCTTTTTTCTTTTTTGTCTGTTTCGTTCTATGTCCTCTGTCTATTTCTTGCTCTGTGTTTGTATCTTTTTCAGTCTTTCTTTCCTTTCTTTCTCTCTATTTCTCTCTGTCACTTCTTTCTATCTCTTCCATTTCTCTCTCTCTCTCTGTACTCGTTCTCTCGACCATCGGTGTTATTGCATCCCACTGCGGAAAAATCAGCGCACGTGTTCTGGAGCGAAGCAGAAGACGACAAAAAGGACGAAGACAGCGTTTGCCGGTTTGTGATGATAGATTTATGTTCGCCCTGCAGGGACCAGCGGCAGGCTTAATAAGCTTCCTTAATAAAAGTAACGGTTGGATGTGCTAATATCTACATCTATAATGTGCGTATTGTCACGTACACGTGACGTTGTCGAAGGCAGCAGTCGGCGTGTTCAAGACGAAATTCTTTATTTGGGGGAACCTGTGTCCAACAAACGAAAGGTCAGATTGATAGCGGCGAACAGAGCATCGGCCATCGATAAACTGATCTGCGGTAATTTGTCGGCGTTTATGCATGCGGCATCGAAGGTTCTAACGTTATCGCTGGCGCTTTCGAATTCTCTCGAAAAAGCTTGACTATTTGCGTCCTGCGCGTAATCTTAACAGAAGGATCTCGGACATCGTGAAGCTTCACGAATATTGCGGCGAGGTCTGTGCCAAGCGTTGCTAACAGCTTTTGTCGGTGTAACTCGAGCACATAAAACAAAGAAACGGGCGTGGCAATATGTAAGATTGTTACATGGCGTGATATGTAAAACGCATTGTAGCTTAATTATTTTGTTTTTGTTAATAACTGCTAACAGTTATAATTGCTGAGGTTTACGTTCCAAAACCAACATATGATTATAAGGCCCGCCGTAGTGAAGGGCTTCGGAAATGTTGAGTGCATAGGCTTTCTACGCGCACATTAATCTAAGTGCATGGGCACCTAGCATATCGAATTAGTTGACGTGCGACTGCAACCGCCGGGATCAAACGAACATTCGCGTCATTTTAATAAAGAAGCAATGCTATACTCGGCGACAACGTATCTTGACAGTGGAGCGAAGGCCACGGAGGCGGGGCTTTCGCACATTTGTGTTGCTCCGCAAGTAGTACGGCAGCTTGCGGCCGATTTCGGTTTTGCTTGCTCGTATCGTTAACGGGTTCAGAAAATTATATACACGAAAAACGTGAATGCGGGAGACATTTCGATTGTTCAGTGTACATTTTAGTGTCATATTACGAGTAAATTTTCCTGGGAGAACTGAAGAGCACGTTTGCGGCCGCCCACTGACCCGCTACGTCATGGACGCCATGTTTACTTTGGAAAACGGGCGTGCTGATAAGGTGGTGCAGTCTAAGAAATGGAAAGAAAAGGAAGGCATTCTTGCAAAGTGAAAAATAACATTATTTTACCAACGACTTCCCACAACGATTTGAGTCTACTAATAAATAAAGCAGTATTTATTTCCGCAAATCAAATGAGAGAATTGTCAGCAAACTAAAGTACTATTTTCCGGTGCGGCAGCAGCCATGGGCTTCTGTTCTGCAGCTTCCACAAAGCTGTCAAGAAAAGTTGTCGCCGAGTATACCATACGGTACCTCGAAGCGTCACTACGCTTGCACTAGCTTCCCTTCAGGTTGTGTCGGTATGTGTAGCTGGGGATGATACTCGCTGCAGCATGAATCGCTATTCTAAAATAGTTTAGGTGTTCATAGCATTCTTTAAGCTATTGTCACCACACGCGAAGTATGAAGCGCGCCTCCCTGTATTCATAAGGGAATCAAATGCTTCAACAGAAGACACTTCGATAGATCCTATTCTTGATGAACACCGGCGCCGCGCGTTTCAGCTTCGCTGGTTAACCATCTACCAGAACATATAAATTATGGGAAAATGAGCATTTATTCTGGTCTATTTCATAATAGAATTCACGAACTTCTGAAGTAAATAAAAGAATGCCGATCCATTCATCTAGGCGGGACCTGAAATGTTTCTATTCTACGTATGATGGTCCGTATGATGCCACAAATCCTCAATATTTGTGGCATCACAAGGACGTCATTATGACGCCACAAAGCAGCGCGTCATCAAATGACCTCATCGCTTTGTCAAATTTTCACTGATCACGGAGGCAGGACAAAACCAGGTGAGGTGCACAAAGCTCTCCGAGGGGGCGAGGTAGGATCATTAGATCGACTTAGAGAAAAAGAAACTGGCTTTCGCGTTCGAGTCATCTTCGGTGACATAATAAAGGACCCCGTGAGTTTTATGTGTTCAATTGATCATTATCCTCGTGTTCTAACAGAAATGCGCACCTCTGGTTTGCAGAGCATTGGAACCTCATTCTGCATGTTTGCCTGGATTGTATTTCCTTCTTAATTCACTAATAAAGATTGATTCATTCATTACTTGACTGGTACATTCATCGATTTACTTCATTAAGGTTATGACCGAAGGTGCTGCATAATTATGTCCAGCTACTCCTCACAATATCCTTAATGTAATTGATCGAAATAACTTATTTCACCTTTTCAAACAATTTGTTGAAGTACTCGTCTTCTGGCTTTGAGTGAGATGAACTTGAAGCAGGATCGCCGTTTTCGCTCTTGAGTGTTTCACGGTATGACTCGTCGTAGAGGACATGTGCTTCCAATGTAACGTTTTCGCCGATTGCTGACCGGTTTTTGTGGCCTGAAACATTACAAATGCTAGATATTATAAATTTCAAATTATGGATGTGCGAACTACATTGAACACAGAAATTATGGACATTCTAAAGCTCCTACGCTAGTAAAAAACGACTTTGTAATAATCTCACATTCCCTTCATTGTTCAAACATTTGGAGATATTGCTATGACTGCCATAGGCGACACGTCGTCTATGATATTTCGCCGGCAGTGGATTGCAAGCGACTCAAGGCACCTTGATCCTTCTAGGAGACGTGCTCTCCATGACCAGGAGCTCCCCTTGAAAATACATCATTTCCCGCTGAAGGGGACCATGAGGCTATGCGAAGCCCGAGCACTTGCACGATCGCGTTCTGTTGGCGCTCGTTGGGCATGTTACCCACCTTGCGTCGTGGAACGCAAAGAGGAACGCTATGCGCGTCGTGTCTTCCCTTTAGCCTGGCCGTTATTTCTCACAGGGTGAGCGGGGAACGCGGTCGACAGGCGCGCGAGAGGTGGGCAGCCTAGGAAAGGAGAGAGAGGGGGAGGGGACGCGCATGCGCTTGCGCTCATCGCGGCGTTGCGCAGGAGAGAATTTCGGCATGTCTAGCCCGCGTTTCAGAGGAGGAGTGGAGCGGGGGAGGGAAGAGAGGAAGTGGAGAGGCGAAAGGGGAGAGGCGAGTGGAAATGGGGGAAGAAGAGGAGGAGTGGAGAGGGGGTGTGAGGAGAGGGCTTGCGCATGCGCAGTAAGAGTGGTCACGCCGCACACCACCACCACCTGTTCGAACTCCGCTGTAAGACGCTTCGCATCTAAGAGGGAAAGAAGGGTGCGCGCTCAGAGGAACAGCAGGCCGGCACCAAAGCTGGGATTGGGCCACTGTAGGTTGTTTGAGAGGCTGCGGTGCTGACCTGGCTCGTGTGTTTCAGCAGAGTAAATAAGTCGCAATAACCCTTTTTCTGTTGTTAGGGGGACGAGCGGAAAGACTTGCCCTGTCTCCCGTTCTGACGGTCTGACCGCTTGTGAGCGCCATTGACCGCTGTAATATTGGTGCCTCACCAGTGTTGTGCTATTGGCTGGCATCCATGTGGGAGGTGTCCTGTGTGTGATTGGACCAGGAAGGAGTGGCCGGCGTGGGGTGTTATACCGACTGCGCTGAGTGAGAGAAGATACTGTGGGCCCTGGGAAAACGGCTTATCAAGTCGATCGTCGCTGAACTCTGTGATCCTACGTGTTCACTATGTAAATAACTTAGTAAGTGTCCTTAAACTTCTTTGTTTACGTTTGCCCAACTTCCGAGCAACAAGTGCTTAGCCAGACTACCCAGTCACGCTACCAAATGGAATCCGGGTCCATCGCAACCTTGATGCCAAAACAACTGGTGTCAGCGCTTGGATGGAGCTAACCCCGGGTCCGTACAATGTGCTTGACCAACTCTTCATTGAAGTTAGTGTGCTGGCCGTGTTTAGGTGTGTGTTAGATAAAGCCAGCCTAGGCAATTTTCTGTTTGGTAATGTGTTATTTTGAGACACACACAACCTTTTCTTTGAATTTGCAGATATTTTTTAGAGTTGCATACACTTTTTGCTTTCCGCATTACACATAAAACACACATCTCATTGCTAGCTAGAACAGGAAGATACTCCAGCTGGGATTTCTTACGTTACACTAAGGATGCGTCTGGGGAGCTCTACCACGCTTGGTGGACCGTTACACACCATGTTGATTCTCTGCTCGTCCCTTGGGTCTCTAATTCATCATCGTGTCTCCATCAATATTTAGCGCTTCCCTATATATTTCTATACATGTCATCACAAATATTTCATGACCGACCGTGCTGGCTTAGCCGGAAAGGTGTGGCGCTGCCAAGCTCGAGTGTGCTTGTTTGATTTCCAGCCATGGAGTCCGTAATTCAACGGAAGAAAACTTAAAAAAAACATTTGTTTCGATATAGTTGTGCGGTAAATTACTCCAGGAGGTCAAAGTTAATCACGACTCCGTAACATTATGTAACTTCTAATCATATCCTGGGTTTGCCACATTATACCCTAGAAGGTATTATCGATATTTTGTAGTTTTTATGAATGTTATGAAATGTCCATCATATCGTGGTAATGAGACATTGCCGTACACTTGCTACAGTAGAATAATCTTGGCACATTCATTGTCGATCATTGCCGCTTTGAATTTTTTTCCTATGTTGCCAATGGTAATTCAGTCTCGACAGGATGACTTTCTCTTTCGATTGGCATGCCGTCGCCGTCATGCCGTTTAAGTGACTCTGTCATGACATAGAGTTACTTCCATTCAATAGGTTTGATGCTGCAGCCATGCCTATATTATTTGTTTATGGTCATCATTTTCCCAAGGTTTCAAAGACATCTTCCGTAATCTAGCTACTCAAGGCCGTGGCACACCTTTGCTGATGATCTGACGGCACCGAGTTTCCACTTTAAAGTTTTCCCTCTTACATATTGGCCAGGAGTCCTTGGGCCCTGGCGGTATCCTCATCTTGCCCAACTGCTCGGAATTCGTCATCTATATCCGATCTGAGGAGTGAGACTGAAAGTTGGGCTAGTTGGTGATACATTTGGTGATACATTGGTGATACAAGGAGCGACACTGAAATTTTCGCTAAAGTTTTTAGTCTAGGCTAATGGCCCACATATGTCAGCGTTAAATATTGTTCGTTAAATCAAGGAATACGAAGCAAGCTAATTGTGGCTTTGGCTATTTTTTGGTGCAGAGCTTCGCCTTCAATTTTACCCCACAAAATTGAACTTTTTGGAGTACCAACTGCGAATTCATCCGGAAAGTACGTTTGCATTTGCGAACTATGCTAGTCCAAGAAAAGTCGTAATGATAAAAAGGAACGATCAACAATATGTAAATTGGCAGCAGCAATCTATCATTTTGTCCGGCAAGTATACGCTTGAAGTCGCTCTTTAGCTGCTTTGTACCCCTATGTTGGCCACTGGTGTAATATACGTTCATATTAAATTGAACACGTAGAACACTTGTCTAGTAATAGCACACGAATGTACCATTTACACGATACTTACCCACGAGATCCCACAAATTGTTGGCTTTCATTTCCAGAAGCGTGCCTGTAAAAGAGATATTTACGAACGTTTCGCTGCTTCGAGTAATTTAAACAAAAAATATCGGAGCTTGTTTTATTTATATCGTTGTTTCTGCTTGTTTGAACTTGAAGCAGTCACTTTAGTGCAAAAGCTGAATACTTTGACACACAGTGACTCATAGAGCCTTTCTCACGAAAATTTGGATAAATATACTAGCGAGCTACCATCATAATTGTTATCACGGAACAAAACTTTATGGCTACAGAGAGTCATTAACACCACGACGTTTTCAAACAGACGTTTCCTGTCTAGTTTTACCAGCAATTGAAGCACAATGCTGAGGTCACTACTCGGCAAATCGCTGGGCAATTTAGAAATCAAGTCTTGTGGAACTCATGGTTTGCTGTAAGGTACTTCTATCTCGCCTAATAGGGAAAAGGACGACAGTTTTTCGAGCATTGAAACCACTGCATGAATGCTCTTACAGCATGAAGTGCACCGGTCTTTTTAGCAAAAATTATAATCTTACTGACCCCTATGGATTCCATTATCGGAGTGTAGATGCTATAAAGCTGCATAGTACTAGGCTGCTAGAAAAAAGTATGATAAAACTTTAAAGCGCAGGCTTTTCCATAGCCCTATTCATCAGGTTTTGATTGTACGGTCTTCACCCAGCTATCAATGTTATTGACCTTTTTTGATTACCTCAAAAAAGTCGAATTAAGCATTTATGACAGCAAATAAATAAAACTTTTATATATAGGCTGGGCGCATAACAGAACACATTGAACAGGACTTGTAGCCCTACTGTGCGCCTGCGTTTAGGAAATGCCTACATGCAACAAGTTGATAACGTACTGCGTATCACTCGTAATAATCTACCCTGAAGGTCCATGTACCATCCCACACGCGCCAATCAGCTTACAACTGATTTCCTTCCTTGCTTTCTTCCTTGCAATCTCTTTCTCTTCCACTTTCTGATCACCAAGAGTAGCGAAGCCAACAAGACGCTTTACTGCTTAGCATCTCGGCCTTCCTCCTTTTCTTTCATTTGGGAAATAATACGTACGTTAACGTCATGCACACTTCTCAAGAAACACAGCAGAAAGCTGACTACATTCAACTATAAAATAACTCGGCCCTAAAATGATGCGCCGATATAAAGGTAACGTCAGAGAGAACAATGTGCAATTTTGCCGGCTCTACGCAAACAAAATGATTTCACTCCCTCGTACTGTTTCGAATGCAAATATTCAAATATATTATATTTAAAGAAAGCAGGCTCAATATTTGAAAAACCTATCAATTTTGCGCGGTACATTGAAATCGCTAACATTGATATGTAATCTCTCCCCTTGGGACTGTGTGGTTTTGCTCATATGATTTTTTCTTTCTGAACTACCATGTTTTTTCTAGCGACTGAGCCGCATGTCAGGCTTACTGCCTGCGTTAAGCCTCCCAATATGTGTTGTTGATCGTGCAGCGTTGTATTGCCTTGCTGGCAATTTCTGAGTGTTTCTGTGGCGTATGTTGTTACCGGCGGTTTGTAAAATTTCTTTAAATATTTCAGGTGTTTATGCAGACGTGTTTTTATAGGGTCATATACGACCTCGTACTGAATGGAGCCTCAAGCAAATTGCAATGCTGAACTGTGTTGTGGATCCCAGAATCACCATGATGCCATAGTTGCATTTTCCCAAGGCCTGTCATAATTTCAGACTTCCAATACGCCTCTTTACAGGAACATGGTTTCCAGTTCAGTCTTGTGCCTCTTCAGTGTACTATTCGTTGTTATTTGAGGCCCCTCTGCCTAATTACCTTAAGATTGTGTCGCGGTTACGTGCACCTCCTTCTTTTTTGTACTAGAAGCACCACCAGTTTCTCGATGCCACAGACCACTGACCTTCGCTACGTGCAGTTCATTGCCCGAAGCAGTGGCAATTGAAGCTCTATTTGGCAGTAATTTCTGAGCGCTCTCCAGTAGTTCACAGACATGGAACAAACAGGATATAATCGAATAGCTGTAGAGCGCTGATGAACATCAGAGAGCACATAAACACGACATGTCCTTGAACAAAACAAGTCACCCTATAACATAATGAGGATCATTTAAACTAAAACGACCAAGTGAGAACAGTAAGCATATCGCTAGATTTATATATAGGTTGTTAATAAATAGGCATATTCGTTAGAAATTTTGGGAGTATTGGTTGTCAACATGAACATTCTTCCATGGTTGTGAAAATAGCTGATTTCTTTTCACCTCCAGTGCTGCTCGGTGTGACCAGACCCATCGAGCCGTACTTACTTTCTTAAAAAATACCGATTTGGCCTCACACTTATAGACATTTTGCCATGTGACCAAATATTCGTGTTTGCGCCTGTGTTATTTTTTTCCTATTTTCTTTCCTCTTTCTTTCCCCCATCTTCCTTTCCCCTATGTTTCTCCTTTCCCAAATGAGCAGGAAGGCGTTGTGCCCCTTTAGGTGGCAGTTGTCAGCGTGTTCCCTCCCTATTTCGTCTGTGCCTTCGTGCTTTCTATGTATTCAAACCAAATAATAATAATAATAATAATAATAATAATAATAATAATAATAATAATAATAATAATAATAATAATAATACCGTAATGCAAATAATTTTCTGAGTATTAAATCTAAAGCAATAAGTTCGTTTGTTGTTCAGAAAGTAAGGTGGCAAATAATGCTTTGGGCAGATTGTTTAGTTGGGTATTGTAGTGTAACACCAGCGGCCGTGCGGCGAGCAGCCTCAAGAGGGGACCGCACTGTGTATTTGTCTCCATTTGCTATCCTCAAGATGTTGGCTGACTAATTTGACCAAACAGTTAATCTAGATGCCTTTACACAACGACGCCCTTTCGGGTAACATGCATATAAAGTGATTATCTGGTGACGCTGCGGAAATGTGACAGAAGGAGGAAAGATTACCCACACTAACTTGAGGAGCCATTGTTAGTAGGAATAAGAAATTGTTGAACCGCTGGAACAAATGTATCAAAGTCACAAGGCCTGCTCGCTGTATTTATTGTATTGTACGTACAGGGGCAACCGAAACAAACGCGAACAGAACGGCAGGCTGCTTTCTTTGCACTATGATTTTGATGGCAATAAATAGATGCAAGAGTGGTTCTTGATTGTACCATGGCTGACTCTAGTAAATTTTTTATTACCATCTAGCCTACAACCGCTCGGACAGAAATGCGAAACATCACAGCACGTAGGTTTCGCACTATTCGCGTTTCTTTCCATCGCCCCTGTACATGCTTACATATATTTGGAGGAATGTAGTAGAGCTCAATGGAATGTGTTTTTGTAATTACATTACTGCTTCGTTCGGGCACTGAGGGAAAATGAAACCAATTACATTTTGCATGGAAACAATCTTACTGACTGTCAGGGGGTACTAGAGCTCTCTGAAACAGTCTTAATAATTATCCCTTGAATCGTTTGATTTGAAGTGGTGGGCTTCATATTCGCGGCTTTTTGACCAACTGTAAATAGACCTCACGATATAAGGCGACTGCACTATAATATTCTTGTCCAAGTGCCCAAATCTTGTTAATAGTTTCATAGTGAAAATATAGTCAAGTTCGTTCATTGGGCAGCTCAGCATAATATACAGGTAATTTGCATAACAGGGAGTTTGAATCATTAATACAGAAGCGAACTTACCTGTAGACGATGCTGCAAATGCTACGCTTGCCGAAACAAATAGAAAGAAGCCAACAAAGGTGGGCCTCGGCATATTCGATGGTTCCACAAGTCAAGAGCACTGCTTATGTCAAAAGACACATCTTGGAGGCATTATATAGAATCAGAGAGGCCAGCACGCTGGCTATCCCAAATGTCAGCAAACGCTACCCTTTTAAGACGTAGAAACTCTCGCATTTTGAATAAACACACGTGTACAACAACAATATCAATTTCTTTTCTACGTATTTTGAAAGATCAAACGTACACCCAAATATTGCTTTCGCAGCTGCTTAGTTACCATCAATACCTACGGTGGCGATTGTAGGAAAATTGTTCTCTTCCCAAGAATTTTCTCGCAGCAGAAAGCACGGTAGGAAGCCAGCAAACCGTTTTAGAATAGTCCAAAGCTTATTGACTTTAACCTCAGTGGTTCGCAAGTGAGTACTTTTACAAACTGACGTAAAACGCAAGCGTAGTACAGCAAACAAGAGTGCTCTTCATGTAGTAAAACGGTGAATTGTAAGTAGTAAATAATGGCAAGAAAGTCTGCGAAAGCGCCACTGTTTTTCCACCCAGCCCGCTTCATATTTGGCGTTGAGTAATCGACTCGGCTGCCTCTATTCTGAGAGCGTGTAGAACGTCGTATGCACTGCGCAATTTGGACACATTACCTAGGAGTTACAGGGTGTCCATAATATTGTTACGACTATAGAAGCAAGAGGAAAAGAGGGTGACAGAGATGCGTGTTTTTTATTTTGACATTTTGAGCATAGCGCTACTTCCACACACCCCTACTACAAAAAAAAAACGGCGTCGATTCAACGAGAATGTCACTTGTACATCATTGCCACTGGCCAGCATATATAAGACATTTTCATTTATATAGTCTCGCTGCACAGGACAATGCACAGGACGATGCAGCTCATACGCAGCGAACTCGTTTACTGTCACCGAAGGCATCCAACCGCATGTACAAGGGGTTTTCTGACACGGATGCAACTGCACAACCGTATTTAACTATTCTCCTTACGGAGGTAATAGTATCGTATATTTTTATCCCAATTAATTTGCGTTTCACCAAAAGGACCAGAAGTTGCGCAGACGTCGAAAGAGTTGCGTGTCAGTATACTAGCTGACGACTGTAAGTAGATATCGTCGGTTTGCCAAGAAAACTACAGAATAAGTGAGAACGCAAGCGTGTTTTTTAAGGGTATTATAAATCGCATCAAACTTATATACATCTAGAGCAATAGAAGGAGCTCGAATCGGCCATACTGATAGGCAGTAACAACCGATACGGTGTTTCTGCTCTTCGACTAAGTAATATTATTTAAATGCGTAAACACGTCCATGCCGTATCAACGAGGAACGTATCCGTCCGTCCATCATGCAAGATAAGGCAGTCGGTGCCATAAAGAAAATTAGCCTTCACTCCGTCGTTGGAGATTGAACCTGGTCCTTCACGGTCCAAGGGCCTAGCCACCACACCGAAGACAAGTGTCTTAAGCATTACGCTATGCATCCATGCTGTCCAACCCCGCCCTGGAAGACCAGCAGCGGCTCGTTGCCGCGGGCCAGGCGGCGAGACAAACATGGATTTCCGTCAAGAGCATATGAATTCCCGTGACTGCCATCCGGTGCATGCGCCGAACGCTCATTAATTAGGTATCTATTCATTCTTTGTAAATAATAAACAATGTGGCCTAAATGAATGCGTTGTATCCGCGGTGAAGAACAAATGCAGCGAGGTAAGACTATTTTAGAAGGGTGCGCTCAGTTTCGTAGACTTGGAATAAAAGCCATCTGCAGGACAACGTGTTCAGCCGACAGGGAGGACTCTACAGATGAGAAAAATTCAAACTTTGCCATTTTTTTATGCGAAGGATCTTGTTCCAGAGGCCGCGGGACGTGTGCCACGGGACAACGTTACATAGTTCGCGCATGAGTGCCACAACGAGTACTATACAGGACATGAAACGCTAGATAGTTTTAGTGTTGGGGACCCAGAGCGACTTGTGTGCGCACGCTTTTGCGTGCATTTGTACTCCTAGCCGCAACAAACCAGGATGGAACGGCTTGCGTACGCAAACGTTTTGGGGCCCGGCATTAAAACGCTGCTGAAGAACGCTAGAGAGTAGATGAAAGACGCGATGCCGATGCCGCCTGAAAACGGTAATCCAGGGATGGCCGCTACCTCCAATAAAACGCAACGCTTACTCATCACATAGGTGCGTAAATATTTTTCCGGAGGAAGTCATGAGTTCTGAAGGAAAATTAGTACAATAATCCTTTTTGGCATGCCATTCCTTATAATCATCACTTTTTGTCTTGCGAAATTGTAGGATTTGATTGCAAAGATAATGCAAGTCTTTCAGTAGGCGTCTTTACTATTCATACGATGACATCTACATTTACGTGCGGCTCGGCATGTTCTCGCATGTAGTTCTTTCAAGGGGCCCAAGAGGGTCACTGCTGAACGTCCAATAGAAACTGACGCAACTATTTCCCCAAGGTGGACTCATTGCCGAAGTTGTAACAATTCGCCTAGATAGGGGCGCTGCACATCCCTGAACTAAAGACGGGCAAGGAGCTCCCGCCTTGCCTTACACAATAACGGATGAGGCCAAGCCCATGAACTGGAAGGAAGGGGTTGTCCAGCAGAATGTCCAGCATGTCAGATGAAAGCTGCAAATGCGCTATGAAATGTTTGCAATTTAAGCGTTGAACAGTGTAAAACCTGGATGACATGCGGTAGCCGAGCTGTTTCTTAACTGCTAGAAAATTCTCCTCAGCTAAATAAGGGAACGTCCGCCCCAGCCACTTCATAACCTTAGGCCCTATTTACACAGCCATAAAATCTCCGTCGCATCATTTAACCATTTAGCCGCCAACACCTGGGTGCTCTCCTGGTCGCCTCTTGAAATTCGCATGCACCGAAATTGGCATTAGAGTAACATGGCATACCTGTCGCGCACGTCACACAGGCTTTCACACAGGCAAGTGTGGTGCATACCCACATACCATGATCCATGGTATTCGGGCAATGGCGCAGGTGACTCACAGTCTTTTTATCAACCCACGACAGCAAAACACATATCGAAAACATTATCAGACACTGCGCGGATCAAAGAAGAGCAATATATACATATTGTGAGGCACCGCTTTATTCGAGTCTAGCTCGAGCTGTATTATTAAAGTCGGCGATTTCAATGCAGCGCAAAAGACGCTTACATATGTTCTTCTATGACTCGAGAATCTATTATCTAGCATTGCTCGTACACGCAGGAATATGGCAATGAACGCTGCTTACAGTTCATTTCAATGAAAGTGACGTCTGTCCTTTAGCGAGAGTGGCGGCGTTAAGGAAGACAATGATCTATCCTTTATAGGCTGGAATAGTCACTTGTATGGTAAGCCCACGATATTCTTAACACTGAAATCACACAAATACGCAAATATACCTCGTAAGAACACCTCAAATTGCGGCATAGAAAGCTACACGCTGATTTCTTTGTGTGACATTGATTGCTACAATGCGTGGGATCTACAGGAATTTGTTTAGCCAAACAGGTTTCGATCTGCTTGCCTTAGTGTCCGATTGTCACTCTGCAGTATCATGAGTTAAATAATACGTCATCTGTTGATATGTATGACATATTATTAGTATTTGTAATATGGCTTAGCTGTTTCTAAGCAACAAAACTGGGGCTGGCACATCAGCCTGTAGATTTCATTTGCTGACGCGTCATCGTGGACAGTCACGTGTCGATAGGAAATACCGCTAAATGACTGTCTGCGCTATCACACTCGCCCGCATAAGCTGTGTCTTTAAAATGTCCAGTGTGTCTTTTATAGCAGATGATATTCTTATCAAGTATGGATCATGTATTGTGAATTGCACGAGGAGATGGTGGTGCATCTATGCGTGAAATAGTACAATAGTAAAACCAAGAGTTCAAAAAGGCTGCAAACTAGCTACAAAGAATAAGTAAATCCCTCGACGTCTCATTTCTTGTATTTTATTTGTTCTGTACTGTGTCTATCTTGACTCAGCCCACTTTTGAAGATGAAGAACAACAACGTAGTTCTCCTCAATTCATTGCACTGATTAAATCTTTTCAATTATTCATTGGAATCATGCTATATTCATTCAAAATCATGCTGCAACTATCACCATCACAGTCGTTGCTGATTCCGTAGCATCACTGTTCTGACATATTGCACGTGCATCACGTCACGCAGCCAGTCTTAGCATGCGAGCTCTTCACGAAGAGATTTTCTGCTTATTTTTCCTCACTCAAGTTGCCCAAATGTCTATTATTAAAAAAAGGCCGCGGCTATAGCTTTGCATGGCGTTCCTCTCGCAAGGTTAAAGGCACAGCAGAGCTGTATTTTATGGTATTGGATTTCTTTTCTAAAGCTTTCTATAGTCTTCATTTGTTTTGCTAGCTTATGCTATATCTAGTTCTGCTAATTTTGGCAGGACATATTAAGCTTTAACGTTCTTATTGCAATGGTTAGGTTATAAAGCTAGACAAGGATTATCCCTCATTCACTCTCCTTATAGAAGTTTCATCCCGGTACTTCTACGCGTGTATCGAAGTATACCCAAAAGCTAAACAAAGCTTCAACCCTGCAACGCAACTTCGAAGCCCATTTGCCACCTTTTCAAGCGTTATGCACAGTTCTCACAAAATGAGGTAAAGGCTAAGCCCAGCCTTTACAAGTCAGTCAAAGACCAAGCCCAGCTTTTACAACTCAGGCAAAGGCCAAGCCCAGCATTCGCAAATGATTGCAAGTGTTATCGTCACCCGAAGCTTTTATTTGCACAACTATATACAGCTCTGCAACCGCTCAGTATAATCATCTAATGACACGTCTTGATCATCATTTCGTGCCACCTACAGTTTGTGCAGAGGCGCCCAAAGCTTGCGTTTGCGAGAGTCCTAGCGTTTCGTCTCTGGCCAGCTTATCTCTGGAACGCCGACCGCGACGAGAGCGCGGGCCGGATTGTAATGATTAGTTTTCAGATTCAGCAGACACATTACGCTCGGCATAAAGCTGCTCCGCTGCCAAAAACAGTCCCTTTCATAAGAATGGTAGTTGAGCACGAAGCTTATTTCTCTGATGAAAACTGAATCAAAGTCAATGTCCAAAACCATCGACTACGCATTGAACCCAGGAAATGCTGAGCGGCGCGACTCGATTCATGTGTGATTTGATTGTTTATTTTAGGTTGTAGTTCTTTCAAAGTTGAAGTTGAATGAAGATACATGATATTAGGTAGCGTAGACTTCATTTTCGGTCATGTTGCAATTGATTACAGGCACAACACACTTTCAAAATCGACTATACACTTGCACAGTATTGCTTTGATTCATTTGGTAGACGGTCAACGGTTCTGCCCTCGTAACGCCGCCAACTGTCAACGAGGTAAAACGCAAGCTACTTACCTTCAGCACCGCAAACAGTTACGTCTACCCGTTGATGCACGAAGGTCTACCCAAGCTGAACGTTGTGGAGAAGCGACTGGGCGCCTCGAAAGGCCGTTCGTTAGCATCCGGCGCCTGACTCACAGTCCCGGAGATCCCGGAATCAAGAGATATAGTCCATAATTCATACCCACATGAACACGCATGAACGATAGTCGAGGCGCGGCCAGTCGCTCTTCCACGGCGTTAAGCTTGGGTAGACCTTCAGGCATTCGCGAATCAAGACTGCGGATCAACATTCGCGGACCATTCGCCGATCAAGAGTCGGAAAGTTGTAGATGTCTTCACAATTTCAAGCGTACTAATAGAGCTGAGTCGTTGCTTGTCACGGTGACCCAAACATGCTGGAGATGTTCCTGTTTCGATAAATGTCTCCTATAACACGACTGCCCGTTGGTTACTGTGTTCGGGCAATTAGTTATTGCAGTTAAAATGTTATAAATACAGGAACTGCAGCTAAGCGCTTCGATATCGTGATATAAAACGCAATTGTCAGCACATTACAAAAGCGTTAAAACTACACCCGACGACCACCGTACAGGTAGAAGGAAAACAAAAGAACAATGTCTCTGTGTTGGCCATAAATAACCACATCATGTTACAGAAGAAGGGACAATTTGTTGCGTTTGCCCGAGCGGGAATTATACACTGCAAAATATACCTTATTAATCATTAAAAATATTTCCTATTTTGTTACAAAGCTGTTCGCAAAAGAGGAACGATGCGTTTTCCTGTGTATATGCAGTATTTTCGTCGTCACTATAATCGTTAGTACACCTGTGCATAAATTATTTACTGACTGATACTTGGAAAATTGTATATGGCAAAGTATTTCGTCGTTTGTTACTTTGAATATACATTTTCATTTTATATCTGGGTCATTACCCATTTTCTAACTATCCGTTTTCTGGTATGGCTACGTGTCGTCTTTCAGGATAAAAAAAAAGAATGGAAAGCATCCATGGTGCATAACAGCTTTGACTTCTTAGTGACGTTACTGACTCTCTCCTTCCGTTTCATTCTTTCGTACCCGCTTTCCCCTTCCCTAGTACAGGGCACCCAACCGCAGTATATTCCTGGTGAACCTATCTGTCTTTCCTCCACCTTTCTCTACCTCTCTCTCTCTCTCTCGTGCGGAACCACGTTGATATCCTCCTGTGTACAAAGGAGGGAGTTGCTGGTTAACATAAAATGGGCAAACAAGAGCAATATATTAACGCGACAGCGTTAAAGAGCTCGTATCCCAGAAATTCCGCCGTCGGCGTCGGCGCCGTTGGTTGTGAGCGAAAAATCATCATCTTGTCCGTGACCGAAAAGTCGAAAAAGCTGCAAATAAAATAATAAAAATGCTGAGTCCGAGTGAAAATCGAACGCAGGCCGTCCGCGTGGCAAGCAGGTGTTCTACCACACAGCGATGCCTCTGCTTGGAGCTGCACTGAAAATAACTTTCATGCTTCCCAAAAATACGCGTCCTGTATACAGGTGTCACAGTACGAGGTGTAATATCGCAGTAATATTGCGTGGTACAAGCGTACATTGCCATCGGGCGTCACACCATGTCAATATCATAACGACTTGGTGGTTTAAAGACAGCCACCCATTACAGAAGGCACATTACTGCGCGTATTCCTTTAAGACCACGTAGTGGGTGCATCGCAGTTTCTCGCGCTTAATTGCTCCTGGTTTAAGCATGATACCCATTACATAAGGCACACACCTTAGTGCGCGCATTCTGTTAAACACTCGTAGTCTTCGAAGTGCGCACTAGGGGAACGATATCGCTATCGCGTTCAACTCTTAAAGGCGAAGCTTAAGCGCACCCCATTTTTATTATTACTGAAATAACATCAGCTATACGACTGTTTACAATGCAAATATTTCATTTCAACGTGTAATTTACGTTATAATGGAAGGAGACAAGAACTTGCGTTTTCAGACAAGATTTAATTTCCTGCCTCTCAGCAGGAACTTGCCTTAAGCGGTTTTCATTCTCGTGATCGGAGGACGGTTTCTGATTTCTTCTGCGATAGCTTAAGTGCCCTTTCAATACTCTTGCTAATGAGAACTAACAGACAATAACGCCAAGGAAAGTATAGGGGGTGTTATTTGTAGTATTTAGAATATAAATGTGAAGAAAGTAAAGCGGACGCAAAGATAACTTGCCGCCGGCAGGGACCGACCCTGCGACCTTCTAATAACGCGTCCGATGCTCTACCACTGAGCTACGGCGGCGGTCATCCTCCCGTCCACTTTATGGAGTATATATGTGCATTTAAAGCTCGGAGTGTTAGTCAGCGCCAATCGCAGCCATGGCGGCGAGTGTGGAACACTCTTTTTCTGCCTTTCTGGCGTCACGTAGCACGTGATCTTTTTACGAGCTGGCAGCTGACCAATAATCCCTTGCATACTACCTAAAGGCATCAAGTCTGCCAGAACGAGACCCTTGCTATGAATGAAGGAAAGAAGATGACTCTTAAGGGCTCGTTTTCTTTGTTAGACACAATATTAATGAGAACTAACAGACAATAACGCCAAGGGAAGTATAGGGGGTGTTATCTGTAGTATTTAGAATATAAATGTGAAGAAAGTAAAGTGGACGAAAGGATAACGAGCCCTTAAGAGTCATCTTCTTTCCTTCATTCATAGCCAGGGTCTCGTTCTGGCAGACTTGATGCTTTCAGGTAGCATGCGAGGGATTATTGGTCAGCTGCCAGCTCGTAAAAAGATCACGTGCTACGTGACGCCAGAAAGGCAGAAAAAGAGTGTTCCACACTCGCCGCCATGGCTGCGATTGGCGCTGACTAACACTCCAAGCTTTAAATGCACATATATACCCCATAAAGTGGACGGGAGGATGACCGCCGCCGTAGCTCAGTGGTAGAGCATCGGACGCGTTATTCGAAGGTCGCAGGTTCGGTTCCTGCCGGCGGCAAGTTTTCTTTTCGTCCACTTTACTTTCTTCACATTTATATTCTAAATACTACACATAACACCCCTTATACTTTCCTTGGCGTTATTGTCTGTTAGTTCTCATTAATATTGTGTCTAACAAAGAAAACGAGCCCTTAAGAGTCATCTTCTTTCCTTAATACTCTTGCTAGTCATTTCAAACGAATACATTGAACTTTCGTTCGCCCTTTTTCTAACGGAATCTACTGTTTACTAACTTACCTCCTACGTGCGCATCTTTCTTTTTACGTATTTCTGCATAGTTATCCCATGACGGCAATAAGTTTCCCGTAACCACGTTTGCTGAGTCTATCCATGTGCCCATTCCATTGCTCTCACACAGACCGCTGTCGTCATCATTTACAAACGATCCAGAATTTTTGTTAATGTCAGGCCACGTCGGTGTCCGCAGCATCGCCATCTTTATAGTGTGGAGAAAAAGAAATCCCTCCGGAAAACGACTCTTCTAGGTGGGATCCCATGCCAGTAAAGCACTGGTATTTAGGGGTTCAGCTATTGTACACAACATCCCCCACAATTAATGAAAGGCTTTGCACTTCACACAGAGCCTGAGAACATTGGCGTATTTGCATGTGCTTCCGAGTCTTGAAAGTGCAATCAAGTAGTTGACATTTATTGCATTATGTGCAGCACCATAAAAAATTTCATACGAATGGTCAGGCGTTTGGATGCACGTTTTTTGCTGAAAAATCAAGAAAAGCGGTACGCAAAGCAGCTTGTAGACCGCTATGACGACGTAGATTATAATTTTCTCAACGCTGAGAACACGGCCCATAATGTATGTTTCAAAAGGCGGCATCAGGCCGCAGGTACCGGTTGATGATATGCTTGACTTAGTAATTGTTCTTTACGGAATGACGCTGTGTCGACTTGCATTAAAGGATCTTTTTCCGCACTGATGGTTTAGTGTTCAGTAAGCACGACAATACCGTAGCATCTTGATTGATCTTTGCGAAAAAGAGCGCGAGAGAGCGAGTCAAGAGAGACAGACTGGACAGGCGTGACTGCTGACATGGATATTTATTGTTACTTCCGAACAAATATGTATACATACAAGAAGATTAGGGAATTGGGATAGATATAAATAATCTCCTACATTCTGATCTATATAAATGTATCTGATAGTCAAGCACTCAGCCGACGACATATAAGAAGTTTTTGTCAGGTAAAGTAAATTAAGATGACCTAGCAAAAGACGGTACCGTACGTCGAAAATGGTTCATAGATACCCCGGCAGGAATTATCGCAATAACTGCGCACGTTAAAGGGACACTAAAGGCAAATGACAATTTATGTCAGAGTGAAAGCCCAATGTATGGCAACTTCTAAAACGGCAATATTATCAACAGCAGTGTGGCGCTCATCATGTATTACATGATGAGCGCCACGAGTGGGACATTTTCGAAGTGATCCCGATGACGTATGGAAGTCGGCGTACAATAAATCACTAGTAATCAAACTAGCAGCAGTAAAAAAAGAACATTCCGAGCACCAAAAGACGTAATAAAATGCTGTTTGTTCGTTTCCGCTTGATCCATGGAAAACAAAACCTCCGTGGCGTTGCCATGGGGAACGGCGCGCGTGGTTCAAACGTTCCGTTTTCGCCGAACTGCGCCGCCCGTCTCAGTGGTAGTTTCGGGATCGCGTACTGCCGTGCGTGTTTTGCGCGCTCGTGAAAGTCGCTCTGACAGTAAGTTCGACAAAATGCCGCATGCGTGTGATATTGCCGGATGCCCGAATGGTGCACAACGCCAGTGCTGCAGCAAGGAAACCGGTGTGTCTTTTCACTGGGTGCCGCGGAATGAACCCTTACGCTCGAAGTGGCTTAGTGTCATGCCATTGCGCCAGTGTGCTAAACAGTCAAAACCTCTGCGTGTGTGCTCGCTGCCCTTTCGTACTGAGGACGAGACCAACCGCAACTTGGTGAAGGCTTTGAATGTGCCCATCCGAGCAAGTCTTTGCCGCAGCGCCCGTTGTTGCTACTGTGGGTCCCGCTACTTCCGCTCGGCTGCTACTAGTGTCGGCGGCCGCGCAGTAAAAGCGGGCAACGTTGGGCATGGCAGCAGTGACGTATGAAAGTCGTATTTTCAGGCGGGAGATTTGAAGCGCGCTAACGCGATGCGGACCACTAAAAACGTGATTTTATTTCAAAATAAGCACTTCCTTGGCACAAAAGCAGCACTACGAGGTTTCTGGACCGCTATTCCAACAATCAACGTCGACTTAATATTTGCCTTTAGTGTCCCTTTAAGTGTCCGATAGAGAAATGAAACAGGACAGAGCAGAATGAATCGTCTGGTTGATACCAATAGTCGCTTTATGATCGGTGCAGTTCCCCTGTATAATGTTGTTATTACAAATGATTACATATGTGATGTAAATTCCACCGCCAAACGTCGATATCTCATACCCGATCTATGCTTGTCGCTGAAAGAAAGTAATGAAATACCTTCATTTTTACACCTTTGCTTCACAGAGCTTTCATCCGCTCGCGCGCATAGCGAAATAAATTTAATGGTTGTAAAATACAGCCATCTGACGCCACCACGTGCGATAGCCTTTCCATTATGTGAGAGATTCAATACAGGTGCTCTATAGCGATCCCACTCTTTATTCATGAACTATGATCGAACATTCATTTTATCCGCCCACTTCTCCCGTAGGATTACCTCCGCCAAACCTGGCAGGATATATTTGCCCGATGATGAACTCCTGCTGTTCATCAACCTTTGTATTCGATTGGTGAAACCTTGGGTGTCTCGGTGGAGACAAGACGAAACTGCTGGGTTCGGAAGCGCTGTTACTGCGATGGCTCATGTGACAAACTTCGACATGTGGAATGTAAATAGAAGAAGTTCGTTTTTTGAGCACGGTGCAGGATCAGCACGTGTTCCCTGTGTTGAAGTGTGGAGTGTAGTTGGTCAGATTGGAAGACATGTGGACAATTCTTCGCGTTTGCGTTCAAAAGGATTAAACAAGACTGAAAGGTGCCCTCTATACGTCTGCCACCATTGTCAAGTTGCTGAAGCATGGCGCACGCCAATTTGACGAATACTGCAATACTGCGTAATTGGGTTGGAGTAAAATCTCTGCGACTATCCCTGCCTGCGCAGCAACTTGAGCAGTTAAGCTGTTCAACGTCAAATGTGAAGCATGAAAGCAAAACCATGTATGTGGTGCGCAGCTGCAATCCCATTTGGAACAGCGGCACTAGAAAATTACCGCGGCTATATTGGCACAAAAATATGTCATAATGTTGTTGTTCATTCACATTAAGCTCCGGCGCTGGGATTCTCCACGGTGCTCATGTTCAGAAAGATCCAGCCTGAACAACTGATCATCTTCAGAAGGTTTCCCATAAGAAGCCTTGCTTATAAAAGACGATAGTCTTCCTTGGGGCACTTAAAAGCAGAAATTTTGGTATGTCTGTCTGTCTCTCTGTCTTTCTGTTTGGAGACGATAAACCAGAGATATTATTATTGCCTCCTGTTTGCCTGCCTATCACCCTATTCAGCCTCCAGGCCAAAGTTTAACCACTTGCTGAACGCCCAGCCATCTTGAACTGGTAGCGCCGTTCATAGTTGTGAACATTGTCAATCAAAATGCAAATGCTGCGCATATCTGGGGCGCAACATCAATACGAATGTATTAGGTGGTGTGTTTCTTTACTAGAAGATACACAGACACGTTATTCTAAAGACCCTAGTGTTTCTTAGGCTGCGCGGAAAATGCTAGCGTTTTTTGGGCTGCACTTCAAATGCGACGCTAACAGCCAGATGCGGCGATTTTGCATAGAGCAGGACTGATGTAGTACGGCCGGCACATCACTATCGTCTTTCGATGACATTTGCAGCGAAGTACGCAGATACGCGGCCAATTTTTTATTAGCCTGAATGTCGACGTTGCCTTTTAAGAGGTTTTCAATTATTTTTGTTTCTCTTTCTGATATGCTTTGCAGATAACGAGTGCTTCCTCGATATTTTATTCTCAAAATAAGAGGCAGCTATTCCAGACATCAATAATACAATAATGGTGCCTGGCGCAAAATTAGCGTGACCATATCATGAAAAAACGCATTTTGTTCCAACTGCCCCAGCGAGAAGCAATCTCAAATATATTCTTTCGAATATCTTTCTTTTTGTTTAACCAGATGCTCTTGTTTAGAAGTAATAATGGTAAATATGTTTTAAATATACCCGTAACTATAGGCATTACTATGCGCTTCATACTTGGTACACAGTGTTGAGTGTAGAATTTCACATCACAGATGACAGTTTTTATTATTTAGAGCCATAAATATGTGTATTTGTTTGATAACTCTGCCCGAATGTACTAATTTTAGATGCGGAGCAGCTTTTGCTCGGGGCTGTGTCCGTCCTTCCATTGGCGACCGTCCACTCGGTTACCATGTGTGCTGGCACGCGCTAGCATGTTGGGGCCTGTGTAAGGGGCTGGGTAAGACTCTGTGGCCTTTCCACCTTACACCCTCTCAGCAACCACGTGATGGGGTCGGGGAACGATGTTCTGCAGACGAGCGATGAACCGACGTGCTACCGCGTGGCGTGGCGATGAACGCGCGTGCCGTGCTCCAACAAGAGTTCGGGACGAGTAACAGCAACAACAACTACAGTGATTTCATGGTGTGCTCCACTTGCAAGGACGCGTTAACATCACGCAAGGTACCAGCGATGAAAGGAACTTTAGGTCGACCCATGCGCTGATTTGCATGGTTCCCTTCATTGGGAGATGGCATAATTTTTATCGGGTATTTTGTGCGTAGCTGTTTTTTTGTATCAGTTAGGTTTCCTTAAACTTATGTGCGTTATTTTAAATAAAGCACTGTTATATTACTGTAGATCCCTCGTGCTAGTCAGAGAAAAAACAACAATCACTCGCCCATTGCTAGCATGCTAGCAACGTATTCTAACTTTTTCGTCAGTCATCACCTCCCAATGCATTCTGCTGTGTTTAAGCTGGATAGAAGCTAACTTCTCTGACTCAGGTTCACATTCCAATGCGCTGACATAGACCACTGTCACAATTTAATGACGCACATTGAGGTATCTTCTCGACGTCAGCCCATGCCGTCATGCACAGCTTCGAAATTGCCACAGTTTGATGAAATGTGTTCTTTGAAGTCGAGTCATAGGGCCAGTCATTGCTTTGTAATTGGTGAGAGGTTTTGTGCTTCTCATATACTCTGAGTGCTGCAGTAGTTAACGTTGATACCGCTCACCAGATCATATGCATATCGATGAAAATTATTATTTTCAAGTTCACGGGGTGTTGATAACAGGTTAATATAATGATCGTAAGAAGGCAGAGAGAAAGTAGTTGCGGCGTCAGAAGAAATACGTGCATAATAAGTATGGTAAGGATAGAACGAAAGCACACACAATACACAGTAATGTTATGCAGAAGCCATAGGTCGACTGCAATATAGTATAATACCGTTCGTTGACATTGTCATCGACCCTAAGGACTAAGGTTTTGGTCGACAGGAATACAAATAGGTTTCCGACATATGTGCTCAGTGAGCAGAGGCATCAAAGCATGAATTTCGGACAAGTGTTCATGGCACGTGAAGAGGCTAAGCGTAGCTGTTGATGTTGGGCACAGGCTTGATGCTTACTATTGCAGCTGTGTCTTCACGCCCGCTTCGCACGATTGTAAAATGATGCTCAGAGCGTTTGATGACTGAGAAAGAAGCGTCATTGCAGCACTAAATAGCGCGACAACGGGCGTCAATACGAATAAAAACGTGTGACGATGTCAAGGTTTGGGGGCGGAAAAACATCATGCTTATCATGTAAGCAGAAATTGGCGATGGGCGCAAGTTTTGCCTGAAAATTCACAGAGGCTCGACGAACAAGATAGATGCGAAACACTCTCTGTGGGTAATAGGTTGACGAGGTCACCTATTACATACGGAGTGTGGAGCCATAAAAATATGATGTACAAAGCGGGCAAGTTCTGGTCAGACTGTTGGGCGACGGCCAACAAGCACGATGGGGAGGTGTGATACCCAATATTTGGCGTGAGGCCGAGATGTGAAATCAAGAACAAATGGATATGGGCCGGGCATGTAGCATGTCGGCAGGATAACCGGTGGTCATTAAGGATAACCGACTGGATTCCAAGAGATGGCAAACGCGTGAGGGGGAGGCAAAAAATTAGGTGAGTAGATCACATTAAGAAGTTTGTAGGTATAACGTTGCAGCAGAAAGCACAGGACCGGGTTGATTGGCGGAACATGGGAGAGGCCTTTGCGCTGCAGTGGGCGTAGACAGGCTGATGATGATGATGATGATGATGATGATGATGATGATGATGATGATGATGATGATGATGAGAGGCGAGTGCTGCTTTGAAGTGACGATGTAATCTCTGTACCATTCCACTGGATGTAGGGTGGTAAGCGGTGATGGAAATGCGCGCACAACCCAGAAGAGATGGAGTGAAAAGAGCCTACTCAAACCCTCTGCCTCGATTAGTAGCCACTGTTTTTGGCACGCCGAAACGGCTAATCCAAGCAGACAGAATGGTACAAGCAACCATCTCCGCCGGTATGTCCGGCATTGGAGCTGCTTCAGACCACATTGTGTTCCTGTCAATGCACACAAGGAAGTACGTATAACCACGGCATTGTGGCTAAAGTCCGATGATCTCCAAATGAATGGTGTCTAAACGTGCATCAGGGAGAGGAAATCTTTCCATGGAGGCTTGGTATGTCGTTGTACCTTGATACGCTGACACGGTTTTGCAAATGCGAACCCACTCACGAATGTCAGCGCGTATGCGCCGCCAGACATAACCAGTAAACAAGTATTGCGTGGCTCCTACGCCTGGATGGCAGATTCAGTGCAGGGCATCAAGAAATTCAGTTTCACCGCAAGGGTGAAGCAATGAATGCGATAGCAACAAATTGGAGTGTCACAGAAAGTGAGGCTGGCAGCTAACTGTTTAGATCTGATCTCGCGTAACTCTACAAAACGCTGATGTCAGAAATTACGGCCGCTCCAGGGAAAAGATCAAGGTTGCTGTTCGAGCGACACCACGCCCCCCCCTCACGTCTTTTGATGCTCGTTCAAGACGGGCAGGGTGTTTGCTCGCTGCTTCGACGGCAGGTCTTGCGAGCGGGGTGATGTTATTGCATGCATTTGCCGAGCGACGGAGATGTGCCGGCTCGTTTGATCTCTGCTTCAGTCCCATTCATCGCTGCCGCTCGCGCGCTTTTACCCGCTGTACAACATACGATGCGCGGGGGGATGTTATCAATTTAGACATCATACAGAACATGACGGCGACGGCAACAACCCGTAGACAGTGTGCATATAATGGCTATCGCAATAAAACAGCATGACTCACACGTGAAGAAACATAGATGCGAGTACAGTGCGGTGAAACATCACACAAGCTCGTGACGTCGTGGTTGGGAAAGTTAACTTGCTCCAGCCACAGCGATGTAGAGGTCGCACTCGTGGAAGTCATCATCTAGTATTTGTGCCTTCGTGTCGACCCGCTGATGGTAATAGGTCCAAGAGCGTCCGCTTCACTATAAAGGCTGCCTTTGACGTAGCGTATGTCTGTGATGAATTCGGCAACGAAATCAAGGTGCCAGAACTCTCTGGGAGAATGCGCGGCACTGCAGGAACGGAAAGCCGAAACAAGTGGCTCGTGGATGGTAAGAATGAACACTTGTCGTCCCTAAAGGAAGTACCTGAAATGCTTCAGCGCAAGGTAGGACCTGAGCAGCTCCCGCCCGGAAGTGCTGTATCGGCGCTGAGTGCCGCGTAAATTGCGGGAAAAGAAGATGGGAGCCCATGTATTATTAATTCACGGATGAAGAGCGACTCCAACGGCAATAGGAGAAACGTCCACCATGATGCTAGTGGGAGCAGTGGGTTAAAGGTGGTGCACGAGTGTGGCTTGGGCGAGTTTCGTCTTAACATCAGCGAAGGCTTTTATGAGCGACTGTGTCGCAGGGAAGTGCCATAGACTCCGCTTTCGGAGCAGAGAGTAGCGCTTCAAAAACTTAGAGGTAGCTTGAGCTTCGCCTTCGAGACTAGAATGCGATAGCGTAATCAGGCCCTGTGCGCATCGCCTTCTCAATTGCTAGCCTAGCTTCACTTCTGGGTGCATGCGTCAACCTTGCCGTAGAGAAACGAATGACTGCGCGCTTTACATTGGCCATTTCAAGCGATCCTAGAACGCCTACTGCAAGTACAGTTGTTATTTGCCCACAATGCCATAATTCCTCCTTTTGCGAATCAGCGAAAAGCCCACTACGCGTCCGTTCGGCAACACGCAAAGCTATGCAGCTGCTCACTTTGTTGATGCTTTAGCCGTTGATGATGAGCCAATATGTCCGAGCGCTTTGTAATGGGTGGACCTTTAAAACACCAACTCACACGCAATTCACAAGTTTTCATGCCTGGCGCAATTGTACGCTTTCGACACGCAATATTACATGTGTTAAGGAGGCTCCTTCCACTACATGACATTCATATAGTGTTTTTCTCCGAAGCAGTTGCAAGCAATAGCGTTGGTCTCTGGTAGGGCGCCTTCTTGCCACTCAAACGGCATGGGTTTGATTCTCACTCGAACACAGGAGTTTCTACTATTGCTTTTATTCGCATCTTTCGCGGTTTTTCGGTCACGTATAAGATAATGATTTTTCGCTCACAACCAAAGACGCCAATAGCGACGCTGACAACGGCACCGGAGTTTCTGCAAAACGAGCTCTCTAACGCTGTCGCCTTTATAGGATGCAGCAGTGTAGGGCAGTCTATGATAGCACCAACTTTGTCAGGCATAAGGGGATGGCAGCTTTTGTGATGTGATGTGTGAGGAATACGATCTCCGAGACCCCAAACTGATATTCTTCAACATTGTTGAAAAAATTGTAATGACAAAGTCGAGTGAAAAGCTGACGTATATGTGCCTTGTGTGAGTCACCGTGTTTCCGGCGACGAGAAGATCGTCTATATTGACGAATGAAAATGCCAAGGCTCCGGTACTTCGCCTATAGAACGCTGAAATGTCTGATGAGCTGCGTTGCGCAAACCGAAAGACATTTTTAAATACTCATAAAGTCCAAATGGGGTAGATGGAGAGTTTGTGAGATATCGGAAGGCGGAACGGGGATCTGGTGATAAGCTTTCATGAAATAAATATTCGAACATATTGTTGTACTTAAAAAAGGCAGTCTAGTCCTGTATATTGGGTAACGGATATCGGTCTGCAACGGTGACCTCATTGAGTGCACCATAAACCAAAGGGCCATCAGTCATTGCTTTTTTTGTGAATCATTTGCAGCGCCGACGACCACGAGCTCGATGACAGACGAACGTTTATTCATCTATAACATACATGTATGCTCGAACTAAGTGCGAGCAACTCGAAGTTTATAAGGACCGAGTCGGCGAGGGTGGGCCTTTAGTAACGATGCAATAGGTCACAGTGTGCTTATGGGTCTTATCCATCGCAGATTGTGTAGTAATCTCTGGAAATTGATTGAGCACAGCTGTGTACGGTAAGTTAGGTAGCTTCACGAGAGTGGGGCTTCGGGCCGTAGCATGTGACAGAAAACCATTCACTGACAAGCCGGTAATGTTCTCCACCAGGCGAAAGCGACTCACATCCATGAGCAGATCGAGATGTACCAAGAAATTGCCCCAAAGGTATCATAGGGGACGCGTGCTATCCTAAATAAACATTGTAACCTTCTCTTAAGGCCGAGATGAAGGGCCACGAACTTCTGAACTTCTGGGTGACGGGGAATGCTAAAGGAAGGAAGGAGTTCTCGAGCAAGACTGTGAATTGGGCGAGTTGGTACATGCTTAGCTCGGGAAAACCAACGTAAAAAAGGACGAGGACGCAGGAACATAGTAGACTGGTCGAGCGCTAGTCCACTGGACGAGCGCTAGAGTATTAGCGCTCGTCCAGTCAACTCTGTTCCTGCGTCCTCGTCTTTTAACGCGACAGCGATAGAGAGCTCCTTTCGCAGAAATTCCGCCGTCGGCGTCGGCGTCGGTAACGGCGCCGATGACGGCGTCGCTTGGGAGCGAAAAATCGCCCGTGACTGAAAAATTGTGAAACATGCAAATAAAATAAACAATAAAAATATTCGGTCCCATTGTGGATTGAACCCGGGCGTTTACGTGGCAGCAGGTGTCCTGCCACAAAGCAACGATGTTACAGTGAATGCTTCGGAAAAAAACACTACATAAATGCCATGAGGTGCAAGAAGTCTTCTTAACGCATTTTGTTTGCTAGGTGTTACGACGAAAATCAGCCCATTCGGCGATTTGTAGGCGTATTGGCGAGGCCATCAAACTACTTTTTTTGTGTGACGCCATGCTTCGAAAGAAGCCGAGAAAGTGCACCCATAACGCTAAAAAAACACACAAACTTGCAAACAGATCCAAAAATGGACAACTATGTCCATCTAGCGGAAAACATATCAAGGAAACAGCAATGGATGGATGGATGGATGCTATGAGCGTCCCCTTTAAAACGGGGCGGTGACATGTCTGCCACCAGGCTCGAAGAAAAAAAAAACCTTCCTTGTTTCATGTTGGCCTAATACCTTATCTACATTGATTAAATCTGTTATTATACCAAAACAATATAAATTCACGGTCCATCTCTCTGCCTCTTAAGGCAGAATGACCTTATTTTTCCCCCATTATTTATTTTTGTTCTTTATCTCTACTTTTCTGCCACCAATACTCTAACCGTCTCTTACTTATTTCTATCGCGGACGTGTGCAGCTTTCCATTGTTGTCCCTAAAACCCAAGGCTTCATGTAGACTCGTGCCCACACGTATACCTGGGTGAATATCGCCACATTCAATCAGTACATGTTCCATCGTTTCCTTAGTTCCCCCGCAGCATGTACATTGTTCTTCTTGGTTACTGAATCTCGCTTTATAACTACGCGTTCTAAGGCAGCCCGACCTTGCTTCAAACAGTAAAGCGCTTCCCTTGAATTATCATAAAACCTTTCCCTCCTTATTTCGTTTTTTCCCTTTCGGTAGTTACTCAGAACCGGCTTCTTTTCCATCGCTGCCATCCAATAAGTCCTCTCCGCCTCTCTGACCTTCCGCTTAATGCTCCTTGTTGCCATATCGCCCGCACTGCTAGCCGTATATTTACTGGTGAGCCTCCTAGTACTTTTTCTCCACTGCGTGTCAACGCTTTTTCTATACAAATACCTGAAAACCTTCTCTGCCCATCTACTGTTCTTCATTTTCCTCAGCCTCTCTTCGAATCTCATTTTGCTCTGAGCTTCCCTCACTTCAAAGCCTGTCCATCCCATATCACCCTTTACAGCCTCATTTGTCGTCTTCCCGTGAGCGCCCAACGCGAGGCGGCCCACCATCCTTTGATTTACATCCATTCCGGATTGTACCTCTGACTTCATGCACACTACTGAGTTCCCAAATGTAAGCCCCGGGACCATCACACCCTTCCACAGCCCTCGAAGCACCTCGTACCTATTGTATCCCCATAAAGCTCTGTGCTTCATAATTGCAGCATTCCTCTTTCCCTTTGCTACCGATGCTTTCTCTTGTACCTCCATATATCTATCCCCCTCATTTACCCATACTCCGAGGTACTTGTACTCGCTTACCCTCGGTATTTTTTGGCCCTGTATAAAGACCACATGGTCTTCGTGATCATTGAATACCATCAATCCACATTTTGTTGCACTAAATCCTAGTCCTAGAGCCTCACATTCCCTTCCGCATATATCTGCCAGTCGCTGTATATCATCTTGACTGTCCGCAAATAAGACAATATCATCAGCATAAAATAGACCTGGAAGCTTCTGCTCAACCATCGTGCCGACCTGCTTGTGTGACAAATTAAATCCAATGTTGCTACCTTCTAGCGCTTTTTCCATCCTCACCATGTACAGCATGAATAACAGCGGGGACAAAGGACATCCCTGTCTCAGCCCCTTGCTAATTTCAACGCTGTCCTTGCTACTTATTCCTTCCCATTCTATACAAACTGTATTTTCTCGGTATATTTCCCTCAAAAGCTGTATACAGTCGTCACCTATGCCCACTTCTTTCACTATATCCCACAAAATTTCCTGATTAACGTTGTCATACGCCCCGGTAATATCTAGATAAGCTACGTATAAGGGCCTGTTTTCTATTTTCGATATTTCTATACACTGGGTAAGAACAAACAGATTATCGTCTAACCGCCTGTCAATTCGAAATCCATTCTGAAGTTCTCCCAAAATATCATTTTGTTCTACCCACGCTTCTATTTTTAATTTTACCGCCTGCATCGCCAGCCTGTATAGCACCGACGTAATGGTTAGCGGTCTATACGAGCGAATGTTATCCTTTTCTCCCTTGCCTTTATAGATTAAGTTCATTCTACTTTTTCGCCAACTGTCTGGTATTTCCCTCTCCTGTAAGCACTTTTCTACGGCTTTCAGCAGCGCTTCTTTAGTTTTATGTCCGAGTTCGTTAATGCGGCTGACGGGAACCCCATCTAAGCCCGGAGTAGTGCGCTTAGGAATTTTTCCTTCGGCCTTCTTCCAATTGAAATTCTCTAGTACTACATCTTCGTCGGTTGCACTCCTTTGCGTACTTTTACTCACTGGGGGAATCCCCGGGGCGACCTTTTTAAACGAATCAGCTGTTATCTTTCGGATGTAACCTAGCGCTTCATGCCCTTCCACTCTATAGATAATGTGCTGCCATCTGTGAGCCATTGTGAGAAACATGTCTCGGCTCTAGCACAGGAAAGTGCTTTAGATGGAAAACCTGTATCATTACTATAGATACATTGCCCGCGCGCGTGTGTGTGTCTGTGTGCGTGTGCGTATGTGTGTGTATGTGTGTGTGTGTGTGTGTGTGTGTGTGTGTGTGTGTGTGTGTGTGTGTGTGTGTGTGTGTGTGTGTGTGTGTGTGTGTGTGTGTGTGTGTGTAACGACACGCATCAATAAGTATGCACTTAGTGGTTGAAGTGCGCACTAGGGGCCGGATTTCGGTATCGCGTTCAACTGTTAAAGGCTAAGCTTAAGGGTCCCCCCAATTTTTTTGCCCTCTTTTTTCTCAAGGAAGGGGTCGCTTGACGTTTCTGTGGAAGGGGGATTGGTGAAGTATCAGTGGGTTCAGAACAAAAAAAAAGCCCGTAGCACAGCTTCGTTGGGGGTAGCGGCACAAGACGAAGGAAAAGAGAGCAACGTCTTGAGAATTAGCAGTTTTTTTCGTGTTGCTGAGGGCGGAGGGTACCATTGCACTGCGGCATTTTTTTTCTATTCTTTCGTCCTGCTGCCAAGCCCATTTACTCATTTTTTTTTGGGGGTGGGAGGGTTGGACACAGCATCAGATCGCAGCTTATCGCCCCGACCAGACAGGTAAAACTGTAAAAATGTTCACCTTCAGGCCCCGCAAGAATTGCAGAGAGTAGTGTCTCTCAGCGAATAGAACACTTCTCTCGATCTCTCCCTGACGAGCAGTGCTCGAAGACGGGACATGGTTTAGACGTGGACAATGCTACGACGTTGGGCCGTAAACAAAAGAGGGGAAAAGAACATTCCTTGAGTCCTGGTTCATAATGATGACGCGTCGGCGAGCAAAACCCTCCTTGGCCTCCTGCCGGACGTTTGCAAGGACTTGTGTTTTGAGCAGTCCGATCGACTTTTCCTCAGTTTATACTGAAGATGCAATTGTAATTGGCGACGTAATGCTTGTACCTCTTATTGTTAATTTGTTTTGTTTAGTCGGAGCAAATGTTTTTTTCTAATTTGTGCTCGAAAGTCTTCGTTTGGAAACCATACATGGTTTCCAAACCATGTATGGTTTAAACTATTTTAAAAATGACAATTACGAAAACTATTTTAAAAATGACAATTACGAAAACTTTCACGACATGGCGGGCGCTGCAAATTAAAAAAATATATATATAATATGCAACGCCGACTTGATCAAAACCTGTTTTGCCAAAGAGAATAGCCGTACCTATTTCTTATGGAGCGGCTGTAACCATACAAACTATAAGTGCCTAATATGCGGGAAGTAGTACGATAAGCACAGGCTACAATGCAACTGTAAGAATCAGTAATAACCTTTAATAAAATTAGCAATTTAATTGGGAGAGGCATTCTTAGTACTGCCTTCGAGAGTACTGAAATTCGCTCATTTTAGAGGGAAAAAATTGGTTTTGAATGGTTCAGCAGAAGCAGAGGTACCGATTCTGAAATATATGGAAAAGTTTCGCGCGTTGAGCACTTTGTTCGCGGAGCGGAGGTGTGTTTTTATCATTGAGCGGCTGCCTGTCCCCATAGTACATGGAATCTTGATATTGAGCTCGCGTCCTGTCTTCTTTGTGGTCTGTTTAATTCGCTCTGCTCTGTCAAAATTTGTTCACTTTAATGTAGACGATGCTGTAAGCACCTGGGCATTCTCATGGACTCGCACCCTGCACAAGATTTAATGAGTACATGTGGTTTCAGTGTCCTCAGTTGTCCTGCCTTTGACATAATTTACCATTCTCATATAGTACTTTTGCAAAATTACGAAGGAAAAAATCAGCTGAACCCTTGCGTCGTGAATGAATCTCTTCGATGGTTCTTCCAGATGGTGAAGAGTTGTTCCCGGCGACTTCGCTTCCTTCGTTTGTTGAATATTTTTGCACCATTGGGGGCTTCATTTCCACACGCTGCGCTTAAAACTTTAGTGTTGTTCATTTGACGTGATCCGTCTTCTTGTGTTTTGTTCTTTCATAGATTTTTGCCTTTTCGTCTCTTCCTGTATTCCTTTCCCAGCTGCTGGGTCATCAACCGAAACCTGCAGCTTATTTCGAATAAATTAAATATTAAAAACTCAAGTGTTTCCTTTAGATTCATCTGTCAGAGTTCTGTTGAAAAAAAACAATGACTCTGCAGTGTTTGCATGCGAATTTCTTCATGCAACCAGCACCTGAGAAGATCGGCATAGAGTAAGAAAACAGTAACAGCGGAGCTAAGAATTTAAAAGCTCCCGATGCATCTCACTGTAATTCTGTCCGAACGTAGTAAAGAAATTGGTAAAGTACTCCGGAGGTGCCACGCAATGCTCCGGATAACCGGAGTGAAAGAACAGCGAAAAAATACTCTGAAGGTGCCACGAAAGAACTCCGGTGCACCGGATTGAAACAGCACCAAATACCCCCAAGGTGCCACGCAATATCTAAGGCCGCCAAAGTGCAAGCTTTAATTTAGAAGTCCGGATTATAGAAAACTCCCATTGGGGGGGGGGGGGGGGTGACTGCTAGAGGACAAGTATTTTACTCCCACCTTGGAGTTTCTTCAATTTACAGTCTACGACAGAGGGCCAGCTGATGATTGGAACTCGCTAATTTTAAAGCATTGAATGTTAGGCGAGCTTATATTAACAGACGGGTGTGCTTCAAGGTTAGATGTAAGCCAACTGTAAATTTACACTTAACTATGAATGTTTATTACTTAATTACGGAGTACAACGGTGTCCATCGGAGCTACATGGGAGGTCAGGATTTGCTGCCTACACATGCGCTGTCACCGGCGTATGGTTGAGCAGCGCGAGCGGTGGTCTGTATGTGTCTTGTAATACTTGCATACGTTGTGTGCATATTTGTGTACGTGTTGGATGTTGTGGGCTCCAAACTATGATTCAATTAGGCATTCTCTGGCACGCGGTGCGACACCAAAAATCGTTTGTTATTTTTCGATGAATGTAAACAAATACTGCCCGATCGATATAAATAAATACACTCTTTGTGCACCCAGTAGTTCCATGCACTAGAGGAGTAAACTATTACTCCTGCTGACTGGAGCATATCAAACGCCCATCGGGGGACGCGCTAGAGAAGCCGTTTTACTCCCATCTCGGCTTATTCGCTTACAGTGTACAACTTGGTGACCTTGTGCCGTTTGGTTAACTTGATATATACCAAAATTTGTATGGCGCGATATGAGTGTATGAAGAACATAATATGTGACAGATCATAACGTGCAAATACTGATAAGTATACCATGTGCATTATGGTTTACGTGACACGCTCTTGGTGCTCTCGCCGCCGTTTCTGTAACTAGATATATGAAAATCCGCTTGCCCTGTTATGAATGCTTCATAAAAGTAAATGGCAGGTCACAACATGAAGTTCATTTCATGCATGTGATGTACGTTGTGATATACATCCCACGGTTTTCCCCCTTCTCTCGTTCATTTCATTTACTTGATGTACAGCAAAATTGGCATTCCATGACATATCATGTGTATCATGAATATAAATCACAGGCCGTAACATAAAAATCATGTCAAGCAAGTCGTGTGCGGCATTATTTACATGACAACACCTCAATGGTCTCGCGGCCGTTTTATTAACTCCATACTTAAAAAATTCGTTTGGCGTGGATATAACTGACATAAATCGCAAGTCATATATGGTATATATTAGAATACACGTTTAATTAGCGTGGCACACGCAAGAATGTGCATGCATGACAAAAATGCGTTAGTGAACGACATGTTATGATCTGAATGCTTTGATTTAATTCAAAGGCAAGCAATGCGGTGTTCGCTGCTCCTCGTGGACTGCTTCGCAATACATCGTTTCGCAATGTGCGTGGGATCTGCCGGGCTTTTTCAAGGCCAGCTTCTGATGAGGCAGTTAACGCTTCATCTTAAAAATTGCACGCACACTATTCTCGGGAAGTTACAAGTTGCTTTGAAGGCGCTTTGTTTGGAATGATATTGCCACGCGCGCTTCTTTTGCTATGTTTATGTAACTGGTCCGTTACACGTGTAATCGCTGTCTTGCGCAAACCGCGCGCGAATGCCTGGGAACCATCCAGATTATTTCAGAATCTTCTTATAGGCTTCAGCGCGCAAACGCGAACAGTTTAGTTCATTCTGGAACTAACGCGGCGACCAGCGATTAGGCTCTAATGTTCGATGTCACATGTATAAATGCCGACACGCCTTACCGCAGAGCAGATTATCGACGGCCGACGCTCTGTTCGCCGCTTTCCGTGTACAGTGTGTATTGCTGTAGATTGACTTTCCGTTTCATGGCCACAAGTTCGGCTAAAAATAGAGTTCCATTTTGCACACGGCGAATGTTGCCTTCGTCAGCGTCACGACCACGTGACAATATCGAGAAATATTCCTAAAGAATCATGAAACCGAGAAGCAGGGCCGCAACCCCGAGATGCAGCTCTACATGTGTCTTCTCAATCCCTGTTTTTGCACGCTGTGCCGTTTAAATTCTAACCCCTAACCAACTACTCCAGCAACGTGCCCTAGCAAATCCCGAAATGTTAAGCGAAGCCAGCATGAGACAAGAAAGAATGCGGTCTTTGTTCCCGATGACGTCCAAAATGACGTGCGTGTACATGACGTGCTTGATTTGCGTTGCGGCCTTTCCAAGAATGTCTTTCTCAAGCGGCTTTGGCACGCCTTTCCTGCGTGTGTCTCCACGCTGATGTAGTTTGCCGCACTGCACGGCTTCATTGAACTTTTCTGTTGAAACAGTGTAGCAGGCCTTCCCATTGCGGGAAGTCGGGACAAGAGAAGGCGTGCAGAGACGAAGGCATGCCTGACCTGCTGCTTTTCTTTCTTTCTTTCTTTCTTTCTTTCTTTCTTTCTTTCTTTCTTTCTTTCTTTCTTTCTTTCTTTCTTTCTTCTTTCTTTCTTTCTTTCTTTCTTTCTTTCTCTCTTTCTTTCTTTCTCTCTTTCTTTCTTTCTCTCTTTCTTTCTTTCTTTCTTTCTTTCTTTCTTTCTTCTTTCTTTCTTTCTTTCTTTCTTTCTTTCTTTCTTTCTCTCTTTCTTTCTTTCTTTCCTTTCTTTCCTTTCTTTCTTTCTTTCTTTCTTTCTTTCTTTCTTTCTTAGTGCAGAACGCTCCCTCCTAAGGTAAACGTTCACCTTTATTATAGGTAGCGGCCGTCTCCATAACGCTGTTTTCGGGAGAAATCGACGTGGCGTCTTGAATGTTCTTTCCGGCGTTCGCAAGCCTGTAGAACGGCCAAAAGAATGGAAACACGGTTTGGGAACTCAATGTTCTCGAAGCCGGAATTTCCCTGAAATGTGCCATTTCCATTTCTGATATTGAGTTTACGCGCTGTCCAGCAGATCACTTTTACCCCGCCAACACGAAATGTTTCAATGAAGCGCCCACAGCAAGTGTATTGCTTCCCATTTGTTATTTACATTGTTGATACCAACCAGCTTCACAGGTTGGTAAATCCATGCTTCGCTTGAAAAACGACGAACAAATAAGAGTACTGTGTACTCTACTGTGAGAGAACTATATGCAGCTGCCCTTGATACAAGGCTGCATGAGATATTTTACAATGCCGAGTGCCATTTGAATCTGTGGATTTAAATATTAGCCATTAGCGAGTGCCATTGGGAATCGGCGTTTGTGGTTCTCTCTTCTGTACGTGTTTGCACGTCCTGTCTCTGTAAGTGCCAAGACACTTTTCGAAGGAACGAACATTTCGTAACTGCCAAATGGCGTCGTGTATCTAGAGTATTTGGCATTAAATTCGCTCCATCTCGGAATTTCCTTGATGTGTGCAATGTCTCAGAACGGCTTTACATGTAGCGGTAGAGATATTTTTATTCCACCGAATAGAAATAATAACAGCGCGAAATCAAACGCACCAAAAGAAAGACGAAATGCAGCAAATACAAGCGCGATCCATTAGCGTGAAATTGTTCAAGAAGGCTTCTTATCCAATGTTCCCCTCTTACATTTATTTTATGATTTCCTTCCAGCTTCGCTGGTACAGCGCATTTATATGGTTCAGAATAATAAATTCTTGCGGGCGCAAAATTCCTATGGGAACGGATAACCTGCGCAGCTTTTTGGGCTGCACATATCAGCTGCTCACATTGTCAAATCACGCGTAATTTACGAGACATAACAATCAGACACACGCATATATCCGTACATAAGTATTTAATTAGCTTGAAAACGTTGGTGATTACTGATTACTGCGTTATGTTCCGTTGATACACTGCATGTATGAGGTCATAGTACAGCAGCGCTGCCACAATAGGGTGGCGCAAACGCCGCCGTGGTGCAACACGTCTCCAATGCATCTGCGTCAACCAACCGCGCTGGCACCTCCGATGCACGACGTGAGCCCACCCACCACCACTGCGGCAACGGCGTTGCCGCGGTCCTTCCCCTTTACCCTACCGTTCCTCATTGCTGTGCACGCGCCGCGTTGCCGATACGGACGTAAGCCGCACAAAACACTCCTCCTGGGAACGCATGTAGGGGATGGATACGCTGGCTATAGGTAAGGAGTTTCGCTACATTCTTGATGTTTTGGAAGCGTGGACATCGTATGCTTTCATTAAAGCGCTTTATTGTACTTTCTCGAAAGCGCAATATTTTTTTTATTTCCTTACGCTGCATTTCACACCTACATCAATAAAACTACTTTAAGCTATACCCATGGTATGTGATCTGTAAAGGTGCCGGTGTACAGTTTGTAGAAATAGTGAGACTTCGTAGAAATAATGACAACGCCTCCAATTCGTTCCACAAGACCGAAGTGGCAGTCATGTTCAGAAAGGTTCAAACGATAGGAGGTTTTGACTTCTGGACATAACTTAATGGAACAAGGTAGGCAAACTTCTGGAAGCGAAATGGTGTTTTTCTTTTTTCGTGATTTAAATGCCTTTTTCTTAATTAACCATAATTACGCGGCCATTTACGTAGACGCCACATGCGTCTACCTGAAAATGGCTTAAGAAAAAGGCTGGCATGACAAACCCTTTCTTTCGTGTTTCCCGAGCCCGGAACCAGTCGCAGCCAGAAATGCTCAGATAAGGCAGAGTTCAAATCTTAGATGGGGGAATCATCGAAATTCATATAAAATTTAAAAAAAAAACGGTACAAAACAGTAAAGACGCAATCACTGGCTATACCTGGGGTTCATCGTCGTAATATTTCAGACATATTTATTGCTACTTCCCGGATACCAATTCGAATCCAGGAAAAGTCTAAACGAAAGAATGTTGTTGAGAAGAATCTTTTCTGTGGCCTTTGCTATGAACTGATCCTACATAGCAACAAATTTCAGGAGTGTGGCTGACGCATGTGTCAGTGTCCACAAAGCGCTCGTTCTTCTCAAAACTAGCTGAACTAGCGTCTACCTGCAAAGGAAGGTCGTGGTATATGCTATCAAATGGCACCACAATATTTGATTGTCATAGTTTATAGGATGCTGTGGCAAAACGCAGCCTGCACAGTCTTCGATCGGTATTTTGGCAGGTTCATCAGTTAGAGAAGACTACATGAAGGCATGTGTACTCATTTCCTACTCTTTCTTTCTGGATTCCTTGTTTCGTTGTTTGTTTTCACATATATACCTTCCCTTAGAACACTATACGTTGTCAATATACCTCCTTCCTGAAACAGTAGTGTAATTGCTCTGATGCACTGTTGCGTACATATTACCACGGGAAGGGTACGACTTGCCCAAATTCGCAGGAATACTCCGGTAGTAATAGCGCGAAAGATATCGTAATAATTGTACTCTTCAGGCAATATTCTGAATTCTTGAAATGGCATTGTACTTCACATAAATAATAATATTTTACTGAATATTGACCTGCCCTTGTATTCTTTTCTTCACCAGTTTCCATCGTTTCGGCTCCTTCAGCCACTATTCGAGAGCAAAATACTTTAGCGGTCATGAAAATATCGGTGAAAGGTCTGTCGCCAGAATTGCGATCACTTTGCACACGTGTCCATGAGTGGAAAAGAAAGCATTAGTCATAGAAAACGTTTTGGATCTTCGTCAGTCAAGAGCAGTACGTAAAATCAACGCCAGTTAAAAATAATGATCATTCTTGACACAGCTGCTAAATTTGGATAAAGGTCTCGGCGCACGCCTGCCGACCAGGACCTTTATTATGATATACATAGCTCGTTCCTCAGAATACGCACACGAGTTCTGGTGTTAGTGAGAGCCTCGAGTTTATGAAGCATGCATGCATTTATACGAAGCAAAATATCACGCGCTGTGTTACCGGGATTATCTTGTTTGTCGTGCGCTGTAAGCAATTCACAGGAATTTAAAAAATGCCGTGTAACATGCGGCGCCCCCTACGACATGTCATGGAACAAACAAAACAATAATTCTGGTCCGGATTTCACAGCCTTGCCGAAACCCTTACTTTAGGTTCCTTTTCAATATTATATGTTGTTTAGGAGATAGCGCTTTCATATAGCGCCAGCTACTCGTTTTCACAGATAATAGGGTGCGTACCGATCACAGAAATGAAAAAAAAAAGTACATGAAAGAGCCCCTAGCGAGAGTTCATCCCGGTCCATTCACGTAGCCATACGAAAAACAACACAAAATGTACGCCATTCACATACAACGATAGTTCACATAATATTCACTCAGACGAACGCCCTATATGCTGGAACTACACAATTGAAATACACAACGTAATGTCACGTAACAACACTGCAATTGGCAAAGTCCTAGCCACAAGGACGCAGAATAAGTTTGCAGATGAAGTGACAGCTAAGGAAACATAGTCAGGTTGAATTACACGCATAAACTAAGGCTAAATGTTTTCTCAATGATTTCCAAGCGCACCACTCGCTTCTGGAAAGTTGTTTATTGCTATTAGTGCTCGTCATTGCAAGGCAAGTGTTGGCAGTGGAGCTAGGATACTTATGAGGATGAAGGGCCTACGGTACAGCGCCATTAAACCTCGTAATAGTTGTTGTTTCAGTAAGACAGATAACTGGGCAAGTTGGTATGGATCCATAATTTAAACTTTTTTAGCGCGCACAAAAGACAAGGACAAGCAAGAGACACAGGAGCGCTAACTCTCAACTGTTTATTTTTTCAAAGGAAAGATACATATAAATACCCGTGTGTCTCTTGCTTGTCCTTGTCTTTTGTGCGCGCTAAAAAAAGTTTAAATTATAGCTGTTGCGTTTAATCCTGGTGTCGTCATTAGGTTGATCAGGTTATTGACAAGAGATTCGCATGGATTTATGTAAAGATTATGTTTTTGCGCAACTCAGTTCCAGGAAATTCACTTTTGCAGTAATTTGATCGTGTGCGAGCGCCGTTATTCCTTAAAGGGGTGGCGCCACCAAATTTGTGACTTGCGCGTTCTTTGCTGTAAGCATTTCCTATAGCTCCAGGAAGCATGATGCACGCACCAAGATTCATGTGTTCTCGCTAAATAATTTAATATCTCCTTTTGATGTGGACAGCTTTCGGTTTCGGTGTCTGGGCGCCGAGGTTGGGCAGTGACGTAGAAGTGTAAGGGGCTTGGTCACGTGACCACACAAGGCTATGACGCACTTAGCCAGGAAGCGATCGAAACTCGGCGAGTGATGCAGCAACCGATGCTTTTCCGGTACTATAGCGAACTAGAATACATTCTAGTTCACTACAGCCGGCACGTACGTCCTTGAGGTTGCGGAGGTCCGGAGGTCACTCACGTCACTACAGCAAATCTGCTTTGACGGTACTGCAACTTTCTTTGCTCCTCCAATAGATCTACGTCAGAGTTGGCGCGCTAGCGATGGATTTCGATCGGGAGAATGGGCATTTATGTACACTTTGGAAGTGAATTAAAATATATTCTAAACGTTTGATGCGTCCGATCCTTCGTGGGGAGTGTCCTTCCATACAGAGGAAGCCCACAGCAGGCTTGTTATAGCCTCGAAAGTTGATGGCACCACCCCTATAAGGTCCAAAATACCGTCGTCCAGAAGCCCTTACTAAATAGCCACATAATATCTTTAGTAGCGCAGTGGATATATCTTATGTGGTAATTTTAACTTGGTATCACTACCTAAAGGGACTGACAACCAATTTTAAGGGCACCTATTTTCTTTAGCGCCACGGCAAGCTAACTGCTCAGAGTGTCTAGCCACGGAATGGTAACGTGGAAAACTCCCTGAAACATTTTTAACCAGAATATTTCTATCGGTGGGGAATACGAAGTCGTATACACGCTTGACAACACATGCTGCAAACAGTGAGCGCGAGAGCGGTTCGTGTTCGAGCGTGGCGGTTTACTGCGCATGCGTGCACTCCGCGGCGCTGCCTTCGTGGCCGCCAGTGGACCACGACGAGGGTCCACTGGCGGCCACGAAGGCAGCGCCGCCTCTCACCATGCAACTCCTTTTACCTCGTAGGCAGCACAGCACAGAGTGGGGATAGATAATGATATACATACTCTAACTTTGAGAACCAATTATGGTGCGCATGACAGCATCAGACTTCGTGAGTACGTACAGCACAGTGAGCGACCTTATAATCCAGCTTCAATGCTCCTCCGCTAGGCTGCGCGACATACTGGTTTTTGTTACATTTAAGCACGATTTAAAAATATAAATCCTACTCACAACGAGAAAAGCATGCTGGAAGCTGTCACTGTATTTAACAGTCTTTTAATTCCCACCGGGATGTAATCACACGTTCTGCCCAGTTGTCGGTGCCTTTAACGTATTTTTAAACGAAGGTATCATACTAATAAGGACGACTATTACTAACTGAGGTCTCGTAATAACATATGGCCATGGGGCCCTAAAATACTGGCCCCTATTTATTGCGATAGGAATTATATGGACAGTCTCGACGGGTTTTTGCCGCTGCCGTCGCCGTCATGTCCCTCCCGTATGAAGTCCAAATCGACAAAATGCTTCCGCGCATCGTATCTTTTACCGCGGCTAAAAGCGCGAGCGGGGGCAAAAATATTTGTATCTGCCGCTAGCATGCGCTAAAGCCCATTTGATGCTTCATTTCGACACAATATGGTTCGTTACCTTTTACAAAAGCAGCGCGTTCGGCCGCGTGGCTTCCGTATAGGTGGTCATAGCAGACGACGCCGGCGGTCAGGGGTTGTCTAAGGCATTATGAGGAGCTTATTCTGAGCAGTTATTTAGCGTTTCGTACAGTCCGTGACGAAGCCGCCGCTGTTTTACTGATTTTGTCCAAGTGAAGTGCAACGAGAAAAGTAAAAAACATGGCTGATCTCTCTGTCGTAGTAATCGGTATAACACGAAAGTGAAACATATCTTCACAGACGTAGTTGAGCGTTTGTTGTGCATTCGTTTGCCCTAAACGCCAAGGACTGAATGCTACAGCAGCAAATTGTAATGTCATGCGAAGAACGGCAAGCATCTCGAAACTTGCAACGCACTGCTCAAGTACAAAGGGCGCACGGAACGAACATGCACAGGACAACGCAAACTTGCGGTGAGAGCACAAGACGTACAAACCACCGCCATCACGAGATCAGCCCGCACACGTGCGACCACGCCCTGTGGAGACGCGCTCTTCCGCGTGGGGCGACGACCTTTAAAGCGCGCTCTTCGAGCCCTTCGCGCCATCTCGCCAGTGATAACGAAAACACGCTGATGTACCACCGATCTCTGAGTGCCGCCGCCGACAAATGGTGTATATAAATAGCTCGCCGTTAGGATGGCAAGGGACGTGCCCTCTGTGGCCGAATCGTTTCGCGCCCCGCGCTGCGTAGCGTGGGGTCGTAAGTTCGACTCCCCGGTGACGGAACTTTTGGTTTTTTTTTGCCAACTGTTGTTAGTCTTTATATTTTACATCGTCATATCCGTGGCGGAAATACGTCAGTGGAGCCGTGGCGTACCCCGGCATAAAAAACTTTCGCGTTAGAGAAAGTCACGTTTTCGCCGCAAGGGCGAAGCAATGAATGCAATAGCAAGAAAAGCGGCCCGTGATGGACGCGCTGCTACGCTGCAGAAACATCTGCCCCCTGGCAGCAACTACCGCGCGAGCATACAGCGGGCGGGCAAAGCTCTCCCTACGCAAAGAGAGAGAATAAGAATAAAAGAAAGGCGGGGAGGTTAACCAGGGCTGAGCCTGGTAGGCTACCCTGCACTGGGGGAGGGGGGAGGGGGAAGGAAAGATAGAGAGGAGGAGAGAAAAGTCACTCTTTCAGCCGGCGTAAGAGTTCTGCGTTTGACATCACAAACGGCGCATCAGTCCGGTGTCCTTAAAAAAACGCAACAGCGCTTTCGTTGCCTTTCAGAACTGTGATGGGCAGCCCCATGGTCCCAATATTTTCGCGACAGTGAAAGCACTTCCGTCCATTTGATTTAGTGCAGTGCCGAGGTGAAGCCTCTCGGTCGCGTATGTCGGGCAGTAACACAGAAGGTGCTCAATCGTTTCCTCAACGGCACAGTCGTTGCACTCTGCGTTGTCGGCCATCTCTATCTTAAATGAGTAGGCGTTGGTGAACGCTACACCCACACGCAGACGGCACAACACTGTATCTTCTTCCCGGGAAAGACCAGGTAGTAGCCGCAGTCGTAGAGATGGGTCGAGAGAATACAGTCGATGGTGTGTGAACTGTGATGTTTGCCACTTTTGCAGTGTCATGTTCTGCGCCAGCTTATTTAGGTATCGAGTCGCATCAATCCTAGATAACGGTATAGAAACAAGGTTCGTCGCTACATGTGCTTTTCTGGCAGCGTCATCGGCGAGGTCGTTGCCGGAGATACCGCAATGACTTCCTGCGCAAATATCGCAAGAAGTGAGCGAGCTGGCCGACGACATTTAAAGGGACACTAAAGAGAAACAACTAAAGAGAACGCAGTCCTCTAGTCATAATCATATCGTGGTTTCGGCACATAAACCGCGGAGTTTACCATTATTCGTTTTGAATGCTTTGTCGCTTAAAAGGGTACTGACACAAAATTTCGCGGCCGAGGTGGCCTGCTGGATCGATTCCCGTGTACATGCGTGTACCATCTGCAAAATATCGACAGCGAATAAAGCTTGGAAGGTATTTTATATGAATTTTGAAGTTCGCGAGCGCGATCCAGCATTATAGGCCGCACCTAGTGCATTGACACCCTCGGAGGTGACCCGAGGTGACCCCCCTACTTCCCCTACGTAACCGTTGCAGCCGGTACAAGTTATGATGACGTCGTAGCCGCCATTTCTGTTTTGACGCGCTTCCCGACGAATCGCTCCTCGCTAGCGGTCAAACCTGAAGTGATTCGCCACGTCGAAAATTCCTTCCATCCCCGCCGCAAGAAAATCGTCGCCATCAGACGACGATGAGCCCCACGACGACAGACCGCGCGGAAATGCGTCACTGTTCTGTGTGCTCACGTGACCGAGCGTTTCACTCGCTAGGAGGTGATAGTCGCACCCGACGGCTTGTCGTTTTTGAAGCTATGTCAAACCGAAACTGAGGCTGTGTCGGTAATGAGGAGCTTGTAATTGATTATCTGTCGCGCGCTGCAGCAAACGATGTGCCGTGTTATGACGAACAGGCCCCCAGCAACACATTGCAGCAAAAAAACGCGGGGCGAAAATTTTTGTGTCAGGACTCCTTTAACATTTTTCCTACCGAAAACGAGCTGGGCTCGTCCACGCTTAAAGAAGCGTTTGGAGGCGCCGTAGTTAACCTACCCTGTTTTGTCCGTTTTGGCTTGAAAATATGCTTCAGTAAAGAAAGAAAGAAAAAAACAAGTGAAGACGTGCCCAAATTATGAACTTTGGCGAGAAATAACTTGATTGCAGTAGCTCGAATTGGAAAATGGTGTCCACTGCTGTGCGGGAGCGGCGCGCGCGTACCCGTAACAGCTCGGTCCAGAAAAAAAGAAAAAAAATGCCTGTCTGCGAAGTTTTCTGCAATGAAGAAGAAGAAGAAGAAGAAACATTTATTCATGTCATGGCTTGTAGTGGTTAGGGTGGGTGGTGCCCCTCTTTCAGGGCCCCACTGGCTACAGCGGCTCGTCGGGCCTGGTCGAGGGTCGCCCAGTTGGCTTCCCATTTGCAGTTCCGCGAGCCGCGCCTCCCACGACCAATTCAGGGAATCGTTGTTACAGAGAGGCGAGATGGCAGCCTCCGGACGTTGTGTACACTGATATGTTATGAGTTCCAATGTCGGTGTTGCATCGCACCACGGACATTTGTTGTTGTATCTGTGAGGGCACATTCTGTGTAACCTGTGTAAATGTGGGTACGTGTTTGTTTGGAGGCGACGCCAGTCCCGTGCTTGTCTCCTGTTTAGGTTAGGATGAGGTGGAGCTTTAGTTCGCCTACCTAGTCTTTGAAATTCGAGGATTTCTCTTGGCGCGCCAGGTGTCGAAGTGTCCTCCCGGGTGATGAGGTCCGCGGCTCGGCCTGTCATGCCTCGAGCCAAACGGTCCACCCGTTTGTTCCCCTCAACTCCTGAGTGCGCCGGGCACCAAGTCACACCACGATCCATTGTAATACGCAGTCCGGTAAGACCCCGCCAAGGAAAAGACGGCAGGCGTCCTGTGAGTCCGTCAGAACAAATGCCGATTCGCCCCTGGCCCCCGCTGCGCGTATGGCCAAAGCTATGGCCGCGGCTTCGGCCGTTGCAATTGATCTCGTGCGAATGGACACTGCAGTGGTTGTTCGCACTTGGTTAGTCACAACTGCAGTGAAAGCAGGGACCATATTTGCGCTTCGATGGTAGGGACTCGCGCCTGTAAAGTACGTATTAGGATCGTCCCGCCGCTTTTGTAAGGTGACCACCCGGGCGCGTCTCCGTGTCGCGTGATGGATTGGGTGCGTGTGACGGGGGGATCGGGGCCACGTGGATCCTCTCTCGGAGTTCAGATGGCAGCGTGGTTTCATCACCGCAGAATCGCAGTTCTCCTGAGAGTGTGGCATGGACTCCACTCCGCTGCATATTTTCTCTGAATCACCTGATTCGGACCGACAACTGCACCTGGAATTAGCGGCAGTAGACGCCGAAAGGTGTAAACAAAGCCTCACCGTTCAGGTTTCTTTTTTTTTTCTTACGACTCGCTTGTCTCTGCACTTCTATTATTATTATTTTTTAAATTTTAGAGACACTTGGACAGGTTAGGGCACTGGACAGGGCATTGGACAGGTTAGGGCACTTATCATGGTGCAGATGGGTGAAGCCATTCCTCTGCATATATAACATAAAAATATGTATATGTTTGGCTTCTATCTTGCGAACAAAGCGCCATTAAATAGTTTTAGCTGTTTAGAAACCCTTAAAATCGAATAAGTAAATAAAAAACAGGTATTTTTCTATCATTTTTGGCAAAAGACTTGGTAGCGAAAGCGTTAAAAATGGTGTTCAAAATTACCTGGGAAAAATATACTCTCACATGAAAGTACGTCCATAACAACACTCACCGACCGACGCAGACAAGCATTTCTACTAAGGTGCCGAAAGTTACTGAAAGTTTAGTTTAAAATCGTCGTGCACAGCAGAGTCACAATGCGACGAATACGCGTGTCAGGCAGAGTATTGATCAATGGACCATTCTGCTAGTAGTGTGGGTGTCTTGAATAGCGATAGTTGTGGCGGATTTTCTGAGTTCTAGACGTAGTATTGATCCTTCATAAGCCTGGGCAAAATACACATATCAAGATAACACCAAATGCTCAACCAAAACATTTGTGTTGTTGATCCGACAATGTGGCGCAGAAAACAAGAATTCGCATATAACAACATCAGCTCAAATTGTTGGCATGCCTGTAGAACCAAAACAACGTTTGCTGACAGTTTGCGAACCTATTTCGTTTTATTCTCAATATACCAAGTACACAAAATGAGGCTTGGTCATATAAAAATTGAAATGTTTGTGCATGTGCACTAATGTTAGGGTTTATTGTGACGAACTCCCAAAGTGAGTTTCTTCAAAGCCAAAGGTCTAACGCGCACAGAATCTGCAGATGTGCATTCCGGGAAGATCGAGTCAAGAATATCTTCGCAATCCAAGAAATGTTTGATATTTATTACTCTTGAAGAGCATGGATTCACTAACTTCGAGTGTACTCCAGCCTAACAAGCAAAAAATATGCCGTCTACTTTCCCTGAACAGCGTCTGTAACACAAGAGACATTGAATATTTATTATTTCATTTCATTGAGCCGCTTACAGCATCGTAAAAAACAAGGCACGTGATACACTATGTTCGAAAATGGCCCGAATGGCCCAATGGTTCGAAAATAGTGTCGCTGCCCAAGTGCCTTTCAAGTTATGGAAATACACGCAATTGGTGAGCTTCAGCGGTCTATGAAATACGCTTGCCAGCATCTAGCATTGCCAGCAACATAATTTTCTTATATTTTGCTTGTCGATCAGGATATTCACCTACTGTCACATATCGTAGCTGAAAGCACACTGATTTTATTAGATAGCTGGTACTTCATCGTATGAACTTTGTAGTAACCACAGCTTTTCAATCATGTTGCCTCCAAAAAATTTCTGTAACCACGTGAGTATTATAGCCTGTGTTATAAACATTGGTTCCCTCGTCTTGGTACTTTTCCTTTGACGTCTTGCCGGCAATTGTTTTAGTCTGCGAGTTCTGATTTCGTACGCGCGTGGCGTTAGCCTCCCTTGTTCCATATGAACTGTGCTGCAGTGCAGGTGGCATATAAACGGCTAACCTCATTTCAAAAAGCTGCCGCTTTGTTACCCATGTCAATGTCTTGTCTTTCATGCGGAATTTCGGCTTGCTTTTTATCTTGTTCACTTCACTGCCACCACTGACCGTGTCTAGTATCGCTAATGCCATGCGCAATAAACGTAACTGGAGCATTCGTGCAGCCGTCGAACTTGCACATGTCATGATTACCGCGCCTTCATAAAATCAATAACAGCTTCAGTCTCAATTTATTTCAATACCTCGTAATTACGTATTCTTCATGAAAGTCTGTGTCACGACACCCGAAAAAATACCGTATCAAAATAATGGCAATGCACTCTTAGAAGGCTATAGAGACACATTGTCTCTCTATTAACAACAGAGATAAGGCATTTTGGAACAACGCAAAAGAAGAACGACACAGCAGAAGACTTAAGAACACAAGCCCTGACTGCAACTGAGTGCTTGATTCAAGCAAAACAGAAAAGAAATAGAAGAAAATTAACAAAACATGCGCGCGCAACCTGTGCACATGACGAAAAGACTACAGGTTTGCATTATCGATAGGTATTATTCAAGTAAGTCAGCTCGCATTCGTATAACGCAATAGACTGTGCGCTAACACATTTGTCGCCATTAAAACCGATAGAGAATGCTTCAGCTGTCTTCCTTATGCGAGAATCATTGTACTCAAAAACGGTGGTCGTGCGGCAAAACTCCAGGGGACACGCGCAAGCAGCGCAGTGGGCAGACAAATAGGAGTACGGCGTTCCTTTTAAAGAGCTATGGCGCTCACGCAGGCGAATGTGGACGCAGCACCCCGTTTGCCCCAGATAATTCTTACCGCACGACAACGGAATTGAATATACGACCTTGCTTTTGCAAGGAACAAATTGCGTGCGGTGCTAGACTGCAAATTCTGCTAGACGTAACATTCACACTTGGGGAGAACTTTTCAATTCTGGCACGGAGGCTGTTCAGCTTATTTTCGGCGGAAAAGTAGACATCAACATTCATCTTGTCAGCCATCTTTTTCATACGGTGCGATATACCATGAATATACAGAATCACCGCTATCCACTTACCCTTTCCTGATTCGCCACTGCGCGTTTCTGCTTCAACAGTTTTAACTTTTTTCAAAACTTTTAATGATGCTGAAACAATGACATCAAGTGGGAAACCTGCATGTTCCAGACGTTGAACTTGAGGTAGAAGGCTAGGCGACATTTCGTGGACACAAGACTTTGTTAGGGCAGAAAAAATGGTGTTGTCAGCGATGCCGATGTCGTTAATTATAGGAGGTCCATGTTGAATATGTACTGTTATAAGAGGTTTCACAAAACTTGACATTCGGCGAGATTGTGCATAGCTGATGGAAAAATTTGTGCTCAAAAAGAAGACAGTTCACCAGAAGGAAAGATACAGGGCGTATTTGATGCATTTGATTTTCTGCGCATGTGTGTTTTCTGCATATATTTCCATGCAAAGCCACGAATAAAGTTGAATGAAAGGCGCGCCCGTCCTGTCCCTCTCGTTCTGGTGAATTATAAGAGGTGCAGAAAAATATCCCGCTACTAGGGCCAGCCTAAATGTGTGGCATTATTGCCAGAGTAAAAGAGCCTAAATGTAACAGACACATAAACATATTTGAACAAGGCTTAGCTGAAATATTTTTGACAGTGGTTCAAAATAGTTGCCAGGTAAAATCGAAACATTCTAAAACGTTGTTTTTGGTTCCGAAGAGATGCTTTTATAATGCCTGATCACATTTCACTGCAGAACAGAACCTAAGTCTCTCAACAGTATTGATAGTAATGAGATTCGTTGCATTTCTTGTCTTAGGAGCAGAGCTAAATATCTTCTGGAGAGTTTCTGCACTTTGACATATATCGAACGATAAGCGCCTAGTATTGAAGTGACTCTTTATATATACCGCAGCGAAAATTGTTCGCATTTCTCCCCACAAAATTCCGTGGACGCTCTTTCTCGTGACAAAATGAGGTAATGTAAAGGTCATCTTACAAGAATGTCTTATTCATTGTCGTCCAGTCTGTGTCCGATATTATCATGAACCCAGTCGATCCAAATCTGTCCCAACAAAAGAATAAATAAAATGTGTAAAAGGTGGTTAAGACAAGAAATCTTCCGTAGAACTTTACATCCGACGGTGAGTAATTTCCGCGTATACGCTTAATGAGATTTGGAAATCTTGCGTAAGCATAAGTTCAGTTGACCCACGGTTTACGTTAAACAGTTCATACAAATATGTGATCGGTGCTACAGCGATATGCTGTTTGTGTGAAAGGCACAGTTGGAGTTATGAAAAAAAAACAAAACAAAATTATTTACATGTAAACTGTTCTGTAAACCAAAGTGGTTATGCCTCCACACCAAAGTTTTGCCTAACAGAAAACACTAGTGTAAGCGAGCATATGAGACATTTCTTACCATCCATAGTGACAATTCTTACATCAACGTCCCCACGATTAGAACTGCGTGTTTAACTTTGCACGATGTCTGAGACCGACAGGATATAATAATATTATCTGCGGTTCAACTTCCCAAAACTACCATATGTATATGAGAGACGCCGTAGTGGAGGGCTCCGGAAATTTTGACCACCTGGGGTTCTTTAACGTAAACCTCAATCTAAATACACAGGCCTCAAACATTTTCGCCTCCATCGAAAATGCAGCTGCCGTGGCCTGGATTCCATCCCGCTACCTGCGGGTTAACAGTGCAGCGCCATAACCACTAGGCCACCGAGGCGGGGTACCGAATATACAAAAATGCGACTACCGCGATTACGGATGATTAGTGAGATACTTTATAAGAAGTAATTTCACAATAAGGCCGAAACCTGACACTATATTATCTATAATGTTGAAATTACAATTTCCGTCATTGGTATTGCACTTAATGTAATACAGGAAATCGCATAACAAAATTTATGCTTCTGTAAAGCCATGTAAAGCCAACGCAGTCATGACACAGCTCTGGAATTGGGGCGGATCACTCGCGCACAAGGATAAAAAAACACAGCTAGACAGACTTTGTGAAGGACGCGTTACTTTAGACGTATAGCGTATGCTATAGACCGCGTGATGTGTGATGGGTGCCTGCTGCGTTCCTGAACCTCGAGCTTATGCGAAGTTTAAACGTTCATATGTGTCGCACGAATATATAAAATGCGTTTCTTGCTCGTAATACATCCGGTGAACGAAAAAAAAAAAAAAAAAAACGTCAGGCCTGCGCGGAAAGCGCAGCACAGTCACAGCGAAAGCTGGAAGACTGGCATTTCTAGAGCCCGTTATAAACTCTCTTGTGGCTACTAATACAAGTACACTATCAACATACCCACTACGCCACAAATCATAATATTTGTGAAGTTCAGAAGCATCCACCACGACATTATTCGTCATTCTGCGAAGAAGCGAGGTGCCATCTGTAAGGTATTATGTGCACTTTGTTGATGCGACGGTTGATGACGATGAAGAATTATGACGGAGTCCTTTGTAATGGGTTGGAAGCTTTAAACGACCCACTAGTTACGTAATTCGCGTTGTGTGACACCCGGTCGTTATTTAACTCTCCCCACCATGCTTTACAACATACGTTAACGTGAGAAAGAAAGAAAGAGAGCACGAATTAACTTTATTGAGACCCTGAGGAAATGAATCACGGAGGCCTTATGGGCTTACGTGGCAACCAATAGAAGTGCACTTGCGAGCAACCCACTACGCTATAAATCATCATAATCTTTGTGAAGAACGAAAGCAGCCACTGGGTGTGTCCAGATAAGATCGAACACGAGGTCCCGGTCACCATTCCCGATTGTGATGAAATTTACTGTACGCCTAGGCATTACACCCTGAACAATGGTTTCGCAGTTAGTTTTGCGAAAAAAAATTTTGTTCACCTGAAAAAAAATACACATTTTGGCCGCTAAAAACGCTTTTCCGCCAATTTTGCGATTTCTGAATTTTGAGCGCACCTAAGGAAAAAACGGTGCACTCCTTCGTCACAATATTTATTCCCCTTAAAGAACAAGTGAAATACAATCTTATTAGTTTATTATTTTCCTTGCTTGTCGAAGCACGTTTGAAGAAAAAAATCACAAACTTGGCATATCGCACAAAATACCTGTATTTCAGGAATTTATTGCTGCAAGCAAGTTACAGTGAGGATAATAAAAATCGGTACATATTAACTTTGATACTTTCGCTCGCGTTTAAAATAATATTCGTGCTTTTATCGCACTCCGTTTTACTTGATAATTGGGCTGAAACGTAAGTGACTTACCAAAAACGCCGAACTTTGAAAATGATTTTCTCAAAAAGGCCATTTTTAATTTTTTTTAAAATCCCTCTGATTGAAGTCAAGGACGTCATCTACCATTCTGCAGAAAAAAACGTTGCATTATTTTGGTTGGTAACAAGTTATAATGCGTCAAATGTGACCATGCCAGCCTTGCGGCCGCGTCGTTCGTTATGAACTGAACCTTGGATATAAGTTGCTAAAAATACTTGTACGTGACATAATGACAAATCAGCAGCTCCACACCAACAAATGCGCAGCCCGGTGTCATGGTTCAGCAAGCTTTGTCTTGGGATCAGCCGCTTGACAAACCCGCAGCAGCGGCCGCTCGATGCTGCGGGCACTCACATTACATGAGTGCCGCTTCGACTGCGGATGAGCTGCGCTTGCGCGCCAAACGACGCTCAGAGGACGAACGAGAGAAGGAATGCATCACTGTGAAAGTTAAAGGCCGTTAAGTGCCAACAAATGTCATAGTATGCAACAAAAGCTCTGCCGGCAATTTCCCAGTGAGCGCCTCCAGTAGTGCGCTCATGTGTTGCTTTCTCTCTTCTGATGGCCTAAAGATAATTAGGTTCATTCTATGAGCAACATATGACAGAAAAGAAAGCCATTGACATCTAAAGAAAGCTGTCATACGTGCTTCCGATGGTTGAGCAACTCGAACTGCAGTTGTTCATCTCGTGCCAGAACACTTGTGTCAGCCGGCTGTGAAAAGAAGTGTGTCCAAGTCCTTTACTTCATTAAAGAACCGCTTTTACAATACTGTATTGTTGTGCCTCCGCAGATAGAATATTCAACGCAAGTCGAGCGTTTATCACGATATTATGCGGCTTCGGGCATAACAGCAGGGGAAAAAAAATACATCCGTGCTATATTGAGGCGCTCACTGGGAAATTGACGGCAGAGTTTTCGTTGCATATTATGTCATTTCTTGGCACTTAACGGCCTTTTACTTTCACAGTGATGCATTCATTCTCTCGTTTGTCCTCTGAGCGTAGTTTGGCGCTCAAGCGGAGCTCATCCGCTGTCGAAGCGGCACTCATGTAATGTGGGTGCCCGTAGTATCGAGCGGCCGCTGCTGCGGGTTTGTCAAGCGGCTGATCCCAAGACAAAGCTTGCTGAACCATGACACCGGGCTACGCATTTGTTGGTGTGGAGCTGCTGATTTGTGATTATGACACGTACAAGTATTTTTAGCAACTTATATCCGAGTTTCAGCCCATAACGAACGACGCGGCCGCTAGGCTGGCATGGTCACATTTGACGCACTATAACTTGTTAACAACAAAAATAATGCAACTTTTTTTTCTCGCACAACGGTAGGTGACGTCCTTGACTTCAATCAGAGGGAGTTTAAAAAAAATTAAAAATGGCTTTTTGAGAAAATCATTTTCAAAGTTCGGCGTTTTTGGTAAATCACTTACGGTTCAGCCCAATTATCAAGTAAAACGGAGCGCGATAAAAGCACGAAAATTATTTCAAACGAAAGCGAAAGTATCAACGTTAATATGTACCGATTTTTATTATCCTCACTTTAACTTGCTTGCAGCAATAAATTCCTGAAATACAGGTATTTTGTGTGATTTGCCAAGTTTGTGATTTTTTTCTTCAAAGTGCTTCGACAAGCAATGAGAAATAATGGACTAATAAGATTATATTTCACTGTTCTTTACGAGGAATAAATATTGTGACGAAGGAGTGCACCGTTTTTTTCCCTAGGTGCGCTGAAAATTCAGAAATCGCGAAATTGGCGGAAAAGCGTTTTTTGCGGCCAAAATTTGTATATTTTTTTGCAGGCGAACAAAATTTTTTTTCGCAAAACTAACTGCGAAAACCTTGTTCTGGGTGTAATGCCTAGGCCTACATAAATTTCATAACAATCGGGAATGGTGACCGGGACCTCGTGTTCGATCTTATCTGGACACACC